>NC_090933.1:815662947-815965977 GCF_040938575.1 Ambystoma mexicanum | reverse complement strand
TTTACTGGGCCTGATCTTTCGTTTCCTCTGCGTTGGTCATGGATTCGTATGGCATACTCCTGCTTTTAGCAGGTGCTGAAAACAGGCAGATTTCATATGAATCCATTAATTTGTTGCCAGCAGGAAAATGTCAAGCTGTCGCAAATCCATGTGGATTTTGCGTTCAGAGCAGGAATGCATGGTGGAAAAGGTCATCCCAATGCGCGGCCGCACTACGCCTGCAAAAAATGTTCAAAGTCCACAGGAGCTTAAAGAAAGGTCTGGAATCTGGCGCGACCCTTTTTTATGCTCCTGCCGATTCGACAGTGTGGATCTCTGTTGATGTAGAATGAGATTGGCATAATGGTGATTGTGCTCCTTCAAACACATCTGTATGTGCCATTTCACAGAGGCGTAGCCAGGATTGTCTAACAAGTGGGGCCTGAAGCTAATGCAGTTGGGCCCACCACAGTGACATTAACATCTGCAAATGCCCACACAGCGCTTCTGAGTGGGCATTTACAGATTATGGCTGGGCCATGCCCGCCTAGGTCCTACCCTCTCTACGCCTCTCATTGATTGGCTCTAATACGACTTGCTCAGGAAAGAGCTTTAGATTTCTAGTGGCTTCCCAGGCATTGAGCCACAGAACTCGGGCATTTTAACAATCGTGCTAGACTCAAATGCTTGTCTTCCCATAAAGCCACTCAGGTAAAGATCCTTGTGCTTCGATTCGATAGTAAGAACCTTTACAACTGTTTCAGATGTTAAATTGATGGCTAGTATAAAACAAGATCAATTGCAACAGAGCAATTCTGCTTATGGCGTTTCTAAGATGATTTTGCGCCGAGGGTAAGCATTCGAATGGAACCATGCGCTAAGAGGATGATTGCAATAAAGTTGTATCATGTGCATCGTGCCTGACTACATAGAGATTAGGATAATGTTTTGAGGAGGTATATACACCATTGCCTCTATCCATCTTGTATTGGTCTCCTCATGGTTGGAGTACTTTGGCTATGCATACAAAAATAGCATAACAAAATACAAGCTATATATACAAAAATAATTTGCATAACAAAAGAACATTTTTTCAGAAAACCATCAATAATGTATTCTTCTATATTATGAAAACGAGTGCGTTTCTACAGTATTTCATGTTAGGTTATTCGTCTTTTATACTGCAGACAACCACCATAGTGATCTTAAAGCACCAAGCCTGGTCCATGTAGAGGCGAACTGTGACCCCACACCTGGTGGCAGAGAGACAGTGGTCTGTGGGTGAAAAAGAAATGAGGTCAAGGAGAGCAGGAAAGGGGAAGAGTGGGACAAGTCAGGGAGCGAATACATGCACATTTATAACCTTTATCATGTAGGGTAATGAAAATAGAAGGGTGGGTTTTTGCTCCTTTTCACTCTTGGCCCCTAATCACTGGAATCTTCTCCCAAGGTCTTTCTCCTCTTTTCACATCTCGATTGAAAATCTTTCTTCTATCCAATTAACTCATGCTCCTTTTAATGTGAACTGTACCATTATGACTACTCCGTAAAATGATTAGACATCAAGCGCTATAAAAACTTCATACAAATATAAATACAAATGTCCCTCTGGTGTATTGCTCACAAGGTAAGTGCTCTCTCCTCAGCCTGAACATCGGGATCCAGTATCAAGCGCTAAATAGAAATGTGATTTTTTAAAAACATAATTAAAATACACGTTTTTTAGTACAAAATGTGATGTGTTGTTATATTTCATAGCCCATGCCCCCTCCTCCCTCTCAGAGTCACATTCAGTCATCTCCCCACTAGCTCAAAAATAATGTAAGTTTCTTCCACATGTTTTATTTCTTAATCCCCACACGTGCTATGTTATGTTTTAGTTAGGGAGTTAAATAACACAAACCTACATTTAAAGCATTGGAGGAAGAACATATCTTCTGTGATGAAGTCCCTTGCCTAACACCAGGCGCACCCAGTACCTCGCTGAGTGGGTGATGGGCATGGGGAGGCTGGCCACCCTCACTTAGCACCTGCTGCTGGGCAGGGGACAATCACATGCAGCTATTCTGCCCCTCCCTCAGACGGGCGCCAATAGTCAAACCTGGACCTTACAGTGCGCAGGACCGCACCAACTACATGTACCAGCTGGCCAGATCATAACACAGAGACACTGGCACTCTTCTTTATCACAGCAGCACTGTCCCTTTTATGGTTCCATGTGATAATGTCAGCTGGAAAAAGTCGCCAGCTAGGGGACCTTTTTTTCCTGACCCCTAAAATACTTTCACCAAATATTCTAGGAGGGGTATCATTTTATATAAACTCCAATCGTAGAAAATTTGGGGAAAGTGTTTGATTTTACTGAGGGTGCATTTATTGCAAAATGTTGCCGCCTGGCGGCCATTTTGCAGGCTACTTTTTCACTGGACGCGCATTTTATGGGAGACATGTTCTGCACTGGGAGAATTGAAGCTGAAGGCAGTTACTGTTTAATTGTGTCCTCGATACCCAAAAATCAGTGCTCTACAGTGGCCTTTGAAATGTTGGGGCTCAAGGGCACCGTCCCAAGTTGTTTTCTGTGAAAAGATGCAAGTTTAGATCAAAACTCTGAACGTACATCTTTTATCTTGCGGATGGTTCAGAGAAAGTCAAGATGGGTTCCTGTTGGGAAGACTCTGCTGTCTCTGTCTACCTCTGAGCATGGATGTGTCCCTTCTATGTAGATTTTATTTTTTTCTTTTTATAATACAGAGCCTGAAGGACAATAAGCAGAAGCCGTGGACTACAATATTGAGCGGCCAATGGCGTGTATGTAAGGCGTCTGGCCCTGCTGCCTTTCATCATTGCATAAACAGCGCGCATCATACACTCTAACAGGAGAAGAGAGGAGGGCCGTTTGGCTCAGTGGTGGCAGTGTTGATCTGCAGGCATGAGCAGATACGTGTAGAAACACTGAAATACTTTGGGCCTCATTACACGGAATGCGGTAAGGGTTTATCGGTACCGGTAAGGGCACCGGTACGGGTAAACCCTTACCGCCTCACTACGAGGTCCCTTTGCGGGGCCCAACCTTAACGGCTGGTCTGGACCAGCCGTTAAAGTAGGGACCCGCAAAGGGACCTTGGTGCCAATTACGGTACTGCAACTTGCAGTACCGTAATTAGCTCCTTCCCCAGTCCCATTGAGCCCTATGGGGGCAAAAATGGGAATGGGGAAGTGCCTTGGTGAATGGGGAATTACCACCCCCGCTCACCTTGGAGTAGGGCGGTAATTCCGCCATCCACCAAGGCGGACACGGTAAGATACTGGCGACAACCATGGTGCTAATAGCGCAATGGTTACCGCATACTGTGTAATGAGGCCCTATGTGTGCATGCGTGCATGCTTGTCTGTGAGTGTGCATCTGTATTTCTGCACGAGAATGTGTATGTGAAGTGTGTATGCATGTAATGTGTGCACAGGCACATTGGGAGATGAGACCCTGGAGGAGGTCTATTCATTGCTGATGGGGTGAGCAGAAGAGGTACAGAGCTGCTGGGACTGAAATGTAGCAGCCAACATAAGGGAACTTTATGGGGAAAACCATCATGACTGTGTCCTTAGGTGGGCCCTGTTTTCTTGTTATGGCACTATTGCAGCAGCAAATCTAACAACCACCTTTGAAAACGTGTGTTTACAACAATTTGTGTACCAGTTTTGTGGTTTAAAATGTCTATAATAGACAAAATGTATACTTTCTAATACAAAGATTGTAAGAGGTGTACAACACTCATAATTTTTACCCCACCAAGCTTTAATTTTTTCCACATCTGTGATACACAATAAAGAAATCAAGCACCTGAAAATGTTTTTTTAAAACACAGTGTGAGAATTTGGAAACAATACAATTTAATACAGTACACCAGAGAAACTTCCACAAGAACACAAAAAGCGCAACCTGTTTCAGTTCCTTATCCTGAATGTGGAACATTCTTCATGAGGTAAGATTTTGGCATGATCTTGTAAAGTACAGTGTTGAATGCTGCAGACAAATTAAGCATCAAAAGGAGGATCATTTCTCCTTGGTCAGCTACTTCTAAGATGTTGAACAAGACTGAGAGGATGGCAGATTCTGTCCCATGGCTAGAGTGAAATGCAGATTGAAAATCATCCAGTAATTTATTACCTTCTATGAAGGATTGCAATTGTCAGGTGCCTACTTGATCTTACACTTTAGAGAACTAGGCAAGGCCTGCTACTGGCTGGTAGTTGTTTCAAACTGAGGGATCTAGGCAAGCTTTTTTCAGTATTGCAGATCTTACAGCGGTTTTCAATTGGGCTGTGACTATATCACCTTTGAGTGAACCTCAAATAACACATCCAACCTCCTTCACTGTGACTGCACATTTTGCCCTGATGACTTTACTTGAAGTGACAACACACAACCTTGCATGAGGTGATGCGATCGCACAGAGCGGTCTTTCTAAATCGAGTTGCCACACCCCTACTGCACACGAGTGTGCGCAAGGGCTGACAGGCAGGAAAAGCAGTAGCTTTTCCTGAGATCGAGGTGAGTGATAATGTATGTGTGCATGTATGTTTGGGTGTGTGTGCATCAGCATGTCTGTTTGTTGGGGTTTCTTTGCTATGGGACACCTACAGCTGGTCAGGTTGTCACATGACAACCTTCTATGCTGTCTTGTGAACAAGCCCTGCATCACCGTCTTGCGTCATGCTGTGAGATTGCCATATGGAATGTGGAATGCAGGTTGAAGAAGGACAACAGTTTGGAGCTCAACCTGACCGGCTGATGCTAGCTTCCTCCTACATTCCTGATATCTTTATATATATTAATAAATAGTGTTATCTAATAGCTGCCGCGTCTCCATTACATTTATGTGTACCCAGTATCACTTCACTCCGCATACTACAATTGGCGACGAGGATCTCTTGCCAGACAGCGTTGAGCCATCCAGGCCGCCCCGCTCTTGCCCGAGCGTTGTAGCGGCCCCAGGAACCTCCAGGCTTTCACAAGGTAATGGCATCTTCCTATATGCCTTGGCCCTATTAGTGCAGGATTTCGGATTTTTTTTGGCACTGTGCATGCGCGTCTGATTCAATTGACGTTGGCCTACAGAAACGTTTCTGCACGTACGTGCTTGCAACAAGGAAATTGACATATTTAAAGCTGTACACACACCAATTCGTAATTTGCATTGAGTCAAGCAGATACTAGCAAATTCCGGTCAGGGCCATATTTAAAAGTGCAGGCATACCGATTTGTGTGTTCCATCAGTCTGTTTCAATCGTATTTGCTGCACAAATGTTATTGCTTTTGGATAATCCATGAGTATTGCACCGTGCTTCTTGTCTTTGAATTCTCAACAAGTTAGTAGTTTGAATCACATCATACACCATTTCAAGAAATCTCAACTGTGCACAATACAAATTCTGGGATCAAGAAAGTCATTGTACATCCATCATTTTATAAGAGTGAAGAATAAATATGTCGTTCAGCAGTGTTCCTCCACCCATGTTTTTTCTGCCTGATGCTGGGGAACCTGGAATACCATGGATGAGGTGGATAAGGTAATTTTAACATTATGCAGGGGTTGTTTGTGGCCAAAATTGCAGTGCTGAAAAAAGGAAATCATTACTTTTACATTGCCTAGGCCCAGCTGGATAAGAAAAGTTTGAGACATTGCCGGAACTTCTGGTCAATGAAGACATTGATCTTACTGAAAATGAACGTACTGTCAAAAAGATTGACAAACATTATGAGAAGAAGTTGAGCACCATATTGGAGCGAGACAAATTTGGGAAGAGAGCACAGGAGGAGGGTGAAAGCGTCAAACAATATATTATTGCACTGAGAAAATTAGCCAAGACATGCAATTTTAATGAGCAATTGGATGAAAGACTGAGAGATCAGTTTATGTTAGAGTGCAGGAGTGTTAAAGTGAGGGGAAATATTATGATCAGAAAATGATCCGCCTTTAGATACTGTGTTACGTGTGGCGAAAGAATTGGAACATACTGAAGAATGTGTGAAAGAATTAGAAAACAAGGCAAAGTCTATTCAAATCAATTCTAACACAGTGAAATCTACTAATAGTCCATGTAATGTCACTGAAAACAATGAATCAATAGCCATGGTGAACAATACCTTTGTCAGGCGCAAAGCATTTGGTAAACCATACAGGACATTGCGTATTGAAGAAAGAAAGAACAAGACAACTCAAAGAGGGCAGATCAGCGGCCAGACAAGGAAAAACAGTCCAGACAGGCAAAGATTCAGCCCAAGGAGGAGGTGACAAGGCAGATGTTATAAATGTGATAGCAGTAGTCATTGGGCAGATGAGCCGGATTCTCCTGCATTGAAAATAATATGCAGCAAATGCAAAGGAAAGGGACACTACTCCAGATGCTGTAAACTTTGCAGCGCATCCACGAAATGGATAGGTGGCAACACTGACAGTGGCCACAGCGAAGAAGAAGGAGAAGAATGCGTATTTGTGATAATGAATGATGAGGATGAAGATGTTATGGAAAGCCCTAAAGCCACTGTTTGTGTAGACGGCGTAAATATAAGTATGATGATAGACTGACTTTGGTGCGAAATACACATTGATACCACATAATTTGCTGGATAGGAAGAAACATGAATATTTACATGAACCTGATATTAACCCCAGAGCATACGGTGGTGTTAAAATTGACATAATTGGATGGTTCTGGGGCACTTTAAAATTCAAAGACAGGAAGGCAAATGGCAAAATATACATAACCAGTGTAGGCAAAACACCTCTTCTAAGTTGGACACACCAAAGCAAACTTCAAGTGAAACTAGATTCTACTGCCAATGAATCTGTTTTAGCAATTAGTAGTGATGAAATCAATTCAGATAAAATAAGTGATGTCATGAAAGCAGTATTTCGAGAAGGAATTGGATGGGCCTCATTAAAGACCCTACCGCCATGCCGTTAAAGACCCAAAAAAGTCACTTACCGCCCTCGACGAAAGTGCAGAAAGCACCTCCGCCCACATGCTGCATGCAAAGAGCGGTCACCACAATTAGCAGTGACCGTTAAATTGTGGAACCGCAAATAGCATCATCGCACAGGAACGGGAAAGAGCACAGCGGCCATCTTTAAAAACACAATCCATTGCCATCCACTGCCTCCTGGACCTGTTTGGAGTAGGTTGCAGTTGCAAATCATCTGGAACACCTTCAACATGCCCAAGGCATTTAAAAAAAGCACTGACAGGCAGCGCAAAGAAATATTTACCTCGGAGGAGTTGAACATGTTGACCCAGACCCTAGCTGACAATGCTGAGGTTGTCTTTGCCAATGACATGCGGCGGCCGACACTACTGAAAAAAAAGGCCATCTGGGAAGAAGATGCTGTTAAAGTCAGTACAGTAGGCACCAGCACCCGCACAGTGCGTGAGTGCAGGAAAAGGTGGGACGACCTCAGACTGCGGGTGAGGGGCTTCCTTGCCGAAAACCACCGAATAGCCACTGCAGGTGGAGCCGGTTCACCCATCAGACTAAAGGAATGGGAGGAGACCTCTGCAAACCTAATCGCTGTGGAATCCATTGAGGGAGTAGGCACTATGGAGCACGGCTTGGGAACCACTTCGGATGGAGGTGAGTGTACACATGACAGGATGCAATGTGAATGTACTGTTCCCCCCAAATGTGAGCCCGGGATCCTCTCATGCATGGACACACATCCACACATGCATCCATCCCTGCCCATGTCAGTGTCAGACCCAAACACACACACATGCACACATCACCATAGACAAGTGCCAAGCACAACCATGCATGGATGAGGCACTGAACTGACATATCACCTGCATCCACAACTATTAAGTCCCAATGGCCACAACTGCATTATTGATGTATCCTGCATGAAGTACATAGAAACGTAACCAATGCCATCCTCCTTCTTGTCCCTGACAGGCTCACATACAGATGGTGAGGATGCCGCAAATGCATCCCAGGCACCGCCTACAAGTAAGAGACCAAGGGCACAGGACTCTGAGGACACCCCCACGACATCTAGGGGCAAGGGGTGGAAGGTTCCACATGATGAGTGTGAAGCTTCGGAGGAGTGCCACTGCCAGGATTAAAGTAGCCACACCACCAACTAGAGCCCCACCACCGCAGGTGAACCCACAACCACCAATACCAGCCACCGAGGGCCCACCATCAGCTGCGCCAAGCTCCGCAGGAGAGGCAGCCGCCACTGCCCCCCTATCTGACCTTGAGGACACAACAGTTGGCACAATGCAGATGCACACCCCAAGCCCCCCTACTACCCCTGAGCCAGCACCATTCCAGACACCTGAGTCTGATGTCACTGGTGAGGACAACATTCCAGCCATAATGTCCCCCATGGTGGCTTCACCTGCTGCCATGGATGCATCTGAGGGCACAGCAGCCACTACACCATCACCCAGCACTGCCCTCGAGCTGGTCACCATCCGGCAGCGTCAACAGGAACTTACTGTGCTGGTTGGCCAGCATGTTGAGGAGGCTGCCCATCTCAGGGAGGATATTGTGGAGACGGCAAGGCACTCCAGTGAGAGGATGGAGGCCTGTACTGACAGGCTTTGTGAGGAGATAGCTAGGCTAAGGGAGGTCCTCACTCGAATAGCTGACACAATGGACCGCCACTTCACACCACCAGGACAGTCTGCCATGTCGTCATCCGCGGGTTCAATGCAGACAAGCCCCCTCCGCCACTCGACACGCACCACCAGGTGCATGTCTGCCCATCCTCCAAATGCTGCTGCAGATAATGGCCAGTAGGGGGTTTATGACGATTCTTCTGCGTGCATGGGCCAACACAAACCTGGTAGACACATGAGGAACTGTTGTGGGGGTGGGTGGAAGGGTGTTATGGGTCTGTTTTGGGGGGTGGGTGGAAGGGTGTTATGGGTCTGTTGTGGGGGGTGGGTGGAAGGGTGTTATGGGTCTGTTGTGGGGGGTGGGTGGAAGGGTCTTATGGGTCTGTTGTGGGGGGTGGGTGGAAGGGTGTTATGGGTCTGTTGTGGGGGGTGGGTGGAAGGGTGGTGGGATGTTTGGGGACATGCACTTTTTCATCTTTCCTTTACTTAATACACTGGTGTCTGATCAAAACACAGGCTTGTACATCTTCATTGTGTATGTGTACTTTATTGGCGACAGGGTCCATTGCGTGCTTCTAAACATACACCAGTGCATTACTACCCATATCCATGTGACAGTACCAAAACATGTTCCTCAGAATATTTGCTTGATCAGATGCTGTCTCACAGCACGTCCCTCCTGCCCATACCCTCTTGCAAGACCTGCATCCCCTTCACCTCCGTCCTCATCACCATCATCATCCTCATCAGGTGCTTCTATTTCAACGTCAGGGGGCAGTGGCACATTCCGTCTGATACACATATTGTGCAGCATGACACATGCCATGGTGATCTTGGCCACCTTCTCATGGCCATACAGGAGAGCGCCACCAGACGTGCTAATGCACCTAAACCGTGACTTCAAAAGGCCAAAAGTCTGCTTGATCACGATGAGGGTACAGGTATGTGCTCGATTGTATTCCTCTTCGTGCCTGTTGTGTGGATTCCGTACAGGTGTGAGGGGCCAGCTCTTCAGGGTATAGCCTGCATCAGCTGTATGGGGGAACGAATGGGGTCCTGTTACTGTTCACTTCAAGAGCGCCCTGTTCATATCACACAAATTGACATTGCATTGTGATTCAAGTACACAGTCAACAGCATACATGCAGATGGTCTGTGTGACACCCTGCAAGTAGACATGCCCCATTGATGCCTCCAACAGTAATTGACATGTCCTGGGTGAGGCAAGGTCATAGGTGTCCCTGGGCCCAGGCCGATTTGGTTCCTCACTGATGTTGTACTGCCATTCCAAAATAGATGTTGCCATGCAGTGAGGCATCACTTCAGTGGTGGTTAAGGTGCGTGAGGAAATGCTATTTCTATGGCTAGGGCTGATCCCTTTGCATGCATCATAGGGCACATTGCATTATAGATGTTGTGCTGGACAGATTCCGGATGACTATCCTGATGGCACATATGAAATCTGTGTGTTTTGTGGCGTGGAATGTTGTGCAATGTGTATGTGGATGGGTGTTTGATGTTACTAGACCAGAAATATCATCTGTGTTGTGTGGCTCATACTTGCATGTCAGTTCAACTCAAGGACGTTGCGGCCTTCCCAGATGGACATTGGCGTACATCTGTATGTGCATTTTGCAGACAGACAACAAGCTACAACCAGTTGGAGTATGTATCTCTCCCCCCCCCCATCACACCCAGTTGGAGCATGTCCCCCCCCCATCACACCCAGTTGGAGTCGATGGCCCCAATGCAACTTGGGATGCCTGCCAGTGAATAGAAGCCAACTTTGGAGTTGGCAATCTCCTGGGCAGTCCGTGGCATGAATATGTGTTCAGGTGCATGCTTCAGGAGGGCATCGAGTACCTGGTTCAGCGTGCGTGAAAATACTGGTTGGGAGATGCCATGCATCTGGCCCACTGTATGCTGGTAGGTGCCTGTGGCCAGGAAGTGGAGCACAGTCACCACCTTGAGTAGAGGGGGGATGGCAGTTCTGATGTCTATGAGGCTCACAATATCATCGTGTATCATGTCCACGATGCTGGTGATGGTATCCCGGTCCAGACGGTACATGGTGTGTATCTGCTCAGGGGTTAGGTTAAATGGACTGGCTCAGATCCTGGGGATTGGTGGGTGCCTCTGTGGTATGATTAGGTGCCATGGTGGTGCTTGCTGTGCCTGTCTTGCCCTCCTCCTCCTCCCCCTGCGTCTCCTTTGGGCTGCCTGTTGTTGTTGCAGCTGCGCTGCAATCATGCCCTCCAGCCCATGTAATGCTGCTAGTATTGGAACCATCTTGGTGTGGGAAGGGGTGTGTGAAGGGGTGTGGTGTGCTCCTTTTGAGCTGCCACATTCTCCATTGCCTCCACCTGTGCTGATTGTGTCCACCTGTGGCAGGTCGGAACACTGCTCAGTTCTCTTAACGTGTGGTTTGCGATGCCGGTATTTTCGCCATGGCGGTAAGCGGTTTTGGGGGCTTTACCATGCCGCTATTGGCATGTCCGCTCGCCTTGTGATGCTGTGCTAATAGCGGCATGGCATAATTTACGGGATGGTGGGTCGCGCGCACGTGGACTGCCCGCTATTAGTGGCACCGTACTTAGCGGTGCCGCTAATAGCGGTGAGCCGGGTCGTAATTCGCATGGGGATTTAACGTTGCCGGTATTCCATTACTGGTAACGTTAAATCCATACCACCTACCGTGTAATGAGGCCCGATGTCTCTCTGGATATGTACATGAAATCCAGTTAAAACCTGATCATATTCCGGTGGCACAGAAGTTAAGAAGTATACCCCTATCCATGCGAGATGAAGTAAGAAAAGAAATCAAAATGCTGGAAGATCAGGGCATTATTAAAAGTATTGATGCCAGTGAGTGGGTCTCACCATTGGTAGTGCTCAGGAAGAAATCGGGTAAACTCAGAATATGTGTGGACATGCAAGAACTAAACAAATGTGTTGTCCCAGATAGACATCCTCTTCCCAATATTCAAGAACAAATTTCCACAACTGGCCCATCAAGTATCTTTTCGACATTGGATTTAACGTCGGCATATCATCAAGTGAGGTTGCACAGAAATTCCAAACAACTCAAAGCTTTTATCACACCAGATGGGCTATACCAGTACAAGAGGATGCCTTTTGGACTGGTGTCAGCTGCATCTGTTTTTCAAAAGATAATACACAGGGCCTCATTACACGGATGGCGGAGAACCATGGCGCTAATAGCGCCATAGTTCATGCCGGTAAAATACCGGCACCGCCTTGGCGGAAAGGGGAATTACCGCCCCATTCCAAGGTTGGCAGAGCGGTAATCCCCCCTTCCACCATTGCCCTTCCCCATTCCCATTTTTGCCCCATAGGGCATAATGGGAATGGGGAAGGCGCTAATTACGGCACCGCAAATTGCGGTACCGTAATTAGCTCCCTGGGTCCCTTTGCGGGTTGGTTTTTAACGCCTGCAAAAAGCATGCATTAAATTCCCCAACCCGCAAAGGGACCTCGTAGTAAGGCGGTAAGGATTTACCGGTAAATCCTAACCGCCATCCGTGTAATGAGGCCCACAGACTTTTTGAAAGAGAACCAGGTATAATATGTTTTCAAGACGACAACCTGATATATTCAGATAATCAAAGAAAGCATGATGAAATATTGAGGTATGTTTGCAAGACACTACATGAAGCAGGGGTGGCTCTGAGCAGAGATAAATGCAATATTAATTGTTCAGAAATTGAATATCTAGGTCACAGGTCACAGAATTTCAGCAGATGGCATATCACCAAAGAAACAGTTAGTTGATACAATAAGAAGCATTCCACGACCACAGAATAAGGAAGAAGTACGCACTAACATTGGTTTGGCGGAATATTATTCTAAGTTTGTGCGTGATTTTGCAATACACACTGTTCCGATGCGAGAACTCCCAAAGAGGAAAACATTTGAATGGAACAGTGAATGTGAAGAAGAATTCAAATTCATAAAGTCTGTGTTGGCTTAAGCCCCTGCGTTGAAGGATTTCAGAAGTAACAGGAAAACCATAATTACTATGGACGCAAGCAATGTGGGTCTAGGAGCCGTCGTCACTCAGGAGGCTGAGAGCAAAGAAGTTTTGATTGCATTTGCCTCATGATTGTGTTACACCGCACCCTACATGCCGTAACACTGGGGCGTCCTAGCGGACCTCCATCATAGACTCCATACCTGGGGACTGACTACTGTCTCCCCAGGCATGTAAAGTCACCATTGGCTTTACTAGACCTAAATTTACTAACAGAACTAGTACAAACCATCCTATTGTGGATGTACTAGTAGGGGTAATTCGATTACTCTGGGTCTGTTATTCGAGGGGGCACTGTCCCGTCCCCCCTCGTCGAGTTTTGGCTGGTGGCAGTGGAAACTACTTGTTATATTCGACCCCGAATATAACCCTATGGGATTCTTCCCATTGTTGGAGATTAATACCTTTTTCCCGTTACTCTCTAGCATACCACCGGTTTACTTATCTTAAATAAGTCTATCGGATGGTATTTTCTGCCAGAACTCGGTTTTTAAAATGGCGTCTGTGTTCGTCTCTGTGACTCCTAAACCAAAGGTTGAGCCCTTTGTTCCACTTTTGTCGGGCTTCTGTACAGAGACCCTCCAAAGTGGTGCCATTCTGTCTGGGTTACCCCAAGAGTGTGGGAGGGGGTTTAGGCACCCTGGACTGAGTTGCCTTGCCAACTCTGGTCGCACTCTGGTGTGATTGGCCCAAGTGGTGAGCCTCCCCGCTCACCACTTAGCGTGTTTTGAGTGACAGCTAGGCTGAATGAATGGGGGTTTTCTGCATAAAAGCAGGGCTTTTGGGACTGGATTTTCAGAAGTCGCCACAGGACCTAAGAATCCGACGAGGGTAAAGCTGAGCCAACCTGCAACGACGACACCTCCGGTGGAGCCCTGCTAAACCGTCTCACCACTTCCCGACGACAGAGGAGATCTCCCTGGTGGGAACAACCAGTCACCTTTGCTTTTTCTTCGCTTCAGAACGCAGTGGTCGAATTGCCCGTGCAGAGCACAGCAGCAACCGGATAGCCACTACCCCTGTACCGCGACCAAAAGGTGGTGCCTTGTGACGGAGCACTCCGCGGCTGGTCTCTTCCCTGGTGGTGCAACGATCTTCAACTTTCCTTCGACGACAAGATCATCTCTTCTCTTGGCAAAGACCGGACGTGCATCCACCACCAGGAACAACTGCCCCCGCCGGAGCTGTCTCTCCACAAACAAGGTACTGTTTCCGCCTGGCTTCCCTTGTTGCCGGATAGAGTGGGGTGTCTTAATCCTCGCCTCTCCATAGGGTCGCCTCCAAGCTTCTTTTACGTTTTGTTCTGAACTGGTCCGATCTGCCTATAACAATTTGCGCAAAGACTCGAAGCGCATTTCCACTAAGATACTTTTTGGGACATATCGCCTTGCCTCTCTCCGAGTGGGCCTGGCCTCTGAACTTTGGAATCTACAGTGGTTCTTGTCTTCTTGCCTTGCATCTTTGTTCTTATAAGTATTGGTATCGAGTTGATTTCTTAACCCGCCTTTTTCTCTCTGTCCTAACGTATACTAGAGTGCCATCTAGGTTAAAGCTTACACCTCTGTCTGCAAATAAGTGGTGCCGTTGAACCGAGACTTGTCGAACTATTGTTAGGGGGATTGATCTTTTTCTGATAGTAATTGCGATTGAAATTGTTTTGCCGTATTAGTGCCAGAGTGTTTTCTATAGATGTGTCGTTTTAAATAAATACCTTTATATCTTTACACCGAAGCCTTGTTGCGTGTTTGCTTGTCTTACTGTGTAGAATTGCCCTATGTTGTATACTCCACATACTGCCTAACTCTTCTTGAGGGAAGTCTGACTGCTCAGCCACAGCTACCAAGTGAATCTGTGTGGTACAGACTGCTACCAAGTGGGTTTACTGCCAAACGCCTGTAGTCCTAAATCTTTTGCAGTGGTCCCAGAGGGAACTGCACAGGTTTCCGCCTAACATCCTTCAGCTGCCCTAACCACCATTCCCATTTACCTACCCTTTCACCTATTTACACCAGCACCCAGCATGCCTTTCCTGGTCTGGCTTAGGAGAATTGAGGGTGATGCCTTCTCCTCTTCCTCTGAGAGTGCTGAGCAGTGAGGCCCCAAGTCTTTGTACCATATCAGATGGTGTCTGCCCACCAATATCTTTCTGAGCACTGCGGCTACTCCCAGCATGCCCCAGAGGAGATGCTTGTGCTCCCTCCATCTTGTTGTGAAAGATAGACCCCCACCACAATACAGATGCAAGGAATAGGAGATTTTGTTTCCTACAAAATAAAATTCTCAAACATCTTTTTATTTCAAGAATAGAACATACCATTTCCATTCAATACAGGTAGTCTTGTTGATCCTAATGATATTTAGAGCACAATAACATATCATCCAATAACATGTAGAATCCTCCCTTCAACCACCCATTCCACAACCCCTCCTCCTTTTCAACTGAACCCCTACAGTAGTCCCACTCTGAATGTCTACTATCAATGGTTCATGTCCTAAATTGCATTTTAAACACAAAATATTATTATTTGTTGCATTTTTGCAGCACAGTTTGATTGAGTTGAGAGTGCAAGGCAGTGCTAGGGCTGTAAGGGCGCGCCAAGAGGCAGACGGTGCTGGTTGAGGGTTTTCTGGCCTCCTGGTATCGCTCTTGGTGGGGCGTGGCATGAAGGAGAGGGCCTTGCTCCCCTGCCATGCACAGGTACATCATCATCTGGTACATACTGTTTACATACAGGTTATAATATGCAATTGTCCATGATGACTCTTTGTTTGATGTTTACTTTGATTTGGTATTGAATGACACAATGTTGTTCAATAAATGTGGCCCAATTTTTTCAAAGTCAGATGTGTGTGTGTGTGTGTTTCCTAATGCCTGTGCTGTCCATCTATTAAACCATGAATTAGGCTTTTGGAATAACTTATAATGCGAACTGGATAACTTCTAGGGGCACCTAATGTTAACAGGCAAGGCATAGTGAAATAAAAAATATTCTCAGAATTACACACTTTGGTTAAGTGGTAAATTCATAATTTCATCCTAGTCTGAAATTTAGATACTTGACCAAACATCTTTCAAGCTCAAGTTGGTACAAATATGTGTTGAAGTTTGGCTTTGAATAACTAAAATAATACTCAATTTTATACAGATTACTCTAAAAAAAATGCACAAGTCACATGATAAATCAACCTGACAATGTATCATTGTAGAAACATGTTGATGAAAAGATTTAGGGGGGGGCATGCTATTTTGAATCCTAAACTGCATAGGGCAGAATTCTCATGTTTACATTTTTTGCAAAAGGGGCCATTCATTAATTTTAATTGTTTCCACCAAGTACTGGAAAAATAAAGAGTAAAACACGGGCGAGAATTGCCTTTGCTCTTTACTTTACCACTATGTTTCGGAAAAAGTGTAAATCACTTCCACAATTAATGATTGTCGGAGCCATCCATAATGTATTCCTTTTGATTCTGTCCACTTTTACCAGGTTTAAAAGTCAGGCAAATCCCATAGGAATCCATTGGTTTTCCACCAAGTAAAAAATACATGCTAGTGATTTGGCAGGGGGACCTTGTTAAGTCTGATCTTCTCTCCAACTTCGCCTGTCAAATCATACAAAATCCTACAGCTCCACTTCTTCAACTACGCTTGACCTGGAAAATAATCCCCTATGACTTTAGCTTTATTTTCCCCATCCTCAATGGAGGTCTACAAGCTCCAGCATAGCAATTAATTAGAATTTACAAAAAATGTCATACAGACACAAAGTGAAATGAAATGCATGACAAGGTTATTGTTTCACACAGCTTGTTTTGTATACCCTTAATTACTAATCACCCAACAATCACACTTAAACAGCTCCTTAAAACCCTGTATATTTTTTTTAAAGTGCCACGTGTGATGGTCACTACCTTTTTACCTTTTCTCATTATTTATTTTATTTATTTCTAAAGCGCTAGTACAGTGGCCCAGTGGCATAAGAGCACTGACATGACAAACAATAAAAACCATAAATCTCAGTGAGGCCTAAGGAGAAACCTGAGAGAAACTAGTGGAGGCCAAGGATCCATTTATTCAAAAAGAAAGGTTTTCAGGACACATTTGAACCTGGGAAGACTGGCACACAGCCTTAAATCAGGTGGAAGAGTATTCCACAAGTGAGGAATTGTGGCTGGGAAGCATCCATTTTGCCCCTGCACCAGTTTAGCCTTTGGGGTGAAAAGCAACCCTGTATTATTGGATCTTAGATTACGCCTGTTAGATAGCCACTTCAACTGTGCTGCCATATAAGAAGGGCTTATTCCATATATGCAAGCATGTGCAATGCAAAGGGTACAAAACATGATTCTCTTTGTAATGGGGAGACAATGCAATGCTCTGCTTGCTGTTGAGACATGATCTGTTATACACATACCCATAACGACCCCCACTGCATTGTTCTGGACAACTTGCAGACGATTGAGCTCTCCTTTGCCTACCCCAAGTATACTGCTGGCACAGAAGTCTGAGCGGCTCCAAATGATTGCCCTGGCTAGAGTGGCACAACTGGAGGCCTGATTTGTGGCAAAAGTGTAATGTAGTATGTTGAGTTAGACACTAAACTGCTGATATGGGACCTCATTGAGAGCTCTTGGTCAATAGTGACTCCCAAGGTTTTAACTTTTTTCAAAGAGGGGAGCAGACAATCTGCGATTTGAAAGAATGAATAGGACTGATCAAGCTGGTGCCACGTGGGGCAGGTGCCCAGGATAATAATCTCAGTTTTTGAATTATTCAGGGCTAGGCCATTATAGAGCATCCAGAGCTGGGTTTGGTTGTATGTGTCATTAATGGCCTAAGTGTCTTTGGAGTGGTCACCTGATAATGTGGAAAGACACTGACAGGGTAATTCATAGAATGTCGCAGAAAAGTGTCGCAAGCGGCTGGCGCAGAGTGTCCGCGTGCGATTGACTGCGCCCGGCACGTGCGCTAAAACCGATTTCCGCGCACAGCGTATTCATGGATTTCAGGCTTCCAAACCAGCCGTGGCGCAGAGAATCGCAGCGACCCTGCAGCAGCGCCAGTAACGCCCCCAAGAACGCCCTCACGCAAGGAAAAGCCATCAAAATCGCTAAATCATCGCAAAGGGCTGCGCGAACCCTGGACCAGTTCACCGGGCTGCCAAACAGCAAACGCCAAGCGGGGAACGTGTATTTCAGGGGTGCGCGGGAAGTTGCATACGCGATTGCAGCAGGGTACGTGCATTTTAGGGGTGCGCGGCAAGTTCCACACGCGATTTCAGCAAGGTATATGTATTTCAGGGGTGCGCGGCAAGTTCCACACGCGATTTCAGCAAGGTATGTGTATTTCAGGGGTGCGCGGCAAGTTCCACACGCGATTTCAGCAAGGTATGTGTATTTCAGGGGTGCGCGGGAAGTTGCACATGCGATTGTCCCAGTGCGAGCAGGGTACGTGTATTTCAGGGGTGCGCGGGAAGTTCCACACGCGATAGTCCCAGTGCGAGCAGGGTACGTGTATTTCAGGGGTGCGCGGGAAGTTGCACACGCGATTGTCCCAGTGCGAGCAGGGTACGTGTATTTCAGGGGTGCGCGGGAAGTTCCACACGCGATTGGCCCAGTGCGAGCAGGGTACGTGTATTTCAGGGGTGCGCGGGAAGTTCCACACGCGATTGGCCCAGTGCGAGCAGGGTACGTGTATTTCAGGGGTGCGCGGGAAGTTCCACACGCGATAGTCCCAGTGCGAGAAGGGTACGTGTATTTCAGGGGTGCGCGGGAAGTTGCACACGCGATTGTCCCAGTGCGAGCAGGGTACGTGTATTTCAAGGGTGCGCGGGAAGTTGCACACGCGATTGTCCCAGTGCGAGCAGGGTACGTGTATTTCAGGGGTGCACGGGAAGTTACACACGCGATTGGCCCAGTGCGAGCAGGGTACATGTATTTCAGGGGTGCGCGGGAAGTTGCACACGCGATACCAGCAGGGAATGTGTATTTCAGGGGTTCTGGGGAGTACTACACGTGAATTGGCCGTGTGGGTCCTCCCAGGTGTACGCTCCACAACCTCCACGGCCCCTGCAGGCAGCCCACACCACGGGGGACTACCCTGCACCCCTGCCCATGTCCCGCAGGCAGCCCATTCACCATGGGTTTGCCCCCCAGCCAACCCACATGTCACCTTGCACTACTGATCAACAATGCATGTCTCCCACCACCCCCACCCCCCAGCAGTGCAGGGGCAGCCTCCACCAGGCCCCCACTCATGTCCCCCTGCACCCCCACCCCCCAGCATCCAGGGTCACCCTACACCAGGCCCCCACTCATTTCTCCCACCACCCCCACCCCCCGGCAGTGCAGGGGCAGCCTCCACCAGGCCCCCACTCATGTCCCCCTGCACCCCCACCCCCCAGCAGTGCAGGGGCAGCCTCCACCAGGCCCCCACTCATGTCTCCCACCACCCCCACCCCCCAGCAGTGCAGGGGCAGCCTCCACCAGGCCCCCACTCATGTCTCCCACCACCCCCACCCCCCTGCCACCATGGGCAGCCTCCACCAGGCCCCCACTCATGTCCCCCTGCACCCCCACCCCCCAGCATCCAGGGTCACCCTCCACCAGGCCCCCACTCATGTCTCCCACCACCCCCACCCCCCTGCCACCATGGGCATCCTCCACCAGGCCCCCACTCATGTCTCCCACCACCCCCACCCCCCTGCCACCATGGGCATCCTCCACCAGGCCCCCACTCATGTCTCCCACCACCCCCACCCCCAGCATCCAGGGTCACCCTCCACCAGGCCCCCACTCATGACTCCCACCACCCAAACCCTCCTGCCACCATTGGCATCCTCCACCAGGCCCCCACTCATGTCTCCCACCACCCCCACCCCCCTGCCACCATGGGCATCCTCCACCAAGCCCCCACTCATGTCTCCCACCACCCTCACCCCCCTGCCACCATGGGCATCCTCCACCAGGCCCCCACTCATGTCTCCCACCACCCCCACCCCCCAGCATCCAGGGACACCCTCCACCAGGCCCCCACTCATGTCTCCCACCACCCCCACCCCCCTGCCACCATGGGCATCCTCCACCAGCCCCCCACTCATGTCTCCCACCACCCCCACCCCCCTGCCACCATGGGCATCCTCCACCAGGCCCCCACTCATGTCTCCCACTACCCCCATCCCCCTGCCACCATGGGCATCCTCCACCAGGCCCCCACTCATGTCTCCCACCACCCCCACCCCACAGCATCCAGGGTCACCCTCCACCAGGCCCCCACTCATGTCTCCCACCACCCCCACCCCCCTGCCACCATGGGCATCCTCCACCAGGCCCCCACTCATGTCTCCCACCACCCCCACCCCCCAGCATCCAGGGTCACCCTCCACCAGGCCCCCACTCATGTCTCCCACCACCCCCACCCCCCTGCCACCATGGGCATCCTCCACCAGGCCCCCACTCATGTCCCCCTGCACCCACACCCCCCAGCATCCAGGGGCACCCTCCACCAGGCCCCCACTCATGTCTCCCACCACCCCCACCCCCCGCCACCATGGGCAGCCTCCACCAGGCCCCCACTCATGTCCCCCTGCACCCCCACCCCCCAGCATCCAGGGTCACCCTCCACCAGGCCCCCACTCATGTCTCCCACCACCCCCACCCCCCTGCCACCATGGGCATCCTCCACCAGGCCCCCACTCATGTCCACCTGCACCCCCACCATCCAGCAGTGCAGGGGCATCCTCCACCAGGCCCCCACTCATGTCTCCCACCACCCCCACCCCCCAGCCACCAGGGGCAGCCTCCACCAGGCCCCCACTCATGTCTCCCACCACCCCTACCCCCCTGCCACCATGGGCATCCTCCACCAGGCCCCCACTCATGTCCCCCTGCACCCCCACCCCACAGCATCCAGGGTCACCCTCCACCAGGCCCCCACTCATGTCTCCCACCACCCCCACCCCCCTGCCACCATGGGCATCCTCCACCAGGCCCCCACTCATGTCTCCCACCACCCCCACCCCCCTGCCACCATGGGCATCCTCCACCAGGCCCCCCTCATGTCTCCCACCACCCCCACCCCCCTGCCACCATGGGCATCCTCCACCAGGCCCCCACTCATGTCTCCCACCACCCCCACCCCCCAGCATCCAGGGTCACCCTCCACCAGGCCCCCACTCATGTCTCCCACCACCCCCACCCCCCTGCCACCATGGGCATCCTCCACCAGGCCCCCACTCATGTCTCCCACCACCCCCCCCCCCCCAGCATCCAGGGTCACCCTCCATCAGGCCCCCACTCATGTCCCCCTGCACCCCCACCCCCCAGCATCCAGGGTCACCCTACACCAGGCCCCCACTCATGTATCCCACCACCCCCACCCCCCGGCAGTGCAGGGGCAGCCTCCACCAGGCCCCCACTCATGTCCCCCTGCACCCCCACCCCCCAGCAGTGCAGGGGCAGCCTCCACCAGGCCCCCACTCATGTCTCCCACCACCCCCACCCCCCAGCAGTGCAGGGGCATCCTCCACCAGGCCCCCACTCATGTCCCCCTGCACCCCCACCCCACAGCATCCAGGGTCACCCTCCACCAGGCCCCCACTCATGTCTCCCACCACCCCCACCCCCCTGCCACCATGGGCATCCTCCACCAGGCCCCCCTCATGTCTCCCACCACCCCCACCCCCCTGCCACCATGGGCATCCTCCACCAGGCCCCCACTCATGTCTCCCACCACCCCCACCCCCCAGCATCCAGGGTCACCCTCCACCAGGCCCCCACTCATGTCTCCCACCACCCCCACCCCCCTGCCACCATGGGCATCCTCCACCAGGCCCCCACTCATGTCTCCCACCACCCCCACCCCCCAGCATCCAGGGTCACCCTCCATCAGGCCCCCACTCATGTCCCCCTGCACCCCCACCCCCCAGCATCCAGGGTCACCCTACACCAGGCCCCCACTCATGTATCCCACCACCCCCACCCCCCGGCAGTGCAGGGGCAGCCTCCACCAGGCCCCCACTCATGTCCCCCTGCACCCCCACCCCCCAGCAGTGCAGGGGCAGCCTCCACCAGGCCCCCACTCATGTCTCCCACCACCCCCACCCCCCAGCAGTGCAGGGGCAGCCTCCACCAGGCCCCCACTCATGTCTCCCACCACCCCCACCCCCCTGCCACCATGGGCAGCCTCCACCAGGCCCCCACTCATGTCCCCCTGCACCCCCACCCTCCAGCATCCAGGGTCACCCTCCACCAGGCCCCCACTCATATCTCCCACCACCCCCACCCCCCTGCCACCATGGGCATCCTCCACCAGGCCCCCACTCATGTCTCCCACCACCCCCACCCCCCTGCCACCATGGGCATCCTCCACCAGGCCCCCACTCATGTCCCCCTGCACCCCCACCCCCCAGCATCCACGGGCACCCTCCACCAGACCCCACTTATGTCTCCCACCACCACCACCCCCCTGCCACCATGGGCAGCCTCCACCAGGCCCCCACTCATGTCCCCCTGCACCCCCACCCCCCAGCATCCAGGGTCACCCTCCACCAGGCCCCCACTCATGTCTCCCACCACCCCCACCCCCTGCCACCATGGGCATCCTCCACCAGGCCCCCACTCATGTCCCCCTGCACCCCCACCCCCCAGCAGTGCAGGGGCATCCTCCACCAGGCCCCCACTCATGTCTCCCACCAACCCCACCCCCCAGCCACCAGGGGCAGCCTCCACCAGGCCCCCACTGATGTCTCCCACCACCCCCACCCCCCTGCCACCATGGGCAGCCTCCACCAGACCCCCACTCATGTCCCCCTGCACCCCCACCCCCCCAGCATCCAGGGGCAGCCTCCACCAGGCCCCCACTCATGTCTCCCACCACTCCCACCCCCCAGCAGTGCAGGGGCAGCCTCCACCAGGCCCCCACTCATGTCTCCCACCACCCCCACCCCCCAGCATCCAGGGTCACCCTCCACCAGTCCCCCACTCATGTCCCCCTGCACTCCCACCCCCCAGCAGTGCAGGGGCATCCTCCACCAGGCCCCCACTCATGTCTCCCACCACCCCCACCCCCCTGCCACCATGGGCAGCCCCCAACAGGTCCTCGCAATCCCCAATCATGTGCGTAATGGTCAGCCTGCACAGCCAAAAAGCCCTACCAAGTAACCCATTCACCCACATGGAAATGGAAATCACATGTTACACCCCCAATGTTCATGAAGCTAATGAACCCATGTCCGTTACACACAATTGTTGCAATTGAATGGGAAAACACACAACATGACATGCATGAAACCAATGAGATGATACCACACAGTGAAGTATGCAAACAAAATTGTATTGAAAAAAATAAAGAATGCTAAAGAAAGAAAACAAACTACAATGTGAATGAGAAAAAATAAGCTGCACAAAAAACTCGAAATCCAAATTGAAAAAAATTTTGTCCAAAGTCAAATGTAAAAAAATCTCCATGCAATAAAGAACTATGTACAAAAATAACAAGGGTCCATGAGCCCAACTGAACAAAGGAAACCTATTAAAAAACCTACCTAAAAATCAATCAACTATATACAAAAAGTGGAGCAGTGTCCGTCGACTCCAAATCATAATAATAAAGAAAGGAAACCTAAAACTAAAGAACTATACACAAAGGCGGCGGGCTAGTCCAGCGGCTCACTCCGTGGTGTCCCGGGCCAGGGCATCATCGAACTCCTGTTCGATGTCCCGGAGGCGGTCCAGTTCCATGGCCCCGAGGGTCCGCAGGGACGACGCTGTGTCCTCCTCCAACCCCCTGCGGATTGCCTCGAGGCACTCGGCCTGCCTCAGGGCCCTCCGCATGGAGTTCTCCGCCCTGACCATTGTGAGCCGCGCCTCTTCCGCCCACCGCCGCTCCGAACCTATGGCGTGGCCCAACCGCTGCCACACGGAAGACACTCTCTGTCCTGGGTCCCCCTGCCCTCCGGCCGATGCCTGCCCCTCCGATGTCGAAACCCCCGAGCCTGCATGTCTCCCACCATGTTGCTGCTGCTGCTGCTCTGCCTCTGCCCGTGCACTGCCTCCTGCTGCCTGCACATCCTCCACCGGCTGGGGTGCACTTGTTGATGTGGCCACCCCTGCTGGACCTCCGACTCCCGACTGTGGCAGGGATGCCTCCTCCACCAGCCTGGCCGCACCGTCAGAGGCAGCTCCACAGGGCACCCAGGTGACTGATGGGTGGGAAGATGGCACAGAGGACGACTGGCGCGTAGGGGGTCCAGTTGAGGAGGGGGTCGGAGCAAGCCCCATCAGACGGAGGAATCCGGCCTGGGTGACCTGTCCCAGCAGGCTGACGTGGTCAACGAGCCATTCGAGATGACGTGCAGTCTCTCCATGAAAAGACTGCAGGTCACCTCGCATGGCCCGTTGACGCAACGCCACACCAGCCAGGACAGGCTCAACCCGGACCTGGATGGCCACGTCCGCAGGCAGAGGAAGGCCAGTTGACGTCAGCTCATCCCCTGCCTGAAAACGGGTCTGGACGTAGGCATCCCTGCTGGTGCAAGATGATGCAGGGACAGGATCGGGGACAGGATTGCACACAGGCACCTCCGCGGCCGCCTGTGCTGCCTCCTGTCCCTGGTCCTGCACTGCACCACTAGCACCAGTGGGATCCCCACCTCCAGACCCCGTCTCTGGTGCTTGCGCGGCCCCCTCCTCCACCAAACCCCCCACCAACCTGGATGACTCCGTGCCATCTTCCCCTGTTGGGCCCTGTGGGGTCCCAGCTGCCCCTTCTGCTGCCGAGGAGTCCAACTGCAACCTCCGCCTCTTGGACCTCCCCCCGGCAGCTGCGGCCTGGGACGCGGCACCGGACTCCTCACTCCCCGACGAGATGACAACACGGGAGGGGAGCCGGGCCTTGCGTCTCCGGCTGGCGGTCGGATCCCCGCCGCTGTGCTCCACAGCACCTTCTCCGCCCTCTTCATCAGTTGACGCTGCAGACAGGGAGAAACAAAACACAGGCATCAGGGCACTGTACAATGGACACATACACGCATGACAGTTGCACATGAGTGGCATTGGCAAACCTCAGACATGTCATCACAATCCCCAACACACATGTCATTGCAACTGGCACACATGAGCCATACCACAGCCATATCGCAACTGCCACCACCATCCCTACACATACAACAGCATCAGCAGCCAAAGGGGAGCCAGACATCACATGCAACACAGGAAGTGCACCACACATGTACACACACCACCACACTTGCATGCATGTCTACACCTCTGCCAAGTGTCGCACTGTTCAGACGGGCATCCATGTCACATCTGCCAATCAGGCTTCCACATACCGCTGTCACATGCATCCATGTTGCATCACTGTTGCACCCTTGACAATACACACACATGCACATGTACACAGTGCTCATACATGCAGCCGAAAACAACATACATGCCTGACATCACGGACATGTCTACTTACATACACATTCATCCAAACATGTGTGCACGCACAACTGCATTTGCCATGCAAGCCCACACACACAAGCACCATCCATGTCTCACATATTACAGCCCTCGCATGTGTCAGCCCCATGGCCCTGTACACCCCCACCCATACTCGACCCCATACAAACAGATGTGCAACCGGCACAATAGCGAATGATCACCACACGCACTGCTCACAATCAGGATGCATGTACACTCTCTGCTCGACTCCAGACGGGTCTGCTTCTCTAGGACCTGGACGTGGAGCGCTGGGGATATGCGTTCCAGGGCCCCCATCTGTTCTTCCGACAAGTGGCCCCGGCGCCCCTTGGCATCCGCTGCCTTCAAGAGGCGCCGGCCCTTGTTCAGGGTCCTGGACCTGAAGTCCTCCCAGCGCTTCCTGACATGTTGTAAGTCCCGGACTGCCACCCCCTCCGCGTTGATGGCAGTCACGATGTCAGTCCAGATCCGAGTCTGTCCTTCCTTGTCGGCGCGGGAACTTCCAAAGAGGGCATCATACTGCCCCAGGACTTGCTCCACCAGGACACCAACTTCGGTGGCACTGAAGCTGGTGCCCCTCTGCCTCTCTGGCCGGGGGTTGTCAGTGGTCACAGATGGTGTATGCCCCGACATGACAACCCCAGAGGCAGGAGTGGGTGGGCAACTGTGTCCTGGGGCTGGGCTGTGGAGCGATGGAATTCCAGTCGGGAGTCTTCGGTTCCAGCAGGGGTGGTCACAGCAACAGCACCCCTGGCTGATGTGCAGGCAGCAAATGGCAGTGCACATGGGCAGCAGGAAGTCAGGCAGCAGCAGATGGCAGGTGGGAGCGTGCTCGGGGCTCTGGGGGGCAGTAGTTCGGCCTTCTGGGCAGGAGCGTGGTCTTCCGTGTGCTTACGCGTGGCCAGCTTGGTACGGAGTGATTTGGCACGTGAAAATCCTGCACATCAGCGTGAAAACCGAGGAAAGGCCCTTAGCGCGTAAGCGCGTCAGCACGCATACGCGAATCTATTGGACCAAAGGCCCTCAGCGCGTAAGCGCGTCTGTGACGTGACCCGCACGGGTGTTTCCCACACAGCACGTGATGACAGAGCACACGTGGAAAGACTACACGTCAGAGTCTCATCGCGTGTAATTGGACAGCACGTCAGAGTCTCATCGCGTGTAATTGGACAGCACGTCAGAGTCTCATTGCGTGTAATTGGACAGCACGTCAGAGTCTCATCGCGTGTAATTGGACAAAAGTGCGCGTACACGCGATTGGCCTATGTACGTGTATATCAGGTGTGCGCGGACACTTACACACGCAAGTACGTCAGCGCACCTGTATCCCGGTGTGCGGGCAATTTCCACACGCTATTGGACTGTGCACTGGATTTCAGGGGTGCGCGGGTCACACGCTCGCCTACAACACGCGCAACGCATTAATTTGCGCGCTAACAAAATAACTAGCTCAGACCCAGGATGAACATACCGTTCCTAGCAGCAGTGGCTGTGGCCTACCAAAGGAGGAGGAGGAGGATAGTCAGGGCCAGAATATTCACACCCAGAACCAGCCTTTTCGGGATGCCTGATGGCCAGGTGCATGGGAGGTACAGGTTTCCACCACACATCATACTGGACCTGGTGAGTGAGTGGGAGGACGACCTCACATCACCCACCCTGTGCTCCCAAGCACTCAGCCCCCTGGAGAAGGTCCTCAATGTACTGCACTTCTTAGCCACTGGATCATTTCAGCGGACAAGTGCCATTGTGGGTGGTGTATCACAGGCCACCCAGTCACGCTGCCTACACCAGGTCTTGAACATCATCACTGCACGCCCATCAGTCCGCAGGCACATATACCTGCCCAGAACCCCTGCAGAAAGGCATGCTGCCGCCCTGGATTTTTACGCTGTGGCACGATTCCCCAAAGTGCTAGGTGCCATCGACTGCACCCATGTGGCTCTACGTCCCCCCAGGGCATCTGAGCACATCTATAGGAACCGCAAGCACTGGCATTCCATCAACGTGCAGGTAGTATGTAATGCCAAGGGAATCATCACCTCAGTATATGCCAACTATCCTGGGTCAACCCACGACAGCTTCATTTACCGAATGTCCACCCTAAGCCGGGACCTAGAAGCTGGCCGGCATGGCGATACATGGCTGCTTGGTGAGTATGAATGCCACTGCACATGCATGCATGTCAGATACTGAGCAAGGTCACAACCCCACCAATGATACCAATCACCACCTCCACAGGGGACAGTGTCTACCCTCTCAGCCCCCACATGATGACGCCAATTCGGAACCCCACCACGCCACCCCAGGTAAGATATAACGCTGCCCACATTACAACCCGGGGCATAGTGGAGCACACATTCGGAGTGCTGAAGTCACGCTTTCGCTCCCTTGACCGTTCTGGCGGGCAGCTGTTGTACGCTCCCCCAGTAGTGTGCAGGATCATAGTGGCAGCATGTGTCCTGCACAACGTTGCAACACGCCGGGGCCTGGCCGTGGACATGGTGGTGCCCCCCCATCCCCAACCACATGCACAGCCGCTGCGCATGGGAGGTGAATGGGCACGGGGGGAGGCAGCCCGTACACAGCTAGTGGCTAATTACTTCACATAGAAATCACACCCCTTTGGAGTGCACACTGCCCTGGCACATTCCATCTGACAATCAATGATGACTCAACCTGACACTGATCCTGAATGTCTGGAGAAAGAACCGTGAAAACCATATCAGCCTGAGATTGTTCACCTGGAAGTGTCACAATGTGTGCATCCCTACCCACACTGACACCACCAATGGAGTTTTGTGAAGTTACACATTCAAGCAGCTAAAATTAATACCCACTTGCAAAATGCAACAAGAGGACAGTGTCATGTCAGCCAACCCAACACCAGCACCGCCACACGACACACAGTGCCATGTCATGCTATTTGCAGGTAAACAAAGTAATCCCCACAACATGACACTAGTGTCACAATGTACAGTGTCCCTATTAGAAACTTGCAACACGTGAAATGCTCACAGTAATGGCGGACCAACAACAAACTTGAGCACGTACTACCATTAACTTGACATCACTAATGTTTAATATTAGTAGTCTCACCACCTGGAAATGCCTGCACTCCCACCACTACCAACTGTGCAGTGTTGGCGCCTGTAGAGTTGTAGGTGCACTGCTGCTCTCCAGACTAGAGGTCCTTGTGTAGACATGAGGAAGGGACTATTATCACCCTGTGCAGCTGCATCGGGAGGTGGTTGCACTATGGGAGCCAGCCCACGCAAGGCCCTAGTCTGCTCCTCCATGGCTGCAAGCATGCGGGTGTGGTAGGTCTGGTTCTGGAGGATGAGTGTGCGGAGGTCCCCATGCAACAACTCACGGGATGCCCGGACCTCCGCCCTCGTTGCCTGCATCTCAGCTGAGAGCGTACGGGTGAGACGCTCCAGCTGCTGTTCTGTCCTTTGGTGTGTAGAAGCCTCAAGCTCAACAAGAGTCGTCCTGAGGTGAAGGAGCTCCTGCCTCAGGGCTTCCCTGTGGCCCTGGGACTCAATGGAGATTCAATGGAGACTCAATGGAGATGGCCTCCTGCAGAGTCGCCAGTGCCGCCCGCCTGTCCCTGTTGGACCCCAACATGTCCTCCCTGTGTGACTGGCAGATGGAGTCGGTTGCCTGCTCTAGTCGCTCCATCAGCCTTTCAGGGGGGACAATGGAAGTGGCCACCCTATCCATGGCCTGAGCTATCATCTCGGATGATGCTGCCTGTTGGGTTGCCATACCGTAAATGGATTGCTCCCATGCAGTATTGCCAGGTGGCGTACGGCCACCACGTCGGCGGGCACCACACCTGTCTGGGGCAAGGCGAACTGCGCCTTGCTGTGCCGGCACTGCCTGAGGCTGCAGGACTGCATTCCCCCTCTGATCTGCTGGCCCAGGAACAGGATCAGATGTCACGGAGTGTGACCCTGCATCCGTAACCACCAAAGGCGTAGCTGCCAACACTGACATCCCCATTGAGGGTTCTGACCCTGGTGCAGGTGGGTGAGACAGAACAGAATCCCTCCCTGGAACACTCACCTGCGACGGCACGTAGGTCTCATCCGAATCAACACCTGAGTACAGCTCGGGGGAGGTGCAGCCAGAGACACCCCTTGAGAGCACGACCTGCAGCACTTGTGGGTTCTCACCCACCACCACACCACGTCCCTCACTGGTGGTTGGTCGGCCCTCGGACCCCTCCTGGGTCTGCACCATCTCCACAACCCCAGCAGTATCAGGTGCGTCTTCCCCTGCAAAGACATAAAAACAAAGAAATGGAAACAGGCATTAGCACCATGGCACACAATGAGGGCTGAGAAGCAAGAGAACCAGTACTTGTTTGACACATGTCCCACATGACTAAAACCCTCCCATGCATGCACCCTCACTGCGTATGAAGGGCAGGCAAATGGCACACACTGATGACACCAAGATTGAAGATGAACAAATTTTCTGCATGCTGCCTGGCAGTGGCATCACACATTGGCCTGTGATTGGCAGGTGAAACACACATGCCATCACACAGATGGCATGTACCATTACTATTGAGTGAAGATGGAGAGGAGGGCAGCACCTATTCATTCTTTCCAGTTCCCGCATGTAATAGCTTTTCTAATTCAAACAGGTCAGATTCTTCACCTGGAGCTGCCAGTCCGAAATGGTCCAATTGCACAGGGACATGTTTGAACAAATGATATCCAGGTAACAAAGTCACTCCACTTTACCATAGCCATGTCAGACATGTGACTAGAGGACTGCGACATGCCTAGTAAAAGTGGTGGAATGTAAAAAATCTGACTAAATGAACAGTGGAAAATTTTGCAACAATGTTGTGGCAAGGTGACACTTCAAGGGCAACTGGCGTGCAGTTGGGCTAGATGTCTACTGTTGGCAGAAGGGATACAGCTATGGCCAAATGCAGCTGCGCAGGATGTATTGCATAAAGCACATGGCTGACCCATACGACTCAGGCGCACACACTCTCACCTGGCACACAAACAGAAGCCCTCACACACACCATGCACATGGATGACACACACCTGCATGTGCACTCACCGGACAATGCCTCGTAATCAGCCAAATCTCCCACGCCTTGGATCTGTTCCTCCGTGACGTAGGTCCCAGCGACTGACTCATGTGGAGTGAGTTCCATGTCTACTACTGGAGACCCACCTCCAGTCACTAGAGTTGCGGCATGACTTGAGGCCAGCTTACTCTTTGCCCTGCGCTTTAGGTCATTCCAGCGCTTATAGCAATCATTGGCTGTGCGCCTCACGATTCCAAGGGCACTTACGATGTCCGCAACGGTCTGCCAGTGTGCCTGGCGTTGTGCAGGTGTGGTCTTGGATCCTGCAACAATGACCATCTCGTTGTCATGTGCGGACACATACTCGACAAGTGCATTCAGTTCGTCATCCGTGAAGCTGGGCTTCCTGGACGGGCCGGACTGTGTAGCCGTGTCTGGGGCATCAGCCTGTGCCGGACGAGCACTCTTCCTCTTCCGCTTGGAAGGTGGTGGTGTTCCTGAGTGTCCTGCGCCGCTCTGGACACTAGGGGCAGGAGCCCTGGTGGACTCTGTATCAGGAGTGTGGGATTGCACACTCAGCATGGGAGTTGGCGCAGGCATTGGCTCTAGTGTGATGGTGTCAGGGGGTATATCAGCAGCATGGACTAGGACCGACACTGTCCGGGCTGGGTGTGTGAGGGCTGGGGTAGATGGAGCCGCAGCTGCCCCTGCAGCCTCTCCGCCCTGCCTACTTGGTGCAGCAGATGACCTTGCTGCCCCAGATGCACGTGGCATGGTGACATCAACGTGCACCAGCGCACGTGTCATAGGCCTGCTGACCTGGAAGTCAGCCATGGAGTCAGCCAGGTCTGGTGCCACAATGGGCTGGTCCAACAAGGGCTGGGCATGGATGGTGTCAGCCACATCAGCCTCAACTGGAGGGGGGGGGGGATTATGGGTGCCCTTGACTGGTCCTCCACACATGGGGGACAGGCTCACCCTGCAAGTAACGACCACGTCCCCTACCGGATCCACCACGGCCACCACTTGTGGCTCTTCCACCTTTGCCACCCTTACGGAATCCTCGCCTCCCAGCCATGGCACTGATGTTAATGTGCGTATGGGAGTGGCAGTAAAATATTGTCCTGGGCAATTGGGGGTCAAAGGGGTTGGGTACCAGATGGTAATTGTACCCTAGTGCTCTTGCAAGGCTGATTGTAACCCCTGGGGAAAGATGGCGGGTCACGCTACGCACAGGAGCCCCAAAAAAGGGAGATGACGTGCACGCAACCCCTCCTAGACCACGTGTGCAGAAAGAAAAACCTGCACTACGCTGTGGCACCCAGTAACACAAGAATGAACGTATGCGTGTCACACGCAGCCTAGAATGACCTCTGAAGGGGTAGGCTACACACGGGGCAAGCACAGATGTTAGATACGTGCATGACTCACCGTCTGCCAGGTAAAAGAGCGTGAAAAAGGAGCGCGTTTGGTTGGCAACACCCCCGCCAAAAGAAGATTTGTACGCTGTCTGAGGAGACAGGACAACAGTAGAAGGGAACACTGTTTGAGGGAACAGGCCCAGGTAAACCAGTAAAAGAGAAAAAGGAGAAAAATCTGTCAGAGGTAACAGGGAATACGAACTTGAAACGCCGTGAAGTAAATCGCGTGTGAACCGACAAAAAGTACAGAATTCACCCACTCGCTCTCCACGAAAAGCACGTACAAGGAAATGGTGTTCTACGCGTACCTTTTATACAGGCCCACACGTCCAGCGTCACTTACGCGGCGTCTACGCGCTAGGGCCATTTCCACCAATTACACGCTTTGTGACTTATGCGTGTACGGCCATTTCCACCAATTACACGCTTTGTCACTTCTGCATGTACGGCCATTTCCACCAATTACACGCTTTGTCACTTCTGCGTGTACGGCCATTTACACCAATCACACGCGATGACACTCTGACGTGCAGTCTTTCCACGTGTGCTCTGTCATCACGTGCTGTGTGGGAAACACCCGTGCGGCTCACGTCACAGACGCGCTTACGCGCTGAGGGCCTTTGGTCCAATAGAATTGCGTATGCGTGCTGACGCGCTTACGCGCTAAGGGCCTTTCCTCGGTTTTCACGCTGACGTGCAGGATTTTCACGTGCCAAATCACTCCGTACCAAGCTAGCCACGCGTAAGCACACGGAAGACCACGCTCCTGCCCAGAAGGCCGAACTACTGCCCCCCAGAGCCCCGAGCACGCTCCCACCTGCCATCTGCTGCTGCCTGACTGCCTGCTGCCCACGTGCACTGCCATTTGCTGCCTGCACATCAGCCAGGGGTGCTGTTGCTGTGACCACCCCTGCTGGAACCAAAGACTCCCGACTGGAATTCCATCGCTCCACAGCCCAGCCCCAGGACCCAGTTGCCCACCCACTCCTGCCTCTGGGGTTGTCATGTCGGGGCAAACACCATCTGTGACCACTGACAACCCCCGGCCAGAGAGGCAGAGGGGCACCAGCTTCAGTGCCACCGAAATTGGTGTCCTGGTGGAGCAAGTCCTGGGGCAGTATGAGGCCCTCTTCGGAAGTTCCCGCGCCGACAAGGAAGGACGGACTCGGATCTGGACTGACATCGTGACTGCCATCAACGCGGAGGGGGTGGCAGTCCGGGACTTACAACATGTCAGGAAGCGCTGGGAGGACTTCAGGTCCAGGACCCTGAACAAGGCCCGGCGCCTCTTGAAGGCAGCGGATGCCAAGGGGCGCCGGGGCCACTTGTCGGAAGAACAGATGGGGGTCCTGGAACGCATATCCCCAGCGCTCCACGTCCAGGTGCTAGAGAAGCAGACCCGTCCGGAGTCGAGCGGTGAGTGTACATGCATCCTGATTGTGAGCAGTGCGTGTGGTGATCATTCGCCATTGTGCCGGTTGCACATCTGTTTGTATGGGGTCGAGTATGGGTGGGGGTGTACAGGGCCGTGGGGCTGACACATGCGAGGGCTGTAATGTGTGAGACATGGATGGTGCTTGTGTGTGTGGGCTTGCATGGCAAATGCAGTTGTGCGTGCACACATGTTTGGATGAATGTGTATGTAAGTAGACATGTCCGTGATGTCAGGCATGTATGTTGTTTTCGGCTGCATGTATGAGCACTGTGTACATGTGCATGTGTGTGTATTTGACAAGGGTGCAACAGTGATGCAACATGGATGCATGTGACAGCGGTATGTGGAAGCCTGATTGGCAGATGTGACATGGATGCCCGTCTGAACAGTGCGACACTTGGCAGAGGTGTAGACATGCATGCAAGTGTGGTGGTGTGTGTACATGTGTGGTGCACTTCCTGTGTTGCATGTGATGTCTGGCTCCCCTTTGGCTGCTGATGCTGTTGTATGTGTAGGGATGGTGGTGGCAGTTGCGATATGGCTGTGGTATGGCTCATGTGTGCCAGTTGCAATGACATGTGTGTTGGGGATTGTGATGACATGTCTGAGGTTTGCCAATGCCACTCATGCGCAACTGTCATGCGTGTATGTGTCCATTGTACAGTGCCCTGATGTCTGTGTTTTGTTTCTCCCTGTCTGCAGCGTCAACAGATGAAGAGGGCGGAGAAGGTGCTGTGGAGCACAGCGGCGGGGATCCGACCGCCAGCCGGAGACGCAATGCCCGGCTCCCCTCCCGTGTTGTCATCTCGTCGGGGAGTGAGGAGTCCGGTGCCGAGTCCCAGGCCGCAGCTGCCGGGGGGAGGTCCAAGAGGCGGAGGTTGCAGTTGGACTCCTCGGCAGCAGAAGGGGCAGCTGGGACCCCACAGGGCCCAACGGGGGAAGATGGCACGGAGTCATCCAGGTTGGTGGGGGGTTTGGTGGAGGAGGGGGCCGCGCAAGCACCAGAGACGGAGTCTGGAGGTGGGGATCCCACTGGTGCTAGTGGTGCAGTGCAGGACCAGGGACAGGAGGCAGGACAGGCGGCCGCGGAGGTGCCTATGTGCAATCCTGTCCCCGATCTTGTCCCTGCATCATCTTGCACCAGCAGGGATGCCTACGTCCAGACCTGTTTTCAGGCAGGGGATGAGCTGACGTCAACTGGCCTTCCTCTGCCTGCGGACGTGGCCATCCAGGTCCGGGTTGAGCCTGTCCTGGCTGGTGTGGCGTTGCGTCAACGGGCCATGCGAGGTGACCTGCAGTCTTTTCATGGAGAGACTGCACGTCATCTCGAATGGCTCGTTGACCACGTCAGCCTGCTGGGACAGGTCACCCAGGCCGGATTCCGCTGTCTGATGGGGCTTGCTCCGACCCCCTCCTCAAAAGGACCCCCTACGCGCCAGTCGTCCTCTGTGCCATCTTCCCACCCATCAGTCACCTGGGTGCCCTGTGGAGCTGCCTCTGACGGTGCGGCCAGGCTGGTGGAGGAGGCATCCCTGCCACAGTCGGGAGTCGGAGGTCCAGCAGGGGTGGCCACATCAACAAGTGCACCCCAGCCGGCGGAGGATGTGCAGGCAGCAGGAGGCAGTGCACGGGCAGAGGCAGAGCAGCAGCAGCAGCAACATGGTGGGAGACATGAAGGCTCGGGGCTTTCGACATCGGAGGGGCAGGCATCGGCCGGAGGGCAGGGGGACCCAGGACAGAGAGTGTCTTCCGTGTGGCAGCGGTTGGGCCACGCCATAGGTGCGGAGCGGCGGCGGGCGGAAGAGGCGCGGCTCACAATGGTCAGGGCGGAGAACTCCATGCGGAGGGCCCTGAGGCGGGCCGAGTGCCTCGAGGCCATCCGCAGGGGGTTGGAGGAGGACACAGCGTCGTCCCTGCGGACCCTTGGGGCCATGGAACTGGACCGCTTCCGGGACATCGAACAGGAGTTCGATGATGCCCTGGCCCGGGACACCACGGAGTGAGCCGCTGGACTTGCCCGCCGCATTTGTATATAGTTCTTTAGTTTTAGGTTTCCTTTCTTTCGTATTATGATTTGGAGTCGACGGACACTGCTCCACTTTTTGTATATAGTTGATTTTTAGGTAGGTTTTTTAGTAGGTTTCCTTTGTTCAGTTGGGCTCATGGACCCTTGTTATTTTTGTACATAGTTCTTTATTGCATGGAGATTTTTTTACATTTGACTTTGGACAAATTTTTTTTCAATTTGGATTTCCAGTTTTTTGTTTTTATACAGACACGCAGCTTATTTTTTCTCATTCACATTGTAGTTTGTTTTCTTTCTTTAGCATTCTTTATTTTTTTCAATACAATTTTGTTTGCATACTTCACTGGGCCTCATTACGACCCTGGCGGTAAGGGGTTAACGCCAGCGTTAGCTGCGCCGACCCCTTACCGCCAACTACGAGGTCCCTTAGCGCCATGGCGCTTTTAACACCTGCTTTTAGCAGGTGTTAAAATCCATGGCGCTAAGGGACCATGGAGTTAATTACGCCACCGTAATTTACGGTGGCGTAATTAACGCCTTCCCCACTCCCATTATGCCCTATGGGGCAAAAATGGGAATGGGGAAGGGTAAATGGGGATTGGGGACTTACCGCCCCGCCGACCTCGGAATGGGGCGGTAGGTCCGCCAACCACCATGGCGTAAACGTAGTTTACGCCATGGTGGTAAAGTCACGGCCCAGGCGGTAACTTACCGCCTGGGTCGTAATGAGGCCCACTGTGTGGTATCATCTCATTGGTTTCATGCATGTCATGTTGTGTGTTTTCCCATTCAATTGCAACAATTGTGTGTGACGGACATGGGTTCATTAGCTTCATGAACATTGGGGGTGTAACATGTGATTTCCATTTCCATGTGGGTGAATGGGTTACTTGGTAGGGCTTTTTGGCTGTGCAGGCTGACCATTACGCACATGATTGGGGATTGTGAGGACCTGGTGGGGGCTGCCCATGGTGGCAGGGGGGTGGGGGTGGTGGGAGACATGAGTGGGGGCCTGGTGGAGGATGCCCCTGCACTGCTGGGGGGTGGGGATGCAGGGGGACATGAGTGGGGGCCTGGTGGAGGGTGACCCTGGATGCTGGGGGGTGGGGGTGGTGGGAGACATGAGTGGGGGCCTGGTGGAGGCTGCCCCTGCACTGCTGGGGGGTGGGGGTGGTGGGAGACATGAGTGGGGGCCTGGTGGAGACTGCCCCTGGATGCTGGGGGGTGGGGGTGCAGGGGGACATGAGTGGGGGCCTGGTGGAGGCTGCCCATGCTGGCAGGGGGGTGGGGGTGGTGGGAGACATGAGTGGGGGCCTGGTGGAGGCTGCCCCTGGTGGCTGGGGGGTGGGGGTGGTGGGAGACATGAGTGGGGGCCTGGTGGAGGATGCCCCTGCACTGCTGGGGGGTGGGGGTGCAGGGGGACATGAGTGGGGGCCTGGTGGAGGATGCCCATGGTGGCAGGGGGGTGGGGGCGGTGGGAGACATGAGTGGGGGCCTGGTGGAGGGTGACTCTGGATGCTGGGGGGTGGGGGTGCAGGGGGACATGAGTGGGGGCCTGGTGGAGGCTGCCCCTGGTGGCAGGGGGGTGGGGGTGGTGGGAGACATGAGTGGGGGCCTGGTGGATGCTCGGGGGTGGGGGTGCAGGGGGACATGAGTGGGGGCCTGGTGGAGGATGCCCATGGTGGCAGGGGGGTGGGGGTGGTGGGAGACATGAGTGGGGGCCTGGTGGAGGATGCCCATGGTGGCAGGGGGGTGGGGGTGGTGGGAGACATGAGTGGGGGCCTGGTGGAGGGTGACCCTGGATGCTGGGGGGTGGGGGTGCAGGGGGACATGAGTGGGGGCCTGGTGGAGGCTGCCCATGGTGGCAGGGGGGTGGGGGTGGGTGGAGACATGAGTGGGGGCCTGGTGGAGGCTGCCCCTGCACTGCTGGGGGGTGGGGGTGGTGGGAGACATGAGTGGGGGCCTGGTGGAGGCTACCCCTGCACTGCTGGGTGGTGGGGGTGCAGGGGGACATGAGTGGGGGCCTGGTGGAGGCCGCCCCTGCACTGCCGGGGGGTGGGGGTGGTGGGAGACATGAGTGGGGGCCTGGTGTAGGGTGATCCTGGATGCTGGGGGGTGGGGGTGCAGGGGGACATGAGTGGGGGCCTGGTGGAGGGTGACCCTGGATGCTGGGGGGTGGGGGTGGTGGGAGACATGAGTGGGGGCCTGGTGGAGGATGCCCATGGTGGCAGGGGGGTGGGGGTGGTGGGAGACATGAGTGGGGGCCTGGTGGAGGGTGACCCTGGATGCTGGGGGGTGGGGGTGGTGGGAGACATGGGTGGGGGCCTGGAGGAGGATGCCCATGGTGGCAGGGGTGTGGGGGTGGTGGGAGACATGAGTGGGGGCCTGGTGGAGGATGCCCATGGTGGCAGGGGGGTGGGGGTGGTGGGAGACATGAGTGGGGGCCTGGTGGAGGATGCCCATGGTGGCAGGGGGTGGGGGTGGTGGGAGACATGAGTGGGGGCCTGGTGGAGGGTGACCCTGGATGCTGGGGGGTGGGGGTGCAGGGGGACATGAGTGGGGGCCTGGTGGAGGCTGCCCATGGTGGCAGGGGGGTGGGGGTGGGTGGAGACATGAGTGGGGGCCTGGTGGAGGCTGCCCCTGCACTGCTGGGGGGTGGGGGTGGTGGGAGACATGAGTGGGGGCCTGGTGGAGGCTACCCCTGCACTGCTGGGTGGTGGGGGTGCAGGGGGACATGAGTGGGGGCCTGGTGGAGGCCGCCCCTGCACTGCCGGGGGGTGGGGGTGGTGGGAGACATGAGTGGGGGCCTGGTGTAGGGTGATCCTGGATGCTGGGGGGTGGGGGTGCAGGGGGACATGAGTGGGGGCCTGGTGGAGGGTGACCCTGGATGCTGGGGGGTGGGGGTGGTGGGAGACATGAGTGGGGGCCTGGTGGAGGATGCCCATGGTGGCAGGGGGGTGGGGGTGGTGGGAGACATGAGTGGGGGCCTGGTGGAGGGTGACCCTGGATGCTGGGGGGTGGGGGTGGTGGGAGACATGGGTGGGGGCCTGGAGGAGGATGCCCATGGTGGCAGGGGTGTGGGGGTGGTGGGAGACATGAGTGGGGGCCTGGTGGAGGATGCCCATGGTGGCAGGGGGGTGGGGGTGGTGGGAGACATGAGTGGGGGCCTGGTGGAGGATGCCCATGGTGGCAGGGGGTGGGGGTGGTGGGAGACATGAGTGGGGGCCTGGTGGAGGGTGACCCTGGATGCTGGGGGGTGGGGGTGCAGGGGGACATGAGTGGGGGCCTGGTGGAGGCTGCCCATGGTGGCAGGGGGGTGGGGGTGGTGGGAGACATGAGTGGGGGCCTGGTGGAGGCTGCCCCTGCACTGCTGGGGGGTGGGGGTGGTGGGAGACATGAGTGGGGGCCTGGTGGAGGCTGCCCCTGGATGCTGGGGGGTGGGGGTGCAGGGGGACATGAGTGGGGGCCTGGTGGAGGCTGCCCATGGTGGTAGGGGGGTGGGGGTGGTGGGAGACATGAGTGGGGGCCTGGTGGAGGCTGCCCCTGCACTGCTGGGGGGTGGGGGTGGTGGGAGACATGAGTGGGGGCCATGTGGAGGATGCCCCTTCACTGCTGGGGGGTGGGGGTGCAGGGGGACATGAGTGGGGGCCTGGTGGAGGCTGCCCATGGTGGCAGGGGGGTGGGGGTGGTGCGAGACATGAGTGGGGGCCTGGTGGAGGCTGCCCCTGGTGGCTGGGGGGTGGGGGTGGTGGGAGACATGAGTGGGGGCCTGGTGGAGGATGCCCCTGCACTGCTGGGGGGTGGGGGTGCAGGGGGACATGAGTGGGGGCCTGGTGGAGGATGCCCATGGTGGCAGGGGGGTGGGGGTGGTGGGAGACATGAGTGGGGGCCTGGTGGAGGGTGACCCTGGATGCTGGGGGGTGGGGGTGCAGGGGGACATGAGTGGGGGCCTGGTGGAGGCTGCCCATGGTGGCAGGGGGGTGGGGGTGGTGGGAGACATGAGTGGGGGCCTGGTGGAGGGTGCCCCTGGATGCTGGGGGGTGGGGGTGCAGGGGGACATGAGTGGGGGCCTGGTGGAGGATGCCCATGGTGGCAGGGGGGTGGGGGTGGTGGGAGACATGAGTGGGGGCCTGGTGGAGGGTGACCATGGATGCTGGGGGGTGGGGGTGGTGGGAGACATGAGTGGGGGCCTGGTGGAGGATGCCCATGGTGGCAGGGGGGTGGGGGTGGTGGGAGACATGAGTGGGGGCCTGGTGGAGGGTGACCATGGATGCTGGGGGGTGGGGTGGTGGGAGACATGAGTGGGGGCCTGGTGGAGGATGCCCATGGTGGCAGGGGGGTGGGGTTGGTGGGAGACATGAGTGGGGGCCTGGTGGAGGATGCCCATGGTGGCAGGGGGGTGGGGGTGGTGGGAGACATGAGTGGGGGGCTGGTGGAGGATGCCCCTGCACTGCTGGGGGGTGGGGGTGCAGGGGGACATGAGTGGGGGCCTGGTGGAGGATGCCCATGGTGGCAGGGGGGTGGGGGCGGTGGGAGACATGAGTGGGGGCCTGGTGGAGGGTGACTCTGGATGCTGGGGGGTGGCGGTGGTGGGAGACATGAGTGGGGGCCTGGTGGAGGAATCCCATGGTGGCAGGGGGGTGGGGGTGGTGGGAGACATGAGTGGGGGCCTGGTGGAGGATGCCCATGGTGGCAGGGGGTGGGGGTGGTGGGAGACATGAGTGGGGGCCTGGTGGAGGATGCCCATGGTGGCAGGGGGTGGGGGTGGTGGGAGACATGAGTGGGGGCCTGGTGGAGGGTGACCCTGGATGCTGTGGGGTGGGGGTGGTGGGAGACATGAGTGGGGGCCTGGTGGAGGATGCCCATGGTGGCAGGGGGTGGGGGTGGTGGGAGACATGAGTGGGGGCCTGGTGGAGGGTGACCCTGGATGCTGGGGGGTGGGGGTGCAGGGGGACATGAGTGGGGGCCTGGTGGAGGCTGCCCATGGTGGCAGGGGGGTGGGGGTGGGTGGAGACATGAGTGGGGGCCTGGTGGAGGCTGCCCCTGCACTGCTGGGGGGTGGGGGTGGTGGGAGACATGAGTGGGGGCCTGGTGGAGGCTACCCCTGCACTGCTGGGTGGTGGGGGTGCAGGGGGACATGAGTGGGGGCCTGGTGGAGGCCGCCCCTGCACTGCCGGGGGGTGGGGGTGGTGGGAGACATGAGTGGGGGCCTGGTGTAGGGTGATCCTGGATGCTGGGGGGTGGGGGTGCAGGGGGACATGAGTGGGGGCCTGGTGGAGGGTGACCCTGGATGCTGGGGGGTGGGGGTGGTGGGAGACATGAGTGGGGGCCTGGTGGAGGATGCCCATGGTGGCAGGGGGGTGGGGGTGGTGGGAGACATGAGTGGGGGCCTGGTGGAGGGTGACCCTGGATGCTGGGGGGTGGGGGTGGTGGGAGACATGGGTGGGGGCCTGGAGGAGGATGCCCATGGTGGCAGGGGTGTGGGGGTGGTGGGAGACATGAGTGGGGGCCTGGTGGAGGATGCCCATGGTGGCAGGGGGGTGGGGGTGGTGGGAGACATGAGTGGGGGCCTGGTGGAGGATGCCCATGGTGGCAGGGGGTGGGGGTGGTGGGAGACATGAGTGGGGGCCTGGTGGAGGGTGACCCTGGATGCTGGGGGGTGGGGGTGCAGGGGGACATGAGTGGGGGCCTGGTGGAGGCTGCCCATGGTGGCAGGGGGGTGGGGGTGGTGGGAGACATGAGTGGGGGCCTGGTGGAGGCTGCCCCTGCACTGCTGGGGGGTGGGGGTGGTGGGAGACATGAGTGGGGGCCTGGTGGAGGCTGCCCCTGGATGCTGGGGGGTGGGGGTGCAGGGGGACATGAGTGGGGGCCTGGTGGAGGCTGCCCATGGTGGTAGGGGGGTGGGGGTGGTGGGAGACATGAGTGGGGGCCTGGTGGAGGCTGCCCCTGCACTGCTGGGGGGTGGGGGTGGTGGGAGACATGAGTGGGGGCCATGTGGAGGATGCCCCTTCACTGCTGGGGGGTGGGGGTGCAGGGGGACATGAGTGGGGGCCTGGTGGAGGCTGCCCATGGTGGCAGGGGGGTGGGGGTGGTGCGAGACATGAGTGGGGGCCTGGTGGAGGCTGCCCCTGGTGGCTGGGGGGTGGGGGTGGTGGGAGACATGAGTGGGGGCCTGGTGGAGGATGCCCCTGCACTGCTGGGGGGTGGGGGTGCAGGGGGACATGAGTGGGGGCCTGGTGGAGGATGCCCATGGTGGCAGGGGGGTGGGGGTGGTGGGAGACATGAGTGGGGGCCTGGTGGAGGGTGACCCTGGATGCTGGGGGGTGGGGGTGCAGGGGGACATGAGTGGGGGCCTGGTGGAGGCTGCCCATGGTGGCAGGGGGGTGGGGGTGGTGGGAGACATGAGTGGGGGCCTGGTGGAGGGTGCCCCTGGATGCTGGGGGGTGGGGGTGCAGGGGGACATGAGTGGGGGCCTGGTGGAGGATGCCCATGGTGGCAGGGGGGTGGGGGTGGTGGGAGACATGAGTGGGGGCCTGGTGGAGGGTGACCATGGATGCTGGGGGGTGGGGGTGGTGGGAGACATGAGTGGGGGCCTGGTGGAGGATGCCCATGGTGGCAGGGGGGTGGGGGTGGTGGGAGACATGAGTGGGGGCCTGGTGGAGGGTGACCATGGATGCTGGGGGGTGGGGTGGTGGGAGACATGAGTGGGGGCCTGGTGGAGGATGCCCATGGTGGCAGGGGGGTGGGGTTGGTGGGAGACATGAGTGGGGGCCTGGTGGAGGATGCCCATGGTGGCAGGGGGGTGGGGGTGGTGGGAGACATGAGTGGGGGGCTGGTGGAGGATGCCCCTGCACTGCTGGGGGGTGGGGGTGCAGGGGGACATGAGTGGGGGCCTGGTGGAGGATGCCCATGGTGGCAGGGGGGTGGGGGCGGTGGGAGACATGAGTGGGGGCCTGGTGGAGGGTGACTCTGGATGCTGGGGGGTGGCGGTGGTGGGAGACATGAGTGGGGGCCTGGTGGAGGAATCCCATGGTGGCAGGGGGGTGGGGGTGGTGGGAGACATGAGTGGGGGCCTGGTGGAGGATGCCCATGGTGGCAGGGGGTGGGGGTGGTGGGAGACATGAGTGGGGGCCTGGTGGAGGATGCCCATGGTGGCAGGGGGTGGGGGTGGTGGGAGACATGAGTGGGGGCCTGGTGGAGGGTGACCCTGGATGCTGTGGGGTGGGGGTGGTGGGAGACATGAGTGGGGGCCTGGTGGAGGATGCCCATGGTGGCAGGGGGGTGGGGGTGGTGGGAGACATGAGTGGGGGCCTGGTGGAGGATGCCCATGTTGGCAGGGGGGTGGGGGTGGTGGGAGACATGAGTGGGGGCCTGGTGGAGGGTGACCCTGGATGCTGGGGGGTGGGGGTGCAGGGGGACATGAGTGGGGGCCTGGTGGAGGCTGCCCATGGTGGCAGGGGGGTGGGGGTGGTGGGAGACATGAGTGGGGGCCTGGTTGAGGCTGCCCCTGCACTGCTGGGGGGTGGGGGTGGTGGGAGACATGAGTGGGGGCCTGGTGGAGGCTGCCCCTGCACTGCTGGGGGGTGGGGGTGCAGGGGGACATGAGTGGGGGCCTGGTGGAGGCTGCCCCTGCACTGCCGGGGGGTGGGGGTGGTGGGAGACATGAGTGGGGGCCTGGTGTAGGGTGACCCTGGATGCTGGGGGGTGGGGGTGCAGGGGGACATGAGTGGGGGCCTGGTGGAGGCTGCCCCTGCACTGCTGGGGGGTGGGGGTGGTGGGAGACATGCATTGTTGATCAGTAATGCAAGGTGACATGTGGGTTGGCTGGGGGGCATGCCCATGGTGAATGGGCTGCCTGCGGGACATGGGCAGGGGTGCAGGGTAGTCCCCCGTGGTGTGGGCTGCCTGCAGGGGCCGTGGAGGTTGTGGAGCGTACACCTGGGAGGACCCACATGGCCAATTCACGTGTAGTACTCCCCAGAACCCCTGAAATACACATTCCCTGCTGGTATCGCGTGTGCAACTTCCCGCGCACCCCTGAAATACATGTACCCTGCTCGCACTGGGCCAATCGCGTGTGTAACTTCCCGCGCACCCCTGAAATACACGTACCCTGCTCGCACTGGGACAATTGCGTGTGCAACTTCCCGCGCACCCCTGAAATACACGTACCCTGCTCGCACTGGGACAATCGCGTGTGCAACTTCCCGCGCACCCCTGAAATACACGTACCCTTCTCGCACTGGGACTATCGCGTGTGGAACTTCCCGCGCACCCCTGAAATACACGTACCCTGCTCGCACTGGGCCAATCGCGTGTGGAACTTCCCGCGCACCCCTGAAATACACGTACCCTGCTCGCACTGGGCCAATCGCGTGTGGAACTTCCAGCGCACCCCTGAAATACACGTACCCTGCTCGCACTGGGACAATCGCGTGTGCAACTTCCCGCGCACCCCTGAAATACACGTACCCTGCTCGCACTGGGACTATCGCGTGTGGAACTTCCCGCGCACCCCTGAAATACACGTACCCTGCTCGCACTGGGACAATCGCGTGTGGAACTTGCCGCGCACCCCTGAAATACACATACCTTGCTGAAATCGCGTGTGGAACTTGCCGCGCACCCCTGAAATACACGTACCCTGCTGCAATCGCGTATGCAACTTCCTACGCACCCCTGAAATACACGTTCCCCGCTTGGCGTTTGCTGTTTGGCAGCCCGGTGAACTGGTCCAGGGTTCGCGCAGCCCTTTGCGATGATTTAGCGATTTTGATGGCTTTTCCTTGCGCGACGGCGTTCTTGAGGGCGTTACTGGCGCTGCTGCAGGGTCGCTGCGGTTCTCTGCGCCACGGCTGGTTTGGAAGCCTGAAATCCATGAATACGCTGTGCACGGAAATCGGTTTTAGCGCACGTGCCTGGCGCAGTCAATCGCACGCGGACACTCTGCGCCAGCCGCTTGCGACACTTTTCTGCGAAATTCTATGAATTACCCTGACAATCTCAATGTTAGGGAATGTTCAGCTCTGCTATGTGCATTAGAGGGGAGAGGTTAGTGCAGGGGGAGGGGGGCATTGGCATTTGTCCCTTGTCCCAATGTTAAATCCACCTCTGATTGCACTCTTTAGAAAATATTGAAAAACTGCTTTTTAGTTATGAAAGATGTACACCTTTTATACTTCGCCCGCAACATTATAGAAAACGCTCTACTTTTTTGTTATTTTACCTTTTGGTGGCACAGACATACTACAGAATTATGGCATGGAGTGTTGCGCAGAGCAACAGTAGTGGTAATGTTTAATTCAAAGCCTTGCATCTATCACTTTTTGATTTTACTACACTCTTCCCTCCAGAATTACATTTTTGTTACTACCAACCTTATATTTTCACTTATACTCAACTAGTTAAGGCAGCAGAAAATATACTTTGAATGTAATTTGTAAGGGCCCCCAGTCAGTTGACGCACATTCTGCAGAAATCTGTGTTCAAGCAACTTTAGCTGTGATTTATATTGTTTGATATAGTTAACCATTTTATTATGCATGATGTGAAAAACCACTATATTCCCAGAAAAAATAAACATACTTTAAATTACAGAAACCAAAATTGTGATTTTTGGTTTGAGAAAATAGTTGTAGGCAGCCTACTTGAATACGTGTGCTACCTCACTTAGAGGTGTGAATGGCCCTCCATCTCCCTGGTCATTTGTGATTTCATGGCTGTGGGGCTTAAATCATTGTCTAGGGCAAGAAAACAAATACTAGCTGGGCCTCCTGCAGTTGAGCCTCTCAGAATGATGTCTCGGAGATTGCTGATGAATGTTTAGAGTGACATCCATGCCCACTCGCTTGGTTACTAGTGATGCATAATACCACACCAGTGACATGGCCTCCTTAGTAGAGGGGGGCAGGGGCTGGCTCTGGCTCTCGAGAGGCCTGGCCCCCCTAGCCCCACTGTTGGAGCCTGATCCTTTGCAATAAAAGCGAGAAAGGTTGTGTGGGGGTGTAACACCCCATGGTTGTGACAGAGATTCTGGAGAAAGTGTGGGATGAATTAGGTACGGATGTGTTGGGTCCTGTGAACAGTAATGGAATGCAACAATATTGTCTGATTGTAATTGATCTTGTAACTAGATTGGTGGAGGTATTAATTGCACCTTATATCACGGCAAGAACTGTCACTGATTTCCTTTCAGAAAAGTGTGTCTGAGAGGGGTTTCTGAAGAGTATCATGACTGACAATGGTACACAATTTTGTTCTAAAGAGATGGAGGAGTTCTGTAGTATGAATTCCATAGAACACAAAAAGAGTGCAATTTACCATCCACAGACCAATGGGGTAGTGGAGCGGTTTAATAAAGTACTCAAGGATACGATTTGCTGGGCATGGACGAATGGATTTAACTGGGAAGAAGCTGTGAAGGAGAACATTGTGGCACATCGTTTTACTCCACACTCACTCCACCACAGGTCTGTCTCCGTTTGGGTTAAGCAGAGGGAGGAAAGCAAACACTAAATTAGTGCCATCATGGATGAGTAAAAGTAATGAAGTGGGGAAGGATTTTGGGTCTGTATGTGAGAAGATCAGGAGAGTTCAATTGAAAAACAAATCTGATTATGTCAAACGACTGTCTGTTAATGGGAATGATAGAAAACCAGTTGTAGGTAACATGATAAGAATCAAACTTCCTCCTGCTCCAAGGAAGGGTCCGTGTAAATGGTCCAAACCGGTTGAGGTTATTGAAGCATTTAAACATGCTGTTAGAACTGAGGATGGAAGGATATGGAATACGGAGAGAGAGTGTGGGTGGTGGAACCACAAGACACTAGTGCCAAGAGTGACAGTGTACGTTCGGATGGTTTTGATGATAAGTTTGCAAGTGGACATATGAATGATACCAGTATTGGAGTACGTGATGTGAGGAAAGTACCAAGAACGAGGAGTGTGAAGGAATCGTTAAAATCAGGTGTATGTACAAAGTAAACAAAAGATGTTTCCTTGCCAGATTTCACCAGAGAATCTCCTCGCAAGTCCAGGTGGGGAAGAGTTTGCCGTAAACCATGACGAATGGAGGAATATGTGTGAATTTATGCTAGATACCACAATAACTTTGGTGTTGTTATTTTGTTCAGTGTTATTATGAAGGAGGGAATATGTGTAGCATTATCATCTTTGCTATGGGACACCTACAGCTGGTCAGGTTGTCGCATGACAACCTTCTATGCTGCCTTGTGAACGAGCCCTGCATCACCGTCTTGCGTCATGCTGTTAGATCGCCATATGGAATGTGGAATGCGGGTTGAAGAAAGACAACAGTTTGGAGCCCAACCTGACCGGCCGACGCTAGCTCCCTCCTACCCTCCCAATATCTTTATATACATTAATAAATAGTGTTATCTAATAGCTGCCGCGTCTCCATTACATTTATGTGTACCCAGTATAATTTAACGCCGCATACTACAGGTTTGTATTTTGAAGAGAGTGGGCAGAGAAGCAAACCCACTGTTTTCAACAGAGACGGTGGTAGAGTTGAATGATGGGGGTTTGGAGGGGTGAACTGCCACCTAAAAGTGAAATAGGTTGAATATTGTGGGCCGCACCTAATCGGCTGAATAAAATCGGTCTTTGTGCGGGCTACAATATTCAACATTTTCACAGAGAACCAACTATACGGCACACCACTCTCCAGTCTTCTGCCTTTAGTAGCTTACTGCCAGACAGACAGTGAATGCTATTGCTGTCAATTGCACAGATAGAGGGCTCGTACAGGGAGGATGAAATAACTGGCTAAAGTGGCAGACCAAAGAAGACCGCAAATCAAGTTTCTGCCTGAATCCAGAGACAGGACCAAGGTCTTGTGTTTTGCACATACAACCTGGATTAATTGAATTAGTTTTGCAGGGTTCTCTTAATTCATTTGGCCAAATTGAAGTCTGCTCTTTAACATTAGTCAAGCAGCATTACTGTGCCAACCAGTCAGATAGCACAGTGAGTAGAGGGCTAGCTTTGACATCCGCAGGTTCGAATCCCGGCAGGGCCAAACTCAGCCTTTCATCCTTCCAAGGTCAATAAATGAGCACCACACACCATGGGTAATATAAGCAACGCTCAGATGCCTGAGGGTTTGTAGCTCTATAGAAATGCTACATTATTTATTATTATTATTACCCCTGACTCACTCTGCAGGGTTCAATTCCCTCTCTTTTTCTCTCAGAAGACCTTTGGAAACATTGGCACAGTGCACACACTTTGCTTTCTATCACCAGCCACAGCCTTAGCCTTCTTTTTTGTTCTCTTGGCAGCAGAGTTTCCTGTTTCCACTTTTCACTGCCATTGACTAGTCTGCCATCCCAGGGCTATGCAAATTAGCCAGCATGGGGGCAATTTCCTCTCTGCCCCCCTAAACAGCCAACCCTTGCTTTGAATGGTATATAGCCACTTTTGCTTTGCAGTTGGTGAACAGGTGCAAGTGGATCTAGGTCACATGGCCTATGCCACACTCACCTGTCAATCACTGCTTATCTGTTGGTGCCTTCTTGTTTTGCTGCCCTTTTTCCATACTTAAGCAGCCTCCAGCCTCTTTTCTTTTGCAGTTGGTGGGCAGGTGCAAGTGGATCTAGGTCACATGACCTACGCCCCACCCATCTTCTTAGCTTTGCCTCTTCTTTTCTGCTCTTAGCTCAAGGGCGTCTCTCGCCCGGGAATCTGAAGTGAAGGGCAATTGACAAAAAGGGCAATTCCTGTTTGGACCTGTTTGGACTGAGATTACCTAGGATCAGAACATCTGCTCCTCTTAACATCAGGAAAGCTCCCTTGAATATGTGCTTCACTCCTCTCTCCCAACAGCCCATTCCCACCATCACCCATCTTCACCAACCATGCTGCTCACCAGCAACATCATGGACACTGCATAATTGCAACCTCACCCATGTCACCATATACCCCATCACCACTCCATCAGCCACCATTTACAAAGCATCATGGCCATGCACCCAACTGGACGTCGCCTTCATGGTTTCTTTTGAAAACCTATCCTGCCACCTCCTGCTCTCCCCAACAGACACAGCCACTTTTCATCTCATCTACAGACCACCCAAGCCCAATAACTCTTTCATTGAAGACTTGACAAACTTGGTCACCACCATGTCTCCACGCATGCCAACAACATCTTCCTTGGTGAGTTAAATATCCCTGGCAATCCAGCAACTAATCCAACAAAGAAAGATATCCACTGCCTACTTGACACACTGAACCTCACACAGCACATGAAAGAACTAACTCACAGGAAATGTAATAGCCCAACCTTATCATCACCACACTGCCCACCCTTCATCAAACCCTTCAAATTGCACTCGATTGGTCAGACCATAGGCAATCCCCTTTGAGATTAGTGACACCACACCTCTGGAAACCAAGCAATCAAGCCTTCAGATCATTCAAGTACTTACCAGTGGAGGCTCTCAGAGACGACCTTGCCAAACTCCACCTCACATGGACTGGTGTACCTCTGAGGAACCAGAACTGCAACTCGCTTCTCTCAGAACTCAACACCACCCTCACAAACACCATGCCCCGGTCAAATGGCATACCCTCAAGCCTCAACCATCAGCATCCTGGTACACTCAAGAATTCAACCTCAACAAATGAACCATCAGTAAAACAAGAAAATAATTGGTGACTCCTCTAACACATCTGACCTTGCCCTGCTCAAGGAACTCTGTGCTACATGCAGGCAACTGATCAACAATGCCAAAGCCAACTAGTACCAACATACCATAGCCAAGGCCAACAATGAAAGCAGAACCTTCTTCAAAGACATCAACCCTCTGCCCGAAACCACCCATTGCACATTCCTTCAAATAAATCCACTGCCATCAACTTTCTTCATCAACAAGATCAACATGATCCGCCTGCACATAGACACCCATGCCACAACTGACAGCACATTACACATTCCATCTCACAAAACAATTTCCTGGACACATTTCAAGAAACTGACTATGAAATACCTCACTGCCACCTTAGCATCCCTCAAGGCCACATCATATGTGGATGACATCCTCCCTGCCTCCTTACTCAAGACCCTTCCAACTGAAGCATTCCTTCCTTACCTGACAATCACCAACGGTTCCCTAACTCAAGGACCATTCCCCTCAACCCTCATGACTGGACACCTCCTCCCAATTCTTAAAATACCAACACTGGACTCTGACGATCTCAGCAACTACCATCCCATTACCCATCTTCCCATTTGAGTCAAGATCCTAGATCCTTGAGAAAGCAGTAACCACACAATTCCTCCAACATATCAAAGCCAATAACCTCCTTCAGTCCTACCAATCCTGCTTTAGACCCAGATGCAGCACAGAAATGGCTACCATAAAGGTGTTCGACAATGCTCTTAAAAACCTCGATGATGGCCATCCTTGTCTCCTAGTTGTCCTTGAGCTCTCAGCAGCATTCGACACAGTAGACCACCAGACACTCAGGGACAATCTATATTGTTGCGTGGGGATCAGCGAGATCGTCATCAGCTGGCTCAAATCCTACCTTGCCAACCACTGATCATATAAATGGATTGTTCCAGATCACCAACTCTACCCATCACCTGTCGAGTCCTGCAAAGATGCATCTTGTCCCCCGTGAGTTTCAATCTTTACATGGAACCACTCAGAACCCTCATCTCTCCACACAACATTCACATTCACCAATATGCAGATGACACGCAGATCTACCTCAAGATATCCTCCATCAAAGACATCCACAGGCTCAAGGCCTGCCTCACATTGATCCAGTCCTGGAGGTCCAGTGCTTAGCTGAAGCTCAACCTCTCCAAGACTGAATTCCTACTGCTGACCAGCAACACTGAACACCCTGAGATCCAGACCTGGCTCTCTGCTATGAACCTTGAAGGATTCACTCCCCAGCTGATCCCCTGTGCCAAGTCCCTGGGGTTCAACATTGACAGACACCTCATGTTCAAACAGGACATAGCAAGGAAGACACAAATGGCTTTTTACAAACTTTCTCTCCTGTCGGAAAATCAAACCCTTCATCCCAGAAAACAACTTCAGATCCACCGTCCAAGCATTGGTCCTCTTCTACCAGGATGGTGGCAATGCCCATTTGGAAGGCCTTCAAATGACTACCCTGGCACCCGTGAAATGTGTCCTGCATGCTGCAGCAAGACTAATTAAAGGACTCAGCAAATTCTGCATTGGCTCCCACAGCAAGCTTGGATCATCTTCAAATCCTGTTTTACCATCTACATGGCTGTCATCCTGAAGTCCACAAGGTACCTCACTCAGAAACTCAGCATCTCCAGAGGCCTGCGATCCATCAGAAGTAAGGAAATGTGCAGAATTGAATTACAACAGTGCAGTAAGGGAAGAACCAGAAGACAGGCCTTCTCTGTCTACGCTCCAAGACTCTGAAATCTACTCCCCATCAACATCAGACTTGTCCCATCATTTCTACAGTTCAGGAAAGAGCTTGAGACCTTCCTTGTCAATGAATGGCTCCTCCTTAACACCCAGGTCCACACACCCTGCACTCCCCACCCTACCTGAGACTCTGTGATCTACTACCCACTGTCTTCCCCCATTTTGCCAATAGCCCACCATCCCCCGTTAGATCTCTGCTCCTTTTTCCTCTGCTCCCCTCACCGTATTCTTCCCCCTATGATTGTAAAGCACTCCTTTGCTTCCCGACGCAATGTCCATGCTGAATAAATACCCTAATAATAATTATAATAATAGTTATTCCTTACCCTGACTGTGTTGGACTGCATGTGTTATCACTTTTTCCAAGTTCCCATTGAGGCCTACTATAGGGATACACCTAAGGGAAAGAATCCCTCTTCCAGTTCCCTGGCAGCGATTGGTGAACACAAAGGAGCAGAGTTAGAGTTGGTGTTGAACAGGTAAGTGGGGTTTGACTAAAATGGGAGTACATGGTGTCGGGGCGGGAGAGGAGTGATGAATGGAGGGTAGGTTTGGAACGAAAGTAAGTTCTCTTTACTGACCAGGTAAAAGCACAATTGGGCAGGACAGTGCACATCAGGTATGTTCTATTGTGGTAAAAGGGAGATTTAAGGAAGGAGAGAAGGGGTGCCATGGAAAGTGTTAACAAAGATGCAAGGAAGGGAAGTAGTGAGGGGTGTCTGGGGTATCAAAGTGCTTATATAGTTGAAAAAGGAGCTTCCAAGATGAAGGAGGGAGTGGAGTCATGCAGGTGAAGTGTTAGGTTTTTTACGGTTGAAGCAGGTGGTGTGTCATGTTTGTTGTTGAAGGTTGGCAGTGTACAGGTTTTTGGCTAGCTTTTTTGAAGGTGTTGTATTTGGGTTCTTGTGAGATTTGGTGTGGTAATTTCTTCCATAGGGTGGGGCAAATGAAGACGACGATTTGCCTCCATGTTTTTTGCATTGACATGTGAGAGGTGTTAGTTCTGTCTAATATGATGACTGCAGGTATCTGCTTGGGATGGACATGTTAGGGAATATTGGAGTCATGAGGGGCTTGAATAGTAGATGGTTTTGTGGGTAATGTTTAGGATTTTTAGTTCTATTTTAGTTTTGATGTGTGATCAGTTGAGTGTTTTTGAGGTTTAGTGCACATCTTGCAGTTGTATTTTGTCCCATATGGAGAGAATTGCAGTATTCCAGTTTGGAGAGTTTTAGGGCATTGGTGATGATGGTCATTTGGTAAAGTGAAACGTATCATGAGTAGGAGATTCTTTGTTTTTTTGGTGAGGTCTTTTATATGTGGTTTAAGGGATAGGTACGTGTCTATTAGGATTCCCACTTTCTGTGCTTCCGGACTACGCAGTGTTTGGGCTTGGTGCCGAAAACCATTCCCGATGTCATGCTGGGGTTGATGTATGAGTTGCTTTGGGGCATCCCTTTTTGTATGGTTGTAAGGCATTGGCCGATGCAGTTGTTGGATTCGATGTTTAGAATGATCATTTAAAGATAGTGGAAGGCTAGTGGACCTTAGAAAAAACCACCAGTGCAAGGCAGTTTGGCTGTCATTAATGCAGAGTAAAATATCACCCTCAGGTCCAGCTCCTTCTTGCTAGAATATTCTTCAGAATCAACAAATGTGTGTGAAATGTACTTCATCAAAATGTACAATATCTGTTGCAGGCCAGCTAGGTCCCTTCCCAATCAATACAGCCACATCCCAGAGGCCAGACCACATTAACACTTTCAGTGACATTTAGTCCATAGCCTACGCCTTTTTTTACACTCTACTTATTTTGGGCCATTTAATGCAATTTACCCAGGTTTATGTTTCATTTTGACCCCGTGTAGTTATGATTTCTATTTGTTTGTTGTTTTGGAATTGCTTTAAAGATTATATTGTTAATTTCTTTGATGATGCTTGTTTGCTGTCTCCTCAACCCTCATTAGCTCCTTCAGGATTTAAAAATGTATTCTACAGAATGCAGAACGTGATGGATGAAAACAGAACCGCATGGGTTTTTTGGGGGGTAGTTTTACATTTTATTGTTTGTACCTGACATAATGGAATGGGCCTGCTGGTATTTGGAGTAGTCCAGCATGAAAAGCATTCTACATCTCCTCATAAAGGAAACACAAGAAATCTCACACATATTTTGTTCTTGTGGGCCTCATCAGTGGGGTCCAGTATGGTTGTTCAGACACATTGAGCAAGGACCTCATACCTGGGTTAATCCTCTACCACTTGGAGAAAGCACTACAAACACACAGAAAGTGATGGTTGGACATCTTTGAATTAATTATAACCACAGATAATTCCTTTTGGCAGCTTCTATTCCATTTTTCTTTTACCCATCTTAGCCATATGGAAATAACCCAAGGCATTCTTAAGTCTTCTTGTGCCTCATCAGCGAAGTGTAGCTTGGTTCCAAATGCACAGTGAGTAAATGCTCACCTTTATGCCGAATGCATTTCTCCAATATGCATGTATGCATATCATGGATGTGCTGCAAACCTAAAGTGAAAGCAATGAAGTGATGTTCAAGAAACAGTGTGCTAATATGTCCAGAGCGGCACAGAGAGAGCAGGTGGAGAGGAGAAAAGGAAGAAGGGAAAGCAGTGCTATCAGGAGATCAATGGGAGACAATGGGCCTCATTACGAGGTTGGAGTCAGCCATGGAGCTATTAGATCCATGGCTGCCTCCAAAACCCTTCCGACTCCGCCCTGGTGAATGTAGCAATTCCTGGTCCATTCCGAGGTTGGAGGGACCGGTAATTCCCCATTCACCAGGGCATTCCCCATTCCCATTTGAGCCCCCATAGGGCTCAATGGGAATGGGGAAGGTGCTAATAACGGTATCGCAAATTGCGGGTCCCGTCCTTAACGCCTGCAAACACCAGATGTTATGTTTTACCTATCCTGTGTGCAGCTATTGCCTGTCCATGTGTAAGTCTGTGTCTGGAATGTTAGCATCAGAGTGTTCCACCCAGAATGTTATTGTGTGAGTGCCTAAGTTCTGAATGATCAGTTGGAAACTGAGCTTGGCACAGGGGGACCGGTGGATGTTTCTGTAGTATGAACTTGTCCTTAATTGTAACCTGATTGTACTTTCCTATTGATGCGAACCTACTAAAACCTTATAACTTAAACAAGCATCTCGAGTACTCATTTCAATCCTGTGACCCCCATCACAACACCAGGCGTTAAGGAAGGACCGGCAAAGGCAACTCGTAGTAGGGAGGTAGGGAATTACAGGCACCGGTGCCCTTACCAGTGCCGGTAATCCCTTACCTCCCACCTCGCAATGAGGCCCAATGGGTCTAATTACCAAGTCTGGTGGTAATTCGGTGGTAAATCCACAAAAATAAAGCCAAACCATAATACTATTACCACCACTTGATCCTGTGGATTTGCCACAGGACAACAAGTGGTGGCAAGACATTGGGCCTCATTACGAGTCACCCGGTCCGATAATAACGGTGGCGGTAAACCCGCCACCACTGTTGTTTCCGGACCGGCTGATCGTGAGTTCTGCAGGCGGGAAGTGTCATTCCCGCCAGGTCTGACCTGGCGGGTTTAACACCACCCACCTGCAGGCGTACGTGGAAACACCGGCACCATTACAAGATAGTGCCGGTGTTTCCACTTCCCCATTCCCATGGAGTCCTACGGGACTATGGGACTCCATGGGAATGTGGATTTACCGAATTCCGCCTCCGGAAATACCAGGTCACGGGTGTTGTAATGCCCCGGTGATTCCGGGAATCACAGACACGGAATGGTAATATGAGTCTGGCGGTAACCCACCGGAATTTCTGGCACGGTTACCGCCGGACTCGTAATGAGGCCCATTGTCATTCCCCATTTTCTGAGTCCATAGGACATCATGGGAATTTGTTGGAATTACCGCCAGTGGTAATTCCACTGCAGTAATTTCAATGATTTTGAAGTCCACTTTTTGCTGGAGGCACATCCTCCACTTTACCGCCAAAACTCGTAGTGTTGCGGTGCAGCAATGCAGCAGTAAAGTGGCGGTAACAGAATTACCACCCATTTTTACCACCCGATCGTACTCGTAAGGAGACCCATGTTCCTTTATGAGCAGAGTCTCTAATTACTTCATGGTGTGCAGGAGAGATGGGAGCAATCTAATGTGAATCAGTTTCTCTTTTCAGAGTCTGCCTAAGGAGCAGCAGAATTCCTATAGACAGCATGCTTCTTTCCTAACTGCTTTTTTAGATTCTAATGTGGTTATGGTGTTAACTCTGGTGCTGAGGATTGCAGCAGAGATGATGAGTTTTTCACTGGTTAATATGGAACTTTGTCATACTTGTAAGGGATGCAGGGTGTTTTCAAAGTGATATAGACTTAGAGGGTTAAACAGTGTAGCCCTCAGAGGAATGGGGTGATGTGGTTGTATTTCTTTATCCCTGTGAAGTGGCAGTCTGAGGTGTGCTTGGCAGCTTTCTCGAGGTACATCAGAAGTCCATGAAGGGGACTGTTACTTTTTGTGAGTGGAAAAGGGGCTTGGACATCCTCACTGAAGTCTTTGATGAGCATCAAGGGCTTCATTGAGTGATGGAAGGAACTGGTACCATGCTGCCTGGGTGTTCTTTACAATGTGGGTATCGAAAGAATGGTTGTTCTGAATGATGAAGCAGAGGGACGTGATGCTGGATGTCAGCCCAGGAGGAGAGCCATCAGGTTTCAATTACTGCAGCCATTTCTGGACTTGAGTGTGCTTGGTACTGCTCCCAAGGAAGATTTATTGTTTATCCTTGGGATTCAGTTTCCGGTAAGTGCTTTTATCCATGCTTAAATATTCCGTTTTTAGCCAGGCGATCTCTCAAGCTCTTGTCCTGACGAAAGGGATGTTTTTCCGGACAAACATACAAGAAATATTCTTTTACCCATAGCTTTTATTTCAACATTTTACTCTCTGTGAACCACAAAGCCTTTGCCTGCGGGATATCGATTTGAGGGTTGAACGAAAAATGTTGCTTATCCTTCCAAAATATAAAGGAGTCGGTGATAATTGTAGTTCCCACTACTACCTCAAAGCATACTGAAATGTATCATGTGCTTACCTCCACACCAGCCCTTTTATGTCAATGAGGAGAGTGTGTATTTGATGGATATATAGCCAGTCTGGTACTTTTGACATCCGTGCAGAGCCTGCTGACGCAGGTTCGAATCCCAGCAGGGCCAAACTCAGCCTTTCATCCTTCCAATGTCGATAAATGAGCACCACACACCGTGGGTAATAATAAGCAGCGCTCAGATGCCTGAGGTTTCATAGCACTATATAATTGCTAAACTATTATTATGCTATGAGCACATGAAAACATTTTAATTTCAGCTATTGGACCAAAAAGGGTTCAGGAATCACAAATTTGTATTTTAAATATTTTTGAAACGTTTTAGTGCAACCTAGAATTCTTAATCATTGGCATTCTTTAAATCACGGCTTTGATGTTCTTACGAGACATATGATCTTAACCCTTTCTCCGTATACTCACTAAAAATCATCACTGATTGCAATTATCACATCATTTATAATTCTAATCATCTCCAAAATAAAACATTCTAGCTAGTTGCTTCCAGATGCAATCAAAACACAACCTTAGCTGCCAATCAAAAAGCAAAGTTCAAAACAACGTTTGATTCTTGCTTACTATTGGCCTCTAAAACATATTGGCACAGCCGTATTACTGCCTCTAAATGAAAAATTCCCCAAAGCTATTGCATCAGATAGTTGACAAGTGCAGGCCATTCAATATTAAGTTCTGTGTACAGCCACACTCAGTTTTGAGATCACCTCATTAAAAAAAGACAATGTTAATCTAAAATCGAAGCAATCTGCGTAGCACAACACATACACTTTTCCCTCAAAAACATGCTATAGTTTTAAAGTCACTATAAATTAAAAATGGGCCTGGAAAAAAACAATCCAATTATTTCTTATTCAAAACCTGAAGAGAACCTGAGCTACTTTGGAACATAGAGAAGAATGTTCTGATAAACAGCATCATATGCTATGCCTTTTTGTTTTTGTAATAAAAAGGATTCAAGATCTTGTGCTACATTAGTTTATTGTGACATGTCAAAAAAGTGAGCCTAGAACCCCATCTGGGCCGTCTATGCTGCTGTAATCTGGTATCATCACCATCTGCTCTCCCACTGGCTGGCCCTCGAACAGGACCTTCTTTTGACAATCATCTGAAAATTCAGCATCTTCTTTCTCTATTTGATTTGATTTGATTTGATTTGAGTCATTTGTAACACGCACACAACGAACTCAATCGAATCCTGGCACAGATGGATATATAACTGAATGTAGAAATCAGTCACCCAATGATGGTATTATCGCAATAACGAGGAAGGGAGGCAGTTATTTAAAAAGATGAATCATTAGGCCCGCTCAGAGTGCCAGAAAGGAATTTGCCTTCAAAGGAAGGCTATTCCACAATCTGGGTCCAGCAACAGAGAATTTGCAATCTCCTCTTGAAACGCATTTTGTCCTTGAGTTGGTGAGCAACAGTTTGTCTTCCGACCTTAGGCCTGGGCAGGACAGTACAGATCAAGCTTATCCCTTAAGTAGCTTGGTGCAAGGCCGTTAATGCATTTAAACACCAGACAGTCTATTTTAAATTGTATGCGATCCTCCACTGCTAACCAGTGCAGGGAGAGACAGAGGCCTGGGGTTAGGGTGTTTTTAGGTGCACCAAACACTAATATGACTCCTGCATTTTGTGCCTTTTGTAGGCGATGGGTCTGTTTGGCTGGAACTCCAACAAGGAGCCCATTATAATAGTCCAATTTAGATTCGACTAGAGCTCCAACAACCATCGCACAGTCAATTTTCAGGTACATAGGGGAGCATTGTTGCAACAACCAAATATTATGAAAGACTGACCACACTTTAGCTGACACTTGACCAGCAAAACCCAGATCGCTCTGCCAGATACATCCCAGGTTTTTTACCCTTGATGCATATTTAAGTGTGGAACAAAGAAATTGGGGTGGAAGCGGACAACTGTTCCCATCCAGCAGATGTTTTGTTCCAAAGAGGATCACCTCTGTTTTCTTGGGGTTAAGCTGTAGCCAATTTTGTGCCACTCATACCCCTAATTCTTCCAGGCAGCTGCCTAGCTTGACGAGAACATTTTCCACATCATCAAGTCTGATGTCCAGCTGCGTATCATCGGTATATGAGTAGAACCTGAGATGATGTTTCTCCAAAATGTCCATTAATGGGTAAAGGTAGATGGTAAAAAAGAGGGGAGAAAGTGCACAGCCCTGCAGTACACTACAACATTGCACAAGGATTTCAGATATGAAACCTCCCACCTGTACCCACTGTTTGCGCCCTGCCAGGAATGAGGTATGGGGACCCTTTTATATGGATTTGTTCCTTCCTAAGTTAAAAGAAGACACATTTGGTTCCTGAGTCACATTTAATGCTACCCAGTTTGTTGTGTTGCCAACCTTTCATTCTACTTCCAAAAGAAAGAATATAAGTTTAGCCAGCATTTCCATCTTGTCCTGGTTATTGGGCCTTGTCACACTTCTGATAAGACATTGATTGCAAAGCATTTTTCTATAGTGTGAGGTTTTGAATGGTCTTCTAGTGGGTTGATTCAATGTCTGACTGCTTTGAAGAGATCTCCTCTTGTTGTAGTCGTCTGGTATGTTTTTTTGTTGTTGTTGTGGTGATGTGTTCCACATGTAGATCATAGTGCTTTTGGGAACATGAGATATTCTGGATGTTGGGATTTTCTCAAAATAGTTTCTTGTGTACTGTTGCAGTGTTCTTGTGTGTATCATGTAGGAAAGGGTTTGTCTATGTTGGTTGATGTCTTCAATCAAGCCTATGTGTTTTCAGTGTCTTTCATTGTGTGGTTGAGTATGTTGAGTAAGGTGTTGCTAGTTAAGTGAGGTTTTCTTCAAGTGCATTCATTGGAAAGATTGATGAGGTCTGTGATCTCCTTGAAGAAATACCAGTTTGTCTGATGGGTTTGTAGATCAGCTAGACTATTGCCATCTAAGTATGGAAGAGTGGGAAATGACAGCTGAGATGGTAGAAGGGTTCGAATGATAAGTATTCCTGGTTGTTGCTGCTTAAAAAAATCTTATGAATGACTGCACACCTCCTCTGTTCTTTCCTGAGCAGTCAAGGTCTTGTATGCTATATCCTGAGGGGATGAGAATGCTAATGTTGCCTTTACAGGGAAATAAAAGCCTCTATAAAGTTGTGAGCATCAACCCTGTGCTTGGTGACAGTAGGTAATAGGTTAAAAGGGTGCATGTTACAGCACACCATTTGTCAAAATTGGATAGAAAGCCATATAATGTACAATTAGTTGTGCAGTGGAACACATGAAGACAATGGAACACATGAAGACAATGGGCCTCATTACGAGGTTGGAGGAAGCCATGGTGCTTTTAGCACCATGGCTGCTTCCAAACCCATGTCCGGGTCCGGGTAGTCGGAATGGGGACTTGCCGGGTCATTTCAACCTTGGAGGACCCGGTAAGTCCCCATTCCGAAAACCATTCCCCATTCCCATTCGAGCCCCCATAGGGCTCAATGGGAATTGGGAAGGAGCTAATAACGGGCCTGCAAATAGCGAGCCCGTTATTAGCTCCCTGGTCCCTTAGCGGGTCCCGCTAAGGGCAGCTGGTAATACCAGCCAGCCCTAGTGGGACCCGCTAAGGGACCTCCGAATGCGGCGGTAGGGGGTTAACGGCACCGGCATCCTTACCGGTGCCGTTAACCCCCTACTGCCGTACTCGTAATGAGGCCCAATGACTAGATGCCAGACCATCATCAGTACACAGGAACATTTTTCAACATGTTTTCATGATGCCACAATATATGCCGGCATTGCCCTCTAGAATACACTGATGCCTGCACCTACATTATTGTGTAGGTATCAACACTGTAAAAACACACTCATGTTGGCTGTCCCCAATAGCTACAATATTGCCACAGTAAGAAAGCATATTTAGGTTTGCTGTGCCAATATTTGCCAGTATTGCTACTTTAGGAAGACATATTCATGATGGCTGCCCCAATCTATGTGATTATTTTCCATGTTACAAAAGCATGCTAATTTTGCCTGTGCCCAATAATGCTAGTACTGCGAGTGAAGTACTGCTTAGGCTGTCTGGGGTCTGGGACATCTCTACATCCAGCTCTCTTCCTCCGTAAATCCCTCCCACCCAGAGTTCTTTGGTCCTCTGACTCCAGTTCTCTGCAGGTCAAACATTTCTTCAAGCACAGAGTGTGTGGTAGATCCCTTTCCTCTGCTGGTTTCTCCCTCTGGAACGGCCTACCCGCACCCTTCAGGCTTGAGCCGGATCTTCAAGAAACTTCTCAAAACTTTCCTTTTCTCCTCTTCCTTCCCTCTCCCTAACCTGTGCTAACTCTCCCTCTGCAACTGGGGCTTGGTCTCTTCAGAATCATGCAGGGGCCAGACCACCCCCTACCAGTCCCCCAGCATTCCTTGCCAGCACTTGCTCTCGGCCTCCCTTTCCCAGACTAGACCAACCAGGTCCTCCCTGTGCAACGCACTCATCCTCCATTCCCTCCTCTTGCCCTGGCCCTTACTGCCTTTGCCCACCCAGCACCTGCTTGCCCCCAACTTTGTGGGCACCACACTCCCGCACTTCTCACTCTACCCTCTCCCCTCTGCACTTACCACCTTGTCGTGCACTTGCACGGTAGGATTGTCACAAGGCCAAAATAACTATTTTGTTTTTCTACTTTTGTTGCCATGCCCCACCCCGCACCCCCACCATCTTGTCTTGTGGGCTTGGAAACACTTGTGTATAGGTGCCATACAAATGTCCAATAAAGTAAATAAAACATGTAAGAAGGCATTTCCATGCTGGGTGCCAATAGGTCCTGTAACAGTTCTGTTCAACCACACATTTCCTCTACATTGCTTTGCTGTCCACTTTCTCTGTCCTCCATTTTCACTACCCTATTCAATTACACTCCCTGGCCATGACATAACAGTGGTTAGGGTGTACACTTGCTATCTTCAAAATGCTGTATTGCAGCCAGTGACCAAAATATACCATTATGGCCATTTAAAACACATTTGCTGCAACCCCACGGTAGTCTCCCTCTCCCCTAACGCTAACCCTCCAATGTTAGCACTTGGCCCTGCCATTCAGCACTACCCCATGCATACCTCAGTGGTGTGGCACCTTTGGTGTGGAGGAGGAGCAGAAGATCCTGAAGGGCCACCTCTATTTTAAAGGGTTGAATGCCAGTATCAGCTGATGTTTTTTCATGTTGGAGGTGTGTACATATTTCCCTTGAATTACTGTGAGTGTCTGAACATAGCCAGGGAGCCGGACGCTGTGTGTGGGGGCTGACAAAGTTGAAATAATGGTACATTTTGCAGCACAATTCTTTCGCATAACTGGGTAAAAAGCCATACATTTTAGAAACGGTTTTGTAGATTAACACAAGGAAACAATCCAATAGATGGATTCCATTCGGCTCACTGAATGACAATACCACTTGCTCCAGGATACCACTGCACTACCATAGGGCCAGGACGCAGGGGAGTGGGTAAATGGGCTGATTCTTAAAAGGTGCATGGCAAATGGTGCCTTAGGCACCTTGGTATCTCTAACAGTCTGTGACTGGACATTGAAATAGGTATCAGACAACACACGGATGCCATATATGCTGAACCCCAAATATAAAGGAGGATCATGATGAACCAAGATGGAAGCCTTTGCAAATAAGCACAACCAGAAGGGAAATTCCTCCACACAGCTTGGGCAAAATGATGTGGAACAACATCTGCAGGAATGTGATAGTGATAATAAGGTTCTCAAAGCTATTGAGCCACTATGAACTTCTGTTGAAGCAAAAATCGGGGAGGTTAAGATAGATGTAAACCTACTGTGGCAAGATGTTTGATCACTTGCTGACAGAGTGGCCACTACTGATACTAACATTTAGGAAAATATAGAAGATATGAAGATACTGAAGATGCTTGTGGAGGATCTCAGAACAAAGAATAAGTTCCTTGAATATAAAGTGGAGGATGCTGAGGGAAGATCAAGGCACAATAATTTCAGAATCCTGGAGCTCCCTGAAGGAGCGGAGGGACATGACCTGACCAACTATATTGAAAATCTGTTGTTACAGGAGCTTGGACCAGGTAAACTATCACAGGGGTTCATGATCAAGAGGGCACACAGATCCCTGATGAGAAGATCACCACTGGGTGCACTGCTAAGACCTATGATTGCACGAGTTCTGAACTTTTCTGATCTGTTCTGAAAGCTAGAGAACTGATTATTAAGTTCTCAAGGGACGGTGGTAACATAAGAAGAGGATCTTCTACATTGGCGATTTACCCAGACTATACGTGCAGATGGAGTGCAGTCTAGTCATTAGTGCTGATCTAGTAATCCAATCATGATCGCTAGTTTGATACAGGTTTTTAATAAGGCAAGTTCTTCCACCTTGGGGTACTATAATATTGCCTTTGTTCTCAGCTATTACTGGTAATGATAAAGGAGGATCGTTAATCAATGGCAATGAGATAACTGATACATTGTGTTATTCTAAGTTAAATTCATATCTTGCGTGTCTAAGCAGAGAGATGGTTCTGGGTCCCCCTCCACTGTTGGATGAGAGGTATTGCTCTTATCAGTGATGAGCCAGCTGGTTAGTTTTCCCTCTTTTCCTGCAGTGCGTTTTCGGGCGCGTGCTGCTTTACGTTTGGCTTTTCTCTGACACTTTTTGGGCGTGCTGCCTTCAGTCGGTCTAGAGATTTCATCCTCCGGCTCAGCTGTGTCAGGTACTGTTATAGTTATAGATTGATGCTTTCTCCTTCCAATCGCTCTTCTGGTTAGACGTCGCTGCTTACGTGAGAAATAAGTTTCCGAATTGTATGTGATGTTTGGATCCTGAGCCACAGGTTCAGAGCAGTCTGGAGTGGTGTCATTACTTTCTTTCGGCTCAGATTTCTTATGACTATTTTCCTCTGTGACTCCTCTCGACAGGGTGAGGGTGACATCCAATATCTTTCCACACATTTTTAGCAGAATGTTTAATGCAAATTGTAAGGATGCAACTGAAGCTTGCAGGTCCCCTAGGGTCGTACAACTTGCTCCTTGATCACTATTGTTTTCTGATTGCAATGAATCTAAGTGGACATCCAAATTAGGCGAAGCAGATAATCTGTTGAATACTTCACATTGTATATCGTTGGCCTGATGTTGATAACTGTTAATCAGATTGTCAGCGTTGCTTCCTGGTAGCGGAGTAATGGCTCTCTGCATAGATAAGCAGAGATCTAGCAATGAATTGTTATCAATTGCACTTTCATCTATACCCTCTGCGTTGTTAGTCATACTATGACTGCCCAACTCCTTCTCCATAGATGGTGATGACATTATTGGGTTTGTGGTGTCCGGGAGTGGAAAGAAATCAGTAATGGTGCCTTTTTTCATCGGTGCAGGTTTAGTCCCCTTACACTTATTCATCCCTGTTAGAGAGGTCCTGTCCTTCTGATTTCAAAGGTTGCATCTCGTAGCAGAGCACTTCTTAACAGTGAGCATAATGTGTCTTATCTCTCCCCACAGTAAGAGATCTTACTAAGAAAGCCTGTAATTTATTTCTATATTGAAATGGTTTTTCCTTGTGTGCCGGGATCAAAGGCGTTGCCCACAGTTTCCCGGTCACAGCAAAAAGTAAAGGTAGGTGGAACGAGTGTTTGGGGAGCACTCCCTCGCTTTATGCTTTTAACAGCCCGATGACTTCCTCAGTATAGTGTTGCTCTAATTACTGCAGCACTATAACTGACGGCCTGTCTTACATTTATTGAAGCCCGAGGGGTGAATACAATAAGAAAGAAAAAAGGGAGTATTGAGAGTGGGGAAGGACTTCGGGCGGGTCTCTAGAACGAATTCGGCGTGGAGGCGAAATATAATGTTTCACTACATAGGGGAGAGGGCGGTGGGGAGGCGGGGGAATTGGGGATTCTCTGTTTGCCGAGGTGTTTGTGTCTCTGTTAGTGGTTCTATAGCACAGCTATAGCACAGCTGGCTCCTCAGCAAAAGAGTCAGGCGTTTGATAGTAAATACTACTTCCCCTAATGTCTGCTCACTTTGCCCCCCCTCACCTCCTTGTTTCTATGCCGCCTTCTTGCCGACTCGCTAAAGTGGCTAACACGAGTCTGGTACAAGTCCGGAACTCCAAGGCGGCTCCCGCTCCGAGTCTGATCCGGGCAGCGTTACTTCCACGGACGAAGCCCAAACAAAGCCTACCTCAGCTCCGAGGGCTCCGAGGGCTCTGAGGGCTTCTAGGGCTCCGAGGGCTCTGAGTGCACATCCCACTTCCTGGTGCACGTTTGTTAGAGAAAGGGACCTAGGTGTTCAGGACGTCAAGCCGCACCAACGTTTGCTGTCACTGATAGGATTACAGTGAACGCAGTGGCCGCTTCCGACGTCTTCCGATTTATTTAAATGTGAGCCCCGGTGCCAGCCAGTTATAGATGTTGTTTCACAGGCTTGAGAATTGGAACAATCACAGATTTCCGCATATTCATTTGCAGGCACCCTTCCTCATATGCTGACTCAAACACTTTTAGCAATTTTGGCACTAGCGTATCCTCATATGTTTTATAAAATTCTCTGGCGTAAAGCGTTAAACCCATTTCCACCCAGAATTTTCCCCATTTTCAGAGTAGCAATAACTACTCTGAGTTCCACCTCCATTAAAGGAGCTCCGAGCATTTCCGCCTGCTCCACCGACAGCCTAGGTAGCACACTCTGATACAACGTGTAGCCGATTTCCTCTAGCTCTGGTGTCTCATTGTTTCTATATAATGATTTATAATATCTGCTGAAGGTCTCATTGATCTCAAGCTGGGACCTCCGACCATCTCCACACTTGTGTACAATCAAAGAAATTACATGTTGAGGATTCATCTAACAGCAGAGCCACGCCAATACTTTGCCAGTTCTATACCACTTCTTGTGCAGCCTCTCTGTGTATATACCAAAGTCAAATGTCCTAAGCCTTTCCAATGCGCCTCTACATCTCTGTCTAAGAACAACTAAGTTCTCTTCCTCTAGGTCATCTGAATCCAGTAAGCTTTCCAGCATCTGGATATTATTTTCAACATCTTCTAACTCCTTTACCAGGTACTTTCTAATCCCACCAGCTTCGACTATTATTTCGTCCCTCACCACCACTTTAAATGCTTTCCGGAGGGTTTCCCATTTCTTAACATTTCCTTCATTAATCTCAATGAATTTAGTAATCTTATCCTCCAAATAATTACTGAACCCATTGCCTGTCGAGGACTCTGCTTCACATGCACCAAGTGGCTTTAGGGGGTATCAACTCTCACAAAATCTATGCTGCAATTAGTGGCGAGTATTCTGAGATCGATCTACGCATGTAATCCGCATCAACAAACTCACGTACATGTTTTGCCCCCGAAAACAAGTAATCGATATATGTGTGTACCCTATGGTGGGCAGAGTAATAGGAATATCTACTATTATCCATATTATTCACCCTCCAGATATCCACCAAGGATAAAGCCTTCAGTACTACATTAAGAGTCATAGCGGGTGCAGATGGAACCGTATATCTATCATCTGACCTATCCTTCTTGGGGTTTAATGTGCAATTAAAATCACCCCTCCACATCCACAATGTATCTCATATACGTGCCAATCTTACATAAAGTGAAAGGAAAAAGCTAGATGCTGCATGATTGGGGGCATATGTATTAATAATACACACCTCCCTACATTCCACATATCCATGTACCATGACAATTCTGACTTCTTGATCAGCATGGACTTCTAGCAGTCTAAACGGGACAGTGCCAGCAACCCATATGAGGACCCCCCTAGCATACACCAAATAATTAGATCTGTATTTCACTGTACCCCATTTCCCTATGCGTCTCTTGTAATAAAGCAACCTCTACCTGTTGCCTATGGAGATAAAACTGTTTAATCCAGGGACATTCCATGTCACCACATTAATCATTTTTGCCATTTTTTACATCAACTACATAATCTCTTCCCTCGGCACCTCAAATCCCTCCACCATCCTCATTCGACCTCCATTTCCATAAGCATAGGCTCTGGATATCTGTGAAAACTGCAGTATAGCAGCCTTCTCAGTGCTCAGTTTACAGTGATGGAGTAGTACCCATAACACCTTTGAAAAAGCATTATCCCACGTTAAAAAGTGATAGCAACTAGTTAACCATAACACATAACTAAACAAAACCTGCCTTTTCCATCCATTGCTGAACAAAAACACTAGCAAGCATTCAAGTACCCATAATACAGGTATCGTGTTAAAATAGAAAAAGGTCTGGGGGCTGTCAGCCACGTCCATAGTTTTGTGCCAATCAAATATTTAGCCACTAAGAGCCGCTAATGAGCCCTCCAAGTGATTATTCATTTAATTAGAGCGCGTGCAATTACCCATCAGCAGTGCATGATCATTTCCTATTTGCAATTCTCTATCTCAGCAATACCTAGTCGGGAGCCAGGCCTTTCGCGCCCCTTTCATCACCCAACTCCGGTATTGATCTGTAATGCAGCTATCCCACTGTCGTCCATCAACTGGTTTACATCATCTGGGCTGTCAAAGAAGCCCTTTCCCCTGCAAAGCACCTTTAATTAAGTCAGTTATATTAACATGTATTAAAACCCTGTTTGTTCAGTCTTTCTTTAGTGAGAACAAACATACTGCATTTCTTCTGTATTTGTACCGTATAGTCTGGGTAAATCGCCAATTTAGAAGATCCTCTTCTTATGTTACCACCGTCACTTGAAAACTTAATAATCAGTTCTCTAGCTTTCAGAACAGATCAGAAAAGTTCAGAACTTGTGCAATCATAGGACTTAGCAGTGCACCTGGTGGTGATCTTCTCATCAGGGATCCGTGTGCCCTCTTGATCGTGAACCCCTGTGATAGTTTACCTGGTCCAAGCTCCTGTAACAACAGATTTTCAATATAGTTGGTCAGGTCATGTGCCTCAGCTCCATCAGGGAGCCCTATTGTGCCTTGATCTTCCATCAGCATCCTCCACTTTATATTCAAGGAACTTATTCTTTGTTCTGAGATCCTCCACAAGCATCTTCAGTATCTTCATATCTTCTATATTTTCCTAAATGTTAGTATCAGTAGTGGCCACTCTGTCAGCAAGTGATCAAACATCTTGCCACAGTAGGTTTACATCTATCTTAACCTCCTCGATTTTTTCTTCAACAGAAGTTCGTAGTGGCGCAATAGCTTCGAGAACCTTATTATCACTATCACGTTCCTGCAGATGTTGTTCCACATCATTTTGCCCAAGCTGTGTGGAGGAAGTTCCCTTCTTGTTGTGCTTATTTGCAAAGGCTTCCATCTTGGTTCATCATGACCCTCCTTTATATTTGGGGTTCAGCATATATGGCAAGTTGTGTGTTGTCCGATACCTATTTCAATGTCCAGTCACAGACTGTTAGAGATGCCAAGGTGCCTAATGCACCATTTGCCATGCACCTTTCAAGAATCAGCCCATTTTCCCACTCACCTGCGTCCTGGCCCTATGGTAGTGCAGTGGTATCCTGGAGCAAGTGGTATTGTCATTCAGTGAGCAATCTAATACCGCCGCTCACTGAGCATTCTAATTGCCAGCCGGCATCAGTCAGAAACTCTATGAATATTCTAGCACCTCTCAGTGTAAGTGGACCCCACTACCACCCGCGGTGCACCTGCCTTCACGATCGGCCGCCGACGATCAATCTGGATGTAGTGGGCTAGGTCCCTTCTTTGTAGTGCAGATCTCATCAGCAGAAACAGTCTCTGCAATGCATCCACTTTATATATGCCACTCGCAGGCGCACACCCTCAAATTCATTTGGTCCCACTACTGTTTCTCGTCTCTCCATACCTCTGTCTGCCAGCTCAGTTGGGGCCTACCATCGGCGCACCATCCTCTATCTCCTTAATTCTGCAGATGTCAACATCATCAGTAAAACTCCAGGCTCCGCAGACTTTAACATAGCAGCACCATGACTCCGCCACTCTCAGGATCTCTACTGCACCACATATTGATGAATACACAGGATCACACCTGGAGCTTCCACTAGCAGTGCCCTAACGCCATGACAGTTAGCCACGCCCCCGCTAAGGGTATCTTTATGATGTGTGAGGCAATATCAGTTGACAACCTCTCACAATAATTACCATTACCTCATGCCGTAACCTGAGGCACACCATACAATTACATTTTTGCTGGCATGCATGCAGTAATCAAAAAACACTGCATGCGTAAAAAGTAGGATACCAAATGTGAGTCTACTGGAAATATGTCAGGCCGAAATACAAACCATCTTGTGTCTCTGCTTGGGGTGCCATCTAAAAAATTGCTACGAGGAATCTGTGGAGAGTGCTGGTTGAAAAAGAGGTGAAGGATGCCAGCAAACCACAAATTTCAGTGAGTGGGAGCTCACAGCACTTCCAGAGGTAGTTGTCTAGGAGGAGCCTCGTCTAGTTGGTCACCTTATGGCTAAAACATCAAGTAAGTAAGATGACACCAGGAATAGGCATGTCAGTGTTAAATGCACTTGTACCATATCACCTAATAGCAACTGCACATGAGAACCCCTAGCCATACGTGTGTCCATTGTGGCACAAATTAGTCAATACAGAATGGGCCTCATTTCGAGTTGGGTGCAAAGGGATACCGGGCACCGTTAAGGACATTGGTGCCGGTTATCCCTTTGCACCCTATTCTGAGGTCCCTTAGCGGGTCCCTTCCTTAATGCCTGGTTTTACCAGGCGTTATGGACGGGGCCCGTTAAGGGACTTCAGAGCTAATAACAGTTTGCAATTTGCAATTTGCGGTACCGTTATTAGCGCCTTCCCCCTTCCCATTGAGCCCTATAGGGCTGACATGGGAATGGGGAATGGCTTTTTCAAACGGATCGTACCGGTCCCGCAAAGGTCGGAATAGACCGGTAAGTGCCCATTGATCCAGGGCCGACTAGGTACCGTTATTGGAGGTAATCATGGCGCAAATAGCGCCATGATTACCTCCAAACTCGGAATGAGGGCCAATGTATTAGTAGAGTACATATACTGCATACATGCCTCATCCAAAACACTGAAAAGCACACAAATTACCCTGCCAAAGGACAATAGTGCGGCCCACACCAACAATTCAATGCATGGTATATGTTTGCATGCAGCTTCTCACAAAGTCACTGAAACATTTCACTACCTGGAGAAGGGTAAATCCACAATAATCAGACATTGCCACATAGCCGGCAAGTGGCCATTTGTCATAAGCAACACCTTGAGCCAGTTCTGATTGACACCATTGCCTGTTGAACTTAGACTTCAGTTTTTCTCATTATAAGCTTGGGCCTCCGAGTCCCAGCGTGCAATATAATTAAGAAGGACTGGCTCAAGGTGTCCCTCATAACATGGGGCCACTTGGCAGGTATACACATGACACAGAATGCCAAAGCCCAATGAAGATGAGTGCAGAGCCAATTGGCACCTATCAGGCCACTAGCTATAGATATGAGTGCTCATGCCATGGGCCTCATTAAGAGTTTGGCAAATCCACCAAATTACCACTAAAATCATTTACCATTACTGCTGCTCGGTCCTGTGGTGTCAAGGTGCTGTAAATCCCCATTCGTGGAGCCCATAGCGCTCCATTGGAGTTATGGCAGATTTACAGAGACTGGTAATCACACTGCAGATATGCCACTGAATTTTGAAGATGTAATCGAGGATTTACCTCCATCTTTTTGCTGGAGGTAAATCCTTCACTTTAGTTCTAAACTTGGTGTTTAACAGTGCAGTAAAAATGACCACTTTTTTTGTGCAATGCTAAACTGGTAATGAGGCCCATTGGGGCTCATCATGAGTCTGGCAGAGTATGGTAAAAGCGGCGATAACAAAATTACTACCACTTTCACCATACCACCGAATTATGAGTTGGTGCTCATTTCATAGGCAAGTGGAATTAGCACCGGCGGAATTATAGCCAGCATATGAAACAGTATTGCTGCCATATTACAAGTTGAAATACCGCTGAAATACTGCTGAACATGGTTTGTAATTCTGGCAAAAACACAGTGCAGTTACCTATATATATACACACACACACACACATACACACACACACACACACACACACACCCCTCCCCCCGCCCCCCCACACTCCCTCCAGAAACCTATACATGGAAGGACATAGTTCAACACTGTAATTCCATGTAGTCAGGTAACCATGTATGTGAATCCATTATGAAATTGACGCAGACAACAACTAATCACCCATGAGGGCACGTGCATGAGAGCAATGCAAAGGCCCAACACAGGCACCATGGTATTCTGAGATGCCAATCACAAACTCTGATAGCGATGAGTGCTGGCTGTGAGCTGTGTGCATGGCATCATTCGACAAGGCAGTATGTCTCCTCTACTCTTACAGTTGTGGAAGACCTTGGTGAGGTCTGTGCATTGGTCCATATGTGAACCATCCAGATACAACATTTGGAATATATCAGTTGATTACGCGGAAGGCGTGTGAAAGAATTTTTATTGCATGGATCAATAGAGATTGTAAGTGTACTTTGGGACATCGCTTTCTAATGTTTTTTACTGGAGTTTAGCATGGTTTGGTGTTTGATTATTACCTATCTTGGGTGATCAAAAATAGACATAGTGGTATGCTTTGTTTATCCACAGGATGTCTAGAATACGATAGAGTCCTGTGGAGGATTGATTCCGACGTTCTACTTAACTACCCCAGAAGTTGGGTCTTGGGGGTGAGTAGTCCTGGGTGATTCTATTTTGTAGATACACTTTTTGTGACAATATTAGTCACTGTTGAAATAAAATAAGGATGACACTCTTCTGATGAATGTATATGTATGTTTTTTAGAATAAACATTGGCCTATATGCTTTCGAAAAGGGCAGGGTTTCTTTATGCCCTACGTCCTGAAGAAGGTCTTTTGAGACCGAAACAGGTGTCGACGACTTGCAGACGACTTGCAGTGTGCATCTGGATTAATAAAAACACCAGATCTCTGACACCTGATACTTTGGACCAGGTCATCAGTATATGCAAAAACTAAGGAAGATTATACTCAGAGCAGTAGTTGACACTGCCTTGATATGTCAAATTGGTTTTATTGTTGATGGCTTAAAAGTGAAAGAATGGGATTAAGTGTGATTGCTAAAGAAATGAATGCCCAAGTGATGGAATGAATTATTTGATTTTATGGTTTTACATCATACATACATGAATTATGTGCAATTAGTAGTTATTAAATATTAAAAATGTATATTTGAGAAAATACTTTATGTGTCATCCCATACTACTGGTCCATTTTGTTTCAATATAATCGACAATAAGGCTGCCATGTCGTGTGGCACAGGTGGTGGGCTCTGGTGAGGGATGGCTCTGAAACAAGGCAAGTGGAAACCTGTTTCTTCCTCCTTCTCATCAGTGGAGCTGCCGCTGCTTGTATCAGCAACAGGTTGTGGCTGGTAACGCACATCCCAAGCTGGTGAGGAGGGATTGCCAGGGCTCTGATTTGTGGGTGATGGCATGTGGACAGCATCGGTGTGAGTTGCCATAGGGTCCAATTGTGGAGTTGCTGCAACTGCATTGGCATCTGCCTTGCCACCTACATGGCCAGTGGAGGGGCCACTGGGCACCGATTTTGGGACGGTGGTTTCCTCATTGTCTAGCATAGTAGCCACAGTGGTGTTGTCCTGTGGCCTTGCTCCCTCCCTCCTGCTCTTCCTCCTGCTGCTTACGGGTCTGGCCTATGCAGGGGTGGTGGTGGACAAATTGCCAGAAGTATCCAGGGCAGTGGAGGGCCTGGCCTCTTCGGCATCAGTGGATTGTGTACCTGTTGGGAGGATAATGGCATGCTGTAGTTATCCTGCAAACATGTTAGTGGGCTAGCAAGACACTCATGCGACATTGGGTTTGTACTACATACACACATTTTGTATGATGGCCATGGGTGGTTTTAGGACATAGGTGGAGGTGGTGCATGCTGATGGTGTATGTGGTGCATGTATATGCATTTTGCATGCTGGCCTGACACATTCGCTTGCTGTTGTGTTGGCAGTGGTGGGTCACTTGCCAACATGGACTGTCATGGCACACATGGATGCTTCTCTTGTTTACATGTGTTGCATACACATTTCACCAACAGTGCATGTGCATGACTACATTTTCCCACCTCCCCTGGCACATGCATGTACTCAATGTGCCTTTCCACTGCTTGCCATGTGTTTATCCATTCCTTTGCCCATTGTATTCATCTGTGCTGGGGGATGCATGCTTTTGAACAATGCATTCACATGTGGTTGGGAATGATAGACACATTGCCATCCCGTGTCTACCTCATCCTTCATCTGCACTTCCAATCTCCTCGATCCCCTCCATGTGGAGGATGGAGCTGGCCTTCTCCTCCTGGGTTGCCAGGGTGAGTGGTTCCACAGTTCCACCTCCTCTGGCTGCACTCTCCCTCGTGTGGCCAGAAATTAGGCTGCGGACACCGACCTTAGGGTTGTTCCACCTCTTTCAGCAGTCTGCGATATAACGGGGGACAATGCCCACTGCCACCACCCTCTTCCTGATAGAGGACCATATGGCAGCCTTTCTCTGGGGAGAGGTATTGTGATGCCTGCTGCCATACAGCTCCTCTGCGTGGCTCACAACCTCATCTGCAAGTACCTGCAGCTCTGTCTCTGTAAATTCCTTCTTTCACAGACTCTTTTTTGGGATTTTGCCCGTTGCCTTTTTCTGTGACATGTTGGCAGCTCTTTGGTGTCTGGATAGCAACAGGAAATGGGAGAGTGAGAGTGGATTTTGTTTTTCAAACTGGCCCCTGCTGTGTTTCCCATTCCAGCGATGATGCTATTTCTACCAGCGCTAATCCCGCCAGCGGAATTAGCACCAAATGTGTAGACGGTAACAGTAGTTCTGCCGATTCTGGGAGGATTTACCGTAGGATACCCGCCGGACAGAATTACCATTACTGGGTGTGGTGTGTGCGCGCTCCCATCAAGTTGTGATACGGCAGTAATTTCGCTGGACACCACAGCGGTAACAGTAATTCTGAGGTGCAATTACTGTCGTATTGCAGTCAAACTCATAATGTGCCAGATTGTCTTTACAACCGTCAAAAAACCAATGTCTGGCAGAAACTCACAAAATCAGTGATTAAATGCCCCCAACCATGGCTGTGAGTTCTCCAACAAATGATCGGCACACATGCCAGCGCTAACCTGCACCATGCAGATTGATGAATCACAGTAGACGGGCAACCATGAGTTAGCAACCAGAGATGACCAACTATGCACACCCCTAGAGATTGCTCTGAACAATATAGGGAAATATGAGTTGTGTACATCTGACCCCAACAGCCGTGCAGTAACATAACATTCTTGTCATTCTGGCTAACAGAGGATACTAACAGTGAGCCAGCAGTGTCAACGCAAACACAGAAGTCCTCCACTGCCAAGTCCTCAGCAGGGCCCAGGATGGCCACCACTACTGCCACAGGACTTGAAAGGAGTACCGACACTCTTGCAGCATCTGCCATTTCAGAAAAGCGCAAGAAAGGAAAGAGCAACAGAAAGTTCCAACCAATAAAAGCCCCTGTGACAGTAGTGGTAGGCTGCACAATCCCAGGACCATATGTGGTTCCCTGGGAGGTTCTTTGGCATATTTCACACAGGAATTGCATCTGCTTGACCAACCAGATGCGGAGGATGATGACACTGCCACAAAGGCAGACAACAACACGTTACACACCCTGGGCCACTCAAGGGTATCCTCCCCAGTGAATGGATGACATCATCCTGGAGTTAGGTTTACGGATGATAAGAACAGAGGAAGGGTCACAGAGGTGAAGCCCCACAAACCCCGCCTATCACATCCCACAGCCAGTGTACAAGGTGTATATGAGGATGTTGAGGTTTATGTCCAGTCCAATGCCCTCCCCAGCAGACTGAGTAAAATGGAGCTTAGATCAAAGTCTAGTACAGATCCAGACTGAGGTAGCTAGTGAGGCAACCATATTTACATTAGCAATCACAACTGAGGACTTCTTGGCCAGAAGCTCACCACGCCGGACTGTCTCACCAACAAACCCCAGCCAATATGAATGTGGCCAAAGACCATATTTTATGTGACCTGCCTAAAGAATGGTTTACCTCAGGAGTTGTGGACAATTTGCAGGGGGTGTGGGATGGAGGGCTGCGTTGGGGATGTTTCAATGGGTTGAGGTGGAAGGCTTGTTAGCGACATTGCAGTGGTGAGAAGTGAAGGGATGGTGTGAGAAATTGTAGGGGTGGTGGAGGGTCAGGGTTGCCCCAACAATCCAGATGTTTGCAAATATAAAGGTGAGATAAAATACGGTCCTCAAGTCTTTTTCTTAAGCCAACAAGGGTTTTATTGATGTATGCCATGAATAAAGAGCACTTACATGGTACTTTCTGAACCATTATATGGTTCAGCGCATTAATGAGGACTACATCAATCCACTCAATATACGGAAGACTTGTACAGCAGCATACTCATTGTGTAAGAACTTGAGGGGGAACCAAAGAGTCAACCTGAACTACACACATTTATATCCCCTTTATAGTAGCAGTCTGTCCTGGCACACTCCAGCACCCAGTGGGTATGTTGCATGGCATGTCACAGCCCACATTTATATTAGTGCTTAACCAGGTAGTGCGTGCCCTCCTTCAACAAGCCCCAGGTCGCATTGAAATGCACAAAACCCTTCATGGTACCAATGCAAGCAAAGTTTGACTCGGTGAAATGCCAATATTCCCACATATATTTGCATTGGTCCACTTACAAGTCCCAATATAGCAACCACATGTGAGTGTGCTGCTACACTTTACTCATGGGTAACAATGCACCCTCAATGTAAACATGAGCGGTTGGGCCTTTGATGACATCATAGTAGTTAGACAAAGGTTTCTACCAAGTGCTGCCTGGTTAACGCAACGTCTTGGTCATCCTGATTGCGAGGACTGCATTCCCACCATCATATCAGCACCATCTGGTTGTTGGTTTTCCTGGCTGAGTATTGGCAAATGACGCTGGATACAAATGTTATGTCGGTCAGTTAATCAAGCCTATCTGAAAGATGATAATAAAACTCTGCACAATCATAAAAATATCAACCACAATATAATATGTTAAACTCAGCTGTGGTGATTCATGTTCAATACCTCACCATATGCTGATTACCTATGATCAGAAGAGTGTAGTATAATTAATCCTTCTATCTCCCAGTGCTGATGCCATTCTTTCTATACCTAGAATACAAGAACTCACAATACACTCCTCAAAGATCACCTGGAGAAATTTTAATGAGTGTCTCTATCTCCCGTTACTAGATTTCACCCCATTAACCATTGGGGGCAAATGGTTATTGCCCAGGATCACAAGACTGCATAGCAATTCATCCATCCATGTTCAAATGCTGAGTGCATCCCTTTCTTTGTCTTGAATAGAAGAGCTCTGAATATGCAATATACCCATGATCACAATGCACAACCTGCTACAGACAATGACAGCCCACCTTCTCCAACACCACTTTATTGTGACCTCTGTCTTGTTGCTTTAAATGCAATATCAAACATGATTTATATTTGTAAAACTCAGTAGTAAAATCTGAGGAATAATTCCTAAGTTTATTTTTACTACAAATAATTGTTTATATATTTCGAAGGTATTAGGAACCTTGACTGTGTTACATTACTGTTTAATTTAAACAGTTCCATGTTCCATGTCACCCTTCTGTTATATAGTTGGATAACTTCCCGTTTTATAAACTGTTTTCACCTAAATGTATTGATGCCCAACTGTATATGCTTGCTAGCATCTAAGATAACTAGTTGCCCACGTCATGAATCACCTGCCCTATAGTGCTTGCATACTGTATGGATTGTTTGCTATAGACTAATTTCTGCCCACTGTATGAACTGCTTGTCCTACATTAATTGTTGCTCAACTGCATTTTGCTCCTTCGCATCCTAGATTATTTGTTTGTCATAAATCCATTGTTGCCAAACTGTATTTTGCTCCTTGGCACCCTAGATTAATTGTTAATCCTAGATTGTTGCCCATATTTATTTGCTCTTCAGCATCTTAGATTTGTGGTTTGTTGCACACACTATGAATTGCCTGCTCTAGATTAACTGTCTGCCCTCTGTATGAATTGTCTGTCCTAGATTGTTGCAAACCATATTAACAATCACCCTACTGTATCTGCTGAATAGTTGTCTTAGATTAATTGTCGTGGCATTGTCACCAACTTTACTGTGCCCCCTTGTTGACCACATACTAGTTTGATGCCTAGGATGATGTTGATCTATTGTGTCCCACTGTGACTTGTTCGCTGATTTCCCTATTTCATTTTGGGTCCCAGTGGTTTCTGGCTCTATGGTGTCCAATTTAAGAATGTGTCTGACTGAGATTTTGCTTTTGATTGATTGGTGGGACACTGGAAATTGTCCAGGAATCTCCGAACACCTGCACTCTCATCTCCCAAGTTGGAATACACTATATGCACACCAACTATGCCAATCCCATACATCAATTATAAAATCCCATCATCTACAACAACCTAAGTAGCACTACCCCAAACAATTCATTTTAGCAACATGGGGACATGAGACTCACTTCTGGACACAAATGCCTCTATGTCCTTTACACAGAACACCTAGAAAAAGACCCGGGCACAGAGCAAAGGGTGCTCCTGGTCTGCACACACTACTAACACAATAGGAAAGGCATTCATGAATCTGAAAACGGCTTTCGACAGGGTAATTAGAGAAAAACTTTGGACTAAGCTTAGAGCTTGAAAATGCCACGTCGACCTGATTGAGTCCATGGAGGCTCTATATACTAACACCTCAGTGCGGATTAGACTCTCAAGGAAAGGCTACCTAATGGAAAAAATTCCTACTTACCGAGGACTAAAACAGGGGTGTGCATTAGCCGCCCTTCTCTTCTGCCTCCATATTGCTGATTTGACTTGGCCACAAAAAGATGTGGTAGCTTTCCCCCCTCAAAATCAACCGTAGCAAAGTACCATGGATACTATTCACGGACGATTTGGTTTTCTTAGATCTAACACCGATTGGGCTCCAGAGGAGGATTGATGCATTTACTAACTACCTGACTGAAAACGGCATGAAGATACATATGACCAAGTCCAAAATACTGACTATGTAGTCAGATTGTAAAAAGAAGGGAGGTGGATTCACGTGGAGAGTAGGAGCCAGACTGCTGGAAATAGTTGATTCCATGATCTATTTAGGGGTTGTTGTAAACAGGAGTATGAATCCGAAGGGTCAATATATGCACTTAAGGGCTAGAAAAGTGGCTTTAACTAACCAGGCAATGGCTCTCCATCAAAGGTTTGGGAAGTTTTCGAAGGTCCTGATAATTACATTCTACAAGCAAAAGGTAGCTCAGATACTAACTTATGGGGCGGAGGTTATCCTGCACTTTTCATGGTAAATGTGGGAGAGGCAAGAGGGCCTTTTTTGGCAGTGGATATTAAGACTTCCAAATGCGTTGACAATGACTGCGTTTAGACAGGAGTTGAAATTGCAATTGTTAGAATCTATGGTTGTGTGGAAAACAATTGCCCTGTATAGAAAACTAACTGAGTGGAGGATAAAGATCTAAAGGATCCTGAAACGAAATGGGATCGAAATGGGTGATTTGGCTGTTAATCCAACTAAAGTAAAAAAGAAACTCCAAGAACTAGATTGGATAACAACCCTAGAGAAAGGGGGCCAGTAAAAATTGAGACAACCTCTTAACTCTGAAAGAAAAGTTCTTAACTGTCTCCCAATGTACCTACAAAAATTCCCCTCACCAGTATACCGGGACCTCCTGCTTAGATGTCGGTTAAATATTCTGAGCACAAGAGAGGTACAATGGACTAGGAAAATGCCAGGGATTATGAATGCCCAATGTCGATTCTGCAATAAGAAAGGAACAATAGAAAAATTGCTCCATCTGGTAACAGCATGTGAGCCCCTGCAAGAATTAAGAAGTAGATTTCTAGTGGGGTATATGACAACCTGTAAAACATTAAGTGACTCGGAATGGTGGGAATGGGTCCTTTTGGGAGAACAAACCAGTCTGCTGATTGCGGTGATGAAGATGGTTGAATTTCTAATAAGTAAAGCAGATGGGATAGAGGAAGATCGAGCAAGTGATGTAGCCATTGGGAATGTTGGGTAAGATGATGGTCTATCCGCCTTCTGCCGCTCCATGGGAACCCTCCCTGCTCTCTCCAGTTTTGATTGTATTCCTTGGTTCAGTGTAAAATTTGAGTTTTAATAAGTGTCGATTTGAAGTTGGAAGCTTTTTTACGTGTACTTTGATCTTCATGTAGGTAAGAAATATGTTATATTGAATGTAATGTGATGAGGTAATAGGAAGAAATGGAATGGTCAAATGTTAAAGGTTTTTGAACTTTGTTCTTGTTTTAAACCAATAAAACATTTTAATAAAAAGAAATAGGAAAGGTATCTTGCATGTTCACTCTCTCCCCAATAACCTAACTCATGTCCCCTCTCTTTGAGATCCGCCGGAGCACCTAGAGACCATGGAAATCACAGCAATTCCAGATTTAAATGAAAAAACCTAACCTATCCTAGCGTAATGTTACACTGTAAAAAAATAAAGAGAAACGGAGATTGTCTGAATCTAAAGCAAAAATCACGGGAATGGTACCTTGCTTCATTCACGTCTGTTGTGTTTTTCTACAAATACAAGGGAAAGCTGTACTGGTAAAATGCATTCAGCTATTTTCTCGCCTGAGACCCCGGCATGTGATGTAGATTTTGTGACAAACTAAACCTTCCTGGAACTGCATAGGTGAAAATATACTCACAGCCAAAGGTCTGGTTGTATTCAACTTTACATTTACAGCAACTGCAAATCCATTTTCTAAATAAGACTTTCTGCAACTACTGGGAACATGTTGTCATGTGTTTTCAAATGAAGCATCACATTGTACAACCCTTTTATTTCATAGACTGTTGCCATGTATTTTCAAATGATCATATTGTGAAAGGCTCTGCTTTAACTTTGAATCATCTCATTTAAAACAAGTGAGGTAATGTTAAATGTTAATCATGTATTTCTTTTTCCAACAGCAATCAAAACCAAGTGGCTTATCCTTTCAAAAATATATGCAAGAAACATCTTATAGATGCAAATAGAAGCCTATTGTAAATGTGTAAAGTGTTATAGTTATATGTGAGACGGAAAACTGTGAATACATTACTGTTTAAATTTGCATGCCCATATTGGTGTTCTAATATAGCTTTGGCAATGTTGGGTTTATTGGTTCTTCAGTGAGCCTGACAACAAACTAAACATCTGTAACCTAGGATATACATTCCTGATGGGAGAAGGCTTAAGGCCACAGAAGATTAGCTTGGCCATCTGGAGACACACACACCTATGCATAGTGAATCAATTAAACACATGAATCTCCCTATAATAAAAGACCCATCTGCTTTATGGGATACACCTACCCACAAGGGCTTATCCCAGGATAACTATTCTAAAAAAAATACATGTAAATACTTTCCAACTGGGCCTCCGATGGAGTGCTTTGGAATGATAGGAATCTGTATTGATCACATGCCATGGAGCTCTGTTTTCCAGCCACAGGGCTTCAAATGTAGCCAATAGCACCTACAGTGTCAACCTTGACATAGAATTACCCAGTACAATTCACCAGAGGACCAGTTAATGGAAACTCAAACAAGAGGCCTGTTGAATAACCATATCAATCATCAACTGAAGGCTTCACAAAGGGGCCTCTGTAAGCTGTTCACATGACTCATTATGGTAACACAAGGTTTCGATGTCCACAATTCTGTTTATTTAAATTTACCCTTATTTTGGGCACTTAAAAATTATTTTGGCACAATGATATGACTTCGACAAGAAAAGGTATTCTGACATTCTGATGGTCTCTTCTTTGATTAAAGACCAAACACCATATTGTGAAAAGTCTTAATTATTGGTAATTATATAAATGTTTTTTTTGCGGGTGCTAGAAATAGTTTACATTTTTTGTAAATTACTTTTTTATTTGTTTTTCAGCTTTACAAAGAAATTAACCACCACAATATTTCCTTAAAATTATCATTAACCAATTTTAGCCTCTCCCAAATCCTCCAACCCAAAACCTAGCTGCATCAATACTGTATAATCATGTCCCAAACTGCATCTATTAAATGATATTATATTTACGATGGCATGGAAAGGGACACAGTTATGAGGACCTCCAACGAGGAGGAGAAAATCCCTCTGTTGGGGGTGGGTTACAGAATCCCATCTTGCAAGCGACCAACCCCCAGTTCTCACTAGATAGCCACTGTATTCCCTGCTCCATATTTTCTCATAAAGTGTCATGGGCGCTACTCCCGAGGGGCCAGGACTGGCCCAGCGCCCTCGGAAGCAGACCCGTCTTCCACTACTCCGGACCCAGCAGACCCCTATAGGGGCCCTTTGCACTGTGTCCTGGCGCCTTTGGCGCCAGGCTCATGAAGGGTTTCAGTCCCGGCGCCATAGGCTCATATTGATAAACAGTGTAATAATGCTTGGGTGGACTACCTGAGACAGACCATGCTGCATATTTACCCAGAACAAACCAGTCTGGTTGAAGTCCCCAGCCATCAGGGCTGGGAGGAACTATTCCCTCCATTCAGGAACTCTTTTCTTACCTGGGTGGAACCGGTGGAAGAACACACACTGGAAGCACTTCTCTGCTATTTAAACCACGCCCAATGGAAAACACGTGCTTCGCGTTATTCTGCAGCAGCAGCAGGACGCTCACCGAGTCGGCTCCTGCATTCCAGGTCCAGAGTCATCTTCAGCTTCCGCGCAGCAACCTGTGGATGAAGAAAGACACAGAACAATACTTACCAGATCCCGGAATCCAGTCACCGGCAAAACCTGCAAAGAATAAACATAAGGTTAGAAAAGTGCAACTCGCTCGCAGCCGCGCCCGCTTACCTGATCCATCCGTGATTGCAACGGAGCTAACCGCGGCCTTCTCTTCGGCAGCTTCTCTGCACCTGAAGGGCAAAGGACATAATTAGAAAGGGGTTCGGGTGAAGGCAGTCGCATTCATCTTAACTTACCAGTTTTTGCACGCGCAGTAGCGGCCGCACCAACCTCAGCATCCCGGCACCTGAAAAACAGGAAAAAGACATTATTTGAGGTGCCATTAAAAGCGGCCAACGATCATTATACTTACGTGCATCGGCACGTGCAGTGGCAACGGATATAAAGCCCGCAGCATCCCGGCACCTGAAAACTAGAAAAAGGACATTATTAGAGGTGCCATTAAAAGCGGCCAACGATCATTATACTTTCGTGCATCGGCACGTGCAGTGGCAACGGATATAAAGCCCGCAGCATCCCGGCACCTGAAAACTAGAAAAAGGACATTATTAGAGGTGCCATTAAAAGCGGCCAACGAACATTATACTTACGTGCATCGGCACGTGCAGCGGCAACGGAAAACTACGCCCACAGCATCCCGAGGCCTGAAACAAAGGAAAAGGGACATTATTGAGGTGCCCATCTTTTAAAGCCTAAAGACTACAGTATACTTACAGGCATCCGCTCGTGCAGTAACGGCGGCATCGCTCTTCGGCATCCCAGCACCAGTGCCACAACTAAGGCCGCAAAAGACTTGAGCCTCAACACTGAACTCATCCAGTGACGTAACTGGAATCCACGCACCCCTGCACCAGACGCAGGATGGAGAGCTCAGCATTTATACGCCTAAGGTGAGAGCTCGCCGAGACAAGTAGAAAGCTAGGCTGTGGGAGAAACTGGCGATTGGTGGGAGAAGGAATCCCATCAAACGGTGATTAACCCTTTTTCTTCCACCTGCAGAAAACTTACCCTGCAAGTCAGACATTCGATAAGAGGAAGCCCAGTCCTGAGAGTCGTCCGAGCTCTACGCTTCTCAATTGAAGAAACGATAGCAGCCCAGCCAGGATCAGCGCCTCCGTGGGAATCAGGTGAGCGTTACATAAAGAGGGACCATTCCATCACTCTGGACTGTCTCACATTATGCAACCTTCCTGTCACATTCTCTAATTCAAATATCTCCCTCACCATAATAACTCACTCCTCCTCTGTGGGCAATATGCCCCTTTTCCAATGGATTGTCAGACAGGCTCTAGCCGCTACGAGTAAAAAGTGAGGCATATGCAGCATGGACTTCCAATGCTCCTGCCTTTTCTCCAAATAAAATAGCATGGGGTCCAACTCCCTGTGGATCCCCTCAAGGTTTCTGATCCACCTCAGCATCTCTTTCCAGTGCTGTTTCACATTCACACATGTCTACCACATTTGCCAATAATTGGCCTTCTCCCCAAATCCCCTCCAGCATAAGGAACGTATTCCTGAGAACATCTTAGACAACCGGACTGGGTCATACTATGCTCTTTGAAGTAAGTAAATAAAGTGTAATTTATAGTGGCAAGCAATAGACTTCTTATGTGCCCTTATACACAGCAGCCTCCAATCTCCATGACCCAGTGTCATTCCCAGGTCCCTCTCCCATCTCTGTCTGCTTCCAACCATTCCCCCTACTTTCGCACTCACCAGGGCCACATGGAGCCTGGAGATTAAACACCTGGAGCTAATGTGCGTATTGAGGATGTCATCCATCTGGGTTAACATCCTTTGAAGATAAGGCTCCCCTTTATTAGCTGTCAGTATACCCTTACTTTTTAGATAACAGAAAATGGACAATTGACCTATATGTAAACTCTCCTCCAAGTCCTGTAAGGAGATACATTTCTGATTTCCCCAAAGTTGACTCACCCTTTCCAAGCCAGCTTCAAATCAAGTATGGAATCATAGGGGATCTTGGAACTCATCCGGTATTGGTGGGGCTCAAATGTGGCTCAACAACGATGGCCGCATAGTGACCCCTTTCATAATACTTTGATTTCTCCAAATGTACCAGTATATGCCCACTGTGCCGTGTTCCCGGACCCACAACCATTCTTCTATCTTCACTGGCCTTAACCACAAGTTTTTTAGCCTCACTGATTGTCACACATGTCTGCACTCATTCAGCCCCAGTTACCAACCCACCCTCTGACCCACACTGCATTGCCCAACGAGCCCCACCTCTCAGGCCTCGCTTCGTCTTGGGAGGATAGCTCAGGTGCAATGCACTCAGTTTAGAAGCAATACAATGTGGAGCAACACAGCTTCATTCCCGGGTCCATGCTTGGAAACCTCTGGGTATGAAGCGCATTATAAATAACCAATTATAATTATAATGATTATAACTACACACACAACCCCACACTTAACTGCACGGTAGCGGTCCCTGGCATACGTATCCCTGCTGGCGGTTGGGGAGACCACAACATGGCATGGCATGCTGCCGTTCCCAAACACTGGGTGCTGCCATCGTGCCTGTATCGCACGTGCGTGGGAGACCAGCCTTATGTCTCCGTGCATGCGCAATGCAAGATATGCTTGTGGGGCACCATGACAACCATGCAGGATGCTGTGCTTGGCTTCCTGGGCTATTTTCTGCATTTAAACAGTCTTGGAGCATCAGTCCTACATTCTTATCACTCCCTTGCTGATAGAATTGCTCTCCTTGTGGTCGTCACATTTTTCCTGGTCTACATGTGCCTGCCCTTGCCCCCTTTCTGTTTTCTTGTTTCCCTTGCACGCCAGTCCCTGCTCTAGCCTCCTCCTGGAAGTCCCTTTGCTTCTCTCCTCAGTCTTGGTTCTTGTCCTTCTGTCCTGCCTACCCCTGGGAATTCTGCTAATTCATACCTGCCCAGTATGTCAGTTTTGTCTTCTCTCCCCCTTGTCTCTCAAATGTTTGTATCAGTTGGACCACTTTGCATCTTCTGGCCATCTGTCTCATTGTTGGCCTTACCACCTTCCAGTCTATTCGGAAAACCTGCTGTCTCCATTGGATCTTCTTGCCAATATCTTTGCTAGCTTGTCAATAGAATCAGCTTCTCTTGTCAGTGCTTGCACTGTACTTGTACCACGCAAATCAAGGGAAAGCTTGACCATGGTACAGGGAGTCAGTCCAGCGCACCTAGGTTACCGTTTCCTGGGTCTGTTGGATTAGTATCCTGTGTCTGCATAGCAGCATATTGTTTGTTCCAAGGAGTTGCAATGACGCAACCTAGAAAAGAGTCATGTACACAGAGCAGGCATAATGCTGTGCTTGACACCCATTGTTTCCCAGAATCTTTCTGCAGATGAGTAGTATCTCTCTACGTCCGGAAGGCCAACTCCCTCGCAGCTCCCTCAGCAAAATGAGCATGTTGTATCCTATTCTTGTTTTTTACCCCTGCTAGAGGAAATGTGTTAACTTACCCTTAGCTTCTCCGACTATCAATTCCAGGACCAGAATAGGCAGCATCTGGAACAGATATAAAATCTTTGGTAAGAGTGTCCTTTTCAGTGTGTTTAGGCGGCCCATCCATGATATCGTAAAGTTAGTCCATACCTCAAAGTTCCTGAATAGCTTTTCAAACAGTGCAGGGTAGTTGGCCGCATATAGGCCCTCTAAAGTCAGAGTCACCATCACCACTAAATACCTAAAACCCTCCCCCTGAATCATCAGTGAGAGCGGTTCCAAGTCTTCATTATAATGTGTCAGGTCCCTATCGAACAGGAGGAGCATTGACTTCTGGACATTCCCAGGAAATTCCGATAGGACCCCTTAAACTCAGATCATCAATAGCACTGCCGATATTGATGTAAGCAGAGGTACACAAATGTAGCGCCAGATCGTCCGCATACATGCCTTTCTTGAATTCCTTGCCTCCTACTTTAATTATCAAGGGTGAGCAAAAGGTTGAGTGGAGACAGGGGACATCCCTTTTGCGTAACCATCCGAAAATGTATTGACCCACGCTCTGGAATCAACATAAACTTCCCGAATCCCTTTCTTAATCCATTCTCCAAAACCAAATTTCTCCAGAACTGAGTATAGAACGTTCCAATGCCAAATGAACCAAGGCTTTCACTGTGACTAGCATGAGAAGCACCCGATCACCTCCCTTCCCTCTCACCAAGTCTATTAAATTTAAGGTTTTCCTCAATATATCAGCATCCTGCCTCCCTGGGATAAAACCTACTTGGTCTGTGTGATCCAATCTAGACACATACCTTTTGAAGCGAAAGGTCAATGCTCTCGTAAAGGGTTTTTATTCCACATTTAGTAATTAAAAAGGCTTAAACGACGAACACTGTGCAGGATCCCTTCCCTCCATGTAAATGACTAAAATTATCACATTTCTAAAGGGGGGTGGAGCTCATCATTAAAAAGGATGTGATTGAATAATTTGAATGGGGTGAAAGTACATCTGAGAACCGTTTATAGAACCCAATCATGAATCCATCTTCCTAGGGAGCTTTTCCTGTTGGCACACAATTAATGCCTGCTCCAATTTCCTCCACAGTCAAGAGGACTTCAAGTAGCATCACCTTTGTAGAGGAGGAGCCAAGTACCCCCACTCCAACTGCCCCACTTAAATTACCTGAAACGCATCAACCAAAGTATGTGACGTATACTGAACAGTTAAATCAGCAAAGAGAAGAGCGTGGGCTCTGTGCAGTACCCATCAGAATACCTATCCCTAAACGAATATGGGAGGTAAAGTACCCATTGAGAAAACCATACGTACATCAAAGACAATTTGATGGCCATTTGAACGAGATTCCTGAAGAATCAAAGAAACTAAATGACAAAGATGAATGGTGACATCATATAAAGTTGAATCGCCAACATATACATATTTACCTCAATAGATACATATGGACAAATAAAGAATTAATGTTTCCGCTATGTATATAAGCAGCACTGAACAAACAAGAAGGCCTCATTCAGTGTCGCAGTTGAGAAAAGCAATTCATTTAAACGGAATAAGAGATCAGCAAAGGAGTTCACTGAGCCAAGAAAGCCAAGGTCTTATCAAACTGGAGTTGGCTGACATTGGATACAATTAACGTGAAAGAACAGAAGCTCCTGTTCAGAAAGTTCAAGCAGAAACAAAAGACATCTGAGGACCATTGAAAATAAAATCAAATACACGAGAAGGCACATTTTCGTGGTGTCCAGTCATGTGATAGAGAGAAGTTGGATGAGTGAGATGATCACACCTACTCACGGAAGCCGGCTAGTGCCCATACTCCTTAAAGATTCTAAGAGACCAGTACAAACTTAAGGCTAACTTCAAAGTACTAATTGACACTGGACCACTGAGGTGATGATGGATGATATTTTAATTGGTACGAAGCTGGTGTAAAGACAGGCTTATCCGCACCAGGTTGTTCAATCTGCGTGCTGCTAACGTAGGTAGGAAAACTACTGACGGGGGTTAGAAGCCAACCAATTGTAGGGGACCACGTAGTTGGGGGTCCTATAGTATGTGTAGCCAATGGGATGTCATACATTTAGTGAGGTTCATGGTGGCCATTTTGAAGGGCAGGCTTAGTTGCTCCACCTGGTGTTAACTATCCAATTATCTCTTTCTGTTACTCCATACAGATATAAAACCTATGCTTAGTTATGCACTTCGAACCAACCCCGCTTCCTGATAGGTTTTAGTAGTTTGTCACGTAGGACGATGTTGGTAATGACGCAGGTCAGCATGTTAGTGATGAGCACTTTTGGGTAGAAAAGCCCAACTTTTTTATGAAGTAGTTAGAGTCAGAATATCGAGCGATTGCTGATGTTCATTGTACTCCCTGTTTTAAGATATTTGACATTAAAACAGACAAACTTTTCCTAACTATTTGTGTCGTCTTGATTATTGATGTATGAATAAAATCTGTATCCCCATCTATCTCCAGGGTACCACTACTCATCTTAAAGGGCTGGAAGCCTCCAGTTCACTTGGTAGCAGAGATTGATGGTTAGATAAGATACCATCGGCCGTCGACATAAGTCATTTTTGAGTCCCGGCAATATCGCACAACCTTTGCCATTCGGCTGACAGGACGTGAAGCTCCCCGTAGAAGTGGTTGGAATAGGTAAACTCCTTGCAAGGGAAGGTTTTATGGGACCCCTATTTTAAGATAGAAACCCCTCCCACATCTTTGTGAAGTGGGTTCGGAAAGTGGCTCGAAGAGGCGGTAACAAAGGCGGTGATCCCGAGGGTCTGAAGACGAAAAACATGCGAACAGGGAGCGAATAGACCAAAGAGTGAGGCAAAGGGATGCATGCATAGTGAATAGCTGAGAGTAACAGAGGGAGCCAGGGTAAAATATAACGCAAGAGTAAGAGTGTAATATAATATATGTATATAGGGGAAAAAGATATTGGCCCTCATTCCGTTAAGGACATCGGTGCCGGTAATCCCTTTGCACCCTATTCCAAGGTCCCTTAGCGTGTCCCTTCCTTAACGCCTGGTTTTACTAGGTGTTATGAACGGGGCCCATTAAGGGACTTCAGAGCTAATAACGGAACCATTCAATAGAGATGATGATGAGAGAAGTTGCATGAGTTGGGCACAAGAAGTATCAGACAAAGAAAGAGAAACCTTCCCGAGGGAAGAGAGAAGTGATATATGTGATCCAGAGGGATATTCGCCTTTTGATAAAGGAGTAAGATGGTTAGATTCAAAAATACCTATGTCTAAGGCATCAGAGCCACTGACATAGTCAGAACGACATAAGGGGCAACCCCATGGTCAGAGGGGGGTGTCCCCACCTTATGTAAGAAGGCTAAGATCATTGGCAGGTAGACGGCGATGTGGGAATATTACCCCGGTGGTAGATAGACAAATGAGGAGAGATGAGAATGAGTTTGGAGCGTCACAGTTCCCCTTGTTAGAAAAAGGAGGAGCCTGCAATATATACCTTGGCCCCAGATGGACAGGGAACATTTAAAATGTAAGCTCTCGAATTTAACTTCCGGTGCTGGAAAATGGATACATGAGTTAGAAAAACTGACAGGGAGGACATTAGCTATAGGGGAAATTAATGGCCTTCTGATCGCCATACTTGGTGGGAGAGCTGATGACGTATGGACACGGGCAGGTTACCCTAGTGTGACTAAAGTCAACACCACGCATGATAGAGCCGCATATCTGGACATGTCCGATATGGGAGCTATAATGACAAGAAAACTGAAAGAGGCAGAGGATCTGTTGCTTTACATTCAAAGTTTTCAAGATGCTTGGACACTTGAAACTCGTGAGGCTTGGGGGAAGTATATACTTGTATTTTACCATATATTATGCCAAGGGCTGCCAGAGCAGTTACAGAAGCAGCTCAAGAAATTAGTGGCGATTGAAGCTAAACCATGGTCAGAAATCCAGTTAACCATTGCACATTATTGCAGACTCCTGCAGGAAAAGAATCGTAAAAAGGATGATACTCGAAAAGGTGAGGAAGCAAAATTAGTTCAGAAAAAGCTGTCCAAGTACGCCATTGAAGGGGCAGTGTTAAATAGCCTAGGCGGATCAAATTCGCAGCAGGCAGTAAACATGCCCCAAGTAAATAACCAAAGACAGTTTGATCAGACAAATAATGGATATGCTCCACGAGGAAGGGGATATCGAGGAAGAGGACGGCAAGGTGATCAAGGGAATTGGCAGAATAATCAGGGAGGTTTTCAGAATGTGCGACAAGGGTTTCAGACTATGCAGCAAAGTAATCAGAATATGCAATATGGGCAGATGGGGAGACCACCGCCCATATGTTGGGCATGTGGAATGACAGGGCACATGGCTCGAATGTGTAGAAGCCAAGGGATGGTGCAAAATGATCTGTTTTCTAGACAGGGAATGCCAATATTCGCAGCAGAACGGAAATGGATTTGCGCAAGATCAAACAGTGCAGCAGCAAGCGCCGAGAGTGCAGCAAGGCTCGCCAGCACAGCAAATGACAGGTAATTAACCACAAGGACAATCGCAGCAATCTCCTATGCAACTTCAGCAGAACATGAACACAGAACCGCAAATGACGCGTAGAATAGGAGGTGTCACTGTTGATGGAGGAAATCCATTCACGAGTGATGGAGTGAGACTGTACCTGAAATAGGACAGCTCACTGGGAGACCTGATACGTTCAGTCCTATTTGTAATGCAGAATCCTCATGAGGAACCGAGGATAGACGTAAATATAGGCGGATAAGCTTTTTCCTTCTTAGTGGACACGGGTGCAACACTCTCGTGTATACATGAGGGCAAATTTTCAATGTCTGGCAATGCGATGAATACTCAGGACTTTACAGGAGCAATAAGTCATGTTCATTTTACAGAAGAATTACCAGTCTCCGTAGGAGAATACGATATGAATGTACCATTGCTTTATTCGAGGCAAACACCTTTCAACATATTAGGACGAGATTTGATGACAAAAAGGAATATGACCATTTTGTTTACAGGTGAAGGAGTAATATGCTCAACACCGGGAATGCATTATGTAAACATGTGAGAGATGATTATGTCATTCGCAGGGCAAATAGCGCCTAGAGCGATATCGCTCGAACCCGATATGTTCCATTATGGGATACGTATTATGTTAATATGGCTACTAGGTCTAGTAGGCAGGACCATGAGAATACCAGATGAGTTTCTATTTAGGCCTCAGATACCCATGGACGAAGAGGAAGGGCACATTTTTCCTTTAGACATAGAAGCAGCTATAGTCCGAGGAAATATGGCTTTGCTTGATGCAACTGATGATAAAGGTAGATGATGGAGCACAATAATTGCCATTGAGGAAGGCTGCAGAGTGACTGACATCACTGATGAGGAATTGTTTGGAGATGACCTATCTGACGATGTTGTAATATTTGAAATGTGCATTACTTATTGGGTAAAGGCAATTAAGAGAGAAGTTCCGCAGAGAATGATGCTAGCAAAGAAGCGTCCCGAATATTTTGATGAAGATATGGCGAAAGTGCCAGTTTCTTTATGGACCACTGGCCCCTATGACGTAGGCTTACTTAAAGGGATTGGGGAAGTGAAGATTACATTGAAACCAGGAGCAATTTAACCTCAAGCACGGCAGTATCCCATGTCTCGAGAGGCAGATAAAGGCATTTTCAAGACAATTTCCGCCATGATGGAGCAAGGTATCTTATTGACGTCAGAGTCACCATGTAATACGTCAGTTTACCCTGTGAAAAAAAGTAAGGAGGGGTCTTGGAGACTAATACAAGATTTGAGGCCAATAAACCAAATTGTAGAGGCCGAGTTCCCTTTAGTCCTGAACCTGTCTACAATTCTATGTAATATACCTGTCGATGCACGATATTTCACAGTGATTGACTTAAAAAATGCGTTTTTCTCAATCCCTTTGCACAAAGACTCACAAGATTTGACATTGTTTACCTTCAGAAAAGTGTGATTAAAAAGCACAAGGCTGCCCGAGGGGTACTGTGAGTCCCCACCAATTTTTAACAGATTCCTCCAGATGGACTTGAGAACTATTGCTTTAGAAAGCGTTGTGCTGCAATACGTAGATGATATTTCAGTTAGCAGCACCACCGAGGAAGAGTGCAGACGCGATTCTGTTCAGCTGATGATTTTACTTGCTGACAAAGGATATAAGGTTGACAAGGAAAAGTTACAATATTGTCAACAAGAAGTGTTGTACATAGGCCAATGGATTTTACATTAGGGAAAGAAGATCACTCCTGAAAGAGCTAAGGTCATTTTAAAAACAGCTAAACCACACATGATAAAACCGATGCAGAGTTTTTTGGGATTATACAATTATGTCAGGGCATGGGTCTTTGACTACAGCTCATATACAAGGCCTCTCTTACAGGCCTTGAAGAAAGCACAGGCAAGGCAAGAAGAAATTGTGTGGACTGAGGCAATGGAAGAAGGGTTTGATGAATTGAAAAAGCCAATCTGCACAGCCTCAGTTCGAGGGATCCCCCATTATGCAGAGGAATTATTTTTATTCTTGCATACAGATGGTACCTTTATGACAGCAGTACTCATACAGAGAACCACATTGGGGCACAAGCCCCTTACATATTACAGTGGAATTTCGGACCCAATGAGAGGTCACTTTCCATGTGAACAAAGTTTGGCAGCTGCCACGTTCGCCATAGAGCAGGCTACAAGAATAGTGATGGGATGTTCTATGACAGTATTTGTTGAACACGCACTATTTGCTATTCTGGAAAAACCGTTGACTTCTCAAAGGGCTTCTGCCTATGAGGTAGTCATATCAAATCCAGCGATAAAAGTAGTTTGATGTAAAGTCGTGAACCCAGCTTTGTTTATAGCTGAGCCAATCACAGAAGGAGAATCTATAGACGATTGCGTGAACTATGAAGAGTTCTGTGATGAGCTCCCTAGAATAAAGGAGAATGCACTCGAATGGGGAGAGATTGTTTCATTGACAGGTCCTCAAGAATCGATCAAAATGATGGGCAAAGATATACAGGCGCCGCGGTAGTGAAACATTCGGCAAATTGAGAATTTCTAGTGCTCATGAGTACTCGATTGCCATCTCATTATTCAGCACAATCTGCAGAATTATTGGCTTTGATACTCACAGTCGAGAATCACGTAGACCAGGAAGTAACAGTGTACAGCAACTCTACCTACGTGACGTCGACGGTGCACGCAGGACTAGCGCACTGGAAAAGGAGGGGCTCCCTCCAAGTGGACGGCACGCCAGTACAGCACGAAGCCTTATTGGACATCAAGATGACAAGACTTATGCCACAGACCTGATGAAGATACTTAGATAGTTTAAACATGTACAGAAATGTCAAGCAAAAACAAAAGACGTCAGATGACTATTGAAAATTAAATCAAAAACACGAAAAGGCACATTTTCATGGTGTCCAGTCATGTGATAGAGGAAAGTTGGACGAGTGAGATGATCACACCTATGCACGGAAGCCGGCTAGTCCACATACTCCTTAAAAATTCTCAGAGAACAGTACAAACTCAAGGCCAACTTAGGTCAAAGTACTAATTGACACTGGACCGTTGAGGTGATGATGGATGATATTTTAATTGGTGGGAAGCTGATGCAAAGAAGAGATTATCCACACCTGGTTGTTCAGTCTGCATGCTGCCAACGTAGGTAGGAAAACTACTGATGGGGTTATAAGCCAACCAATTGTAGGGGACCACGTAGTTGGGGGCCCTATAGTATGTGTAGTCAATGGGACGTCGTACATTTAGTGACGTTCATAGTGGCCATTTTGAAGGGAGGGCTTAGTTGCCCCACCTGATGTTAACTATCCAATTACCTTTTTCTGTTACTCCATACAGATATAGAACCTATGCTTAGTTATTCACTTAGAACCAATCCCGCTTTCCGATAGGTTTTAGTAGTTTGCCACGTAGGATGACGTTGGTAATGACGCAGGTCAGCACGTCAATGATGACCACTTTTGGGTACAAAAGCTCAACTTTTTTAAGAAGTAGTTAGAGTCAGAGTATCGAGCGATTGCTGATGTTCGTTGTATTCCCTGTTTTAAGATATTTGACATTAAAACAGACAAACTTTGCCTATTTGTGTCATCTTGATTAGTGATGTATGAACAAAATCTGCATCCCCATCTATCTCCAGGGTACCGCTACTCATCTTAAAGGGCTGGAAGCGGCCAGTTCACCTTTACTGCAGCTACAAAGCAGTAAGGTAACCCTGTCTAAATAATCTGAGATTGCATCAGGTCAACCGGCCTCCTTCCTCTTGTATAGATCAGTGTAACACCAAGCAGAACTATATGCAATATCCCCAGAACCAGTGAGAATACTAACATCCATAGCCTTTATTTCCTTAACAAATCTCTGTGACCTCTGTGCCCTCAGCCGAGCAGCCAACAGAGCCCCACTTTTTTACCTTTCTTGTAAAATGTTTGCTCAAGGAATCACAATTTTCTGACCCCATCACCTACCCCCAGCGCGTCGAAGTCCAGCCTCTTTCCCTTGAGGGAACTTATGATCTGATCGTTGCCGCCCTCCTTACTCAACACTGGCCCCTCCAAATGGAAAATCTCAGTTCACAGTGTTGTATCCAGTAACACCCTTTCTATCTTTTTATGGGCTCCCTCAATAATCAGCATTCCCCTCTGCGTTGCCTTAGCTGCGTCACACACATCCCTCTCTCCATCTGCCCAGTGCCATTGGAATTTGAAAAAACACAGTAATTTCCCTCTCCATCGCTTGCCCAAATATCGGGTCTCACCAAAGGGTAGTGTTACATCTCCACATTGAGTCCCATCTATTGAGACCACTTGCATTCACTTCCATAAGGACTAAATCATAATCTGTCCAACCGACTGTTTGTATCTCACAGACCCTCACTCTACCTTCCATACTTTTCTCGAGTAATAGATAGCCTATTCTAGTGTAGGTGCTGTGTAAAGGTTAGAGGAAAGTAAAGCTCTTCCTTCCCGATTCATATGGCGCCACTCATCAGTCAGTCTCTCAGACTCGAGAATATACCCAAATCTATTGCACGCTTGCAACATCCTCCGATTTTCCAATTCTCTCAGGGAGAGCCTATCCAACCCTTGGTCTGCACACATATTCAAATCTCCCACCAAGATAATCAGATCTTAGTCCAGTCCCGTGATGAGGTCGAATACCTGAATACAAAATGTGGCCTGTCCCTGATTTGGGCAATATACTGAGGCCAACAAAGTTCTGCACCTCCCCACCCCCGAGCATTCCATGAACCCCAAGAAACTGGCCCTCCATTGATCTATATATCTCTGGGTCCTGAAGAACCATTTATATAGAGTAATGTCCCAACAACACTACTTAAAATCCCCCAAAAAACAGAAAGACTGCCCTACCTACCCACTCCTCCCCAGCCTTCCATTTTATGTTTTGCGAGAACAAAATATCCACTTTTGTCCAGCAGAATTCCCTAGCCACTAGGACCCTCTTCATTGGAGAATTAAGTTTGTTCACATTGAGAGTCCCGAGACAAAATGACCCCTCAGTCAATCTTGTGCACTCATCCGCCACCATCATCAAAGAGTATGTTTCTCATCTTCCATGCTCTTCTCACACACAATAACAGGTTGCCACATCAGAATTCCAGAGACCCTACTAATCCTATACAGTATCCCACACTCCCTTATATCCTCACACTGTCCCCAAAATAAAACACTCTCTCTTCCCACCAACAGGAGATACTCATCAATGAGGGGGCCACAAAGGTTAAAAATCCCCTCCTGAGCAAACACATTAGCATGAACCTCCCCAACTTTTAGAAACCCCCCATTCAACTAATCATGCCCTCCTCGCGAACCACGCTCCCATGGAACACCAATCCAATGTTCGCTCATCCAGGAGCGAACCTCAAATGTCACTTCACCAGAGATGGATTTCCCATCCTCATAAACCTCCTGCCACATGGCACCCTCTTTCGTGGTCTCAAACCTTGCAGTGGTCTTTGGCCATTCCCAAATGTATCTTCCGAAGCTCCTGGTGCATCATTCACCTCTACATTAGAAAGATGATGCAGTACCTGTGTCGCCTCCACTTCTGTAATCCGTTCCTACATATTAAAAAAACAGCACAAAAGCGACCATCTGTATCTAACATCTTTCCCAGACAGCCATTGTGTGAGTTGTCAACAATCTCTTCGCCTTGCAAGGGTACAGGTCTAAACATATCCTGATGAATCCGTATGGTGTCCTCTCCAAATTGGATTTCTTTCTGTAGTTTTGCACTTGGTAGGATCTTAGTATTCTCTTGATAGCAGAGGAACAGCATCACCACTGGACGAGGACCCCTATCGTTATTATCGCCACCCCTGTGTGCTCTTACGATTTGAACTTCCCTGCCTCCATCCTCTCTAAAAAGGGTGTTAACTATATTCTTCACCATCATCTCCTCATCTTTAAGAGTCTCCCTCTTCCCCTTCAGGCCAAAAATACTCAAATTGTTCCTCCTTTCTCTGTTCTCTAGGGCATCAACTTTCAACCTCACATTCTCTTCCTTAGAATCAAGATCCATGAGTCCGGCATCATTCTTCATCACCAGTAGATCTCCAGTGAGCTGATTATTTTCCATGCTCTCCATTTTCCCTTCCAAAGAGTCAACCCTTCCTCTCAAATCCACTATGGAAGAGTGAATGTCATTGCTTTATTTCTTGAAGCAAGTCTGCAATATCCTCCTTTGTGGCTCATTGGATGCCGACGGATATGGCCGATCCCCCACCATCCCTTGTGGTGCCTCAGCTGCCCTGTCGACCACTTTCTGAAATGTCTGTGAACTGAGAACCAGTGGTATTCGCCCACTCCTCTGTCTGACTCATTCCCTGCAGTGATCTCCACATTCTGGGCTGGCACACTCCACTCCCCTCCCTCAACTAGGGGGACAGATCAACCTCCTTATATCCTGGCTGTTGTCAGTGCTATCTGACCCCTCTCACTGGGCCTCCTCGCAGACAGATAAGCTTCACACTTCAGCATCAGCAGTAAGCACAATTGTCGGTTTGCCCCCGTCGCTGTCAACACAGAGTGGGCGCTGGACCTCTGCCCTAGCTCTTTCCCCCTGTTCAAGGAGATTAAACCCTGCTACTTCTGCGTGGCCTCAAATGCTGTCATCCCGTACCTTTGCATGACCTCAAACACTGTCATACCACCAGGGGATTCTGTCACCTCCACCCCTTGCAGATCATCTGAGCATGTCCACCAGACACCACTAACTAGGGAAAACAGTTTCAATATTGCCACCAAGCCCTGCAGAGGATATGCTCGCCAGGTGGACCGACCCAGGTCTGGCAACCTTCAGCACTCCTCAGGCCTATAGCAAGTAGGGATGGGGTGGGGGTGCATCTACATGTGCACACCCACCTCGACTCTATCAAGGCATGGGCCATCCGCAATCACTGACAGGCCATCATCTGCCTCTGAGATCTGCTTCAGAGTTGGTCTCAGCATTGTCATGCCCCACTCAATGCCTCCTTCACCAGACCTCTTATCCATCCATTAGACAGTCACTCCGGCACCACTGAGGGAGTGGCCCGAGTTCCCTATCAGCCAGGGGTCGCCTTGTCACAACCATCTAGAGGGGAGTCTCTTGCTGATCAGGGATCTAAGCACCTTATATTTCTCTTATTTGGCGGACAGAGTCAGAGCAATGCTACACGTGGCCATGTTGGTCTGCACCCCCTAGCGGTCTCTTGATAAATTATATAAATGTTGTCAACTTTTACATATTTCATTACACATGTGTCCCTGAATTTGTGAGAAAAAAGCGATTCTAGAAATCCATATTATTTTGATAGGAAGATTGTAAAGCCCTGTCAGGTCCCAGTCGCACGCAGAGGTAGTACGTACTCCTACTTCTTCCCAGGGGTCTGTAGGCACCCTGTGGGTAAAGAGGGTTAGGATTTGTGGATTGGATGGGTAGAGGGTTGTCGGGTAACCTGATAGAGGTTATGTATAGGGAAGGGGGGTGTTAGGGAAAGTTATTCTGGTTCTGATGTACGGCAGTGTGCTGTGGCCTGAGGCTCTGCATACATACCATACCATGCATTCATACATTCAATGCCCCAGTAGTGCCCTGACCAACTGCACACCCCACACATAATTTTGCAGCCTAGTACGTGACCCAGTTGCTTACCAGGCATTACATGAACCAAGTTTTCTCACTGAAATGTTCTACTCCCAGTTGCCTCACTGGGTTTACTTGTACTGAATTAACCATGAGATACTAAGCACACCAACATTGCATTGCATTACACTTGTTTCAACAAAATAGCTTAGAATGAACACTTAGCTTCGCCTGCTGTTTGTGTCCTGTGGGCGTGTCCCGAGCGGAGCGTTCACTGGTGCAATCTGCATGGGAACCGGCGTCTAAAGAACTGAAGAAAGAATAACATTAGGTGGAGTTAACTCTCTTCAAAGTTGTAGCATTTCTTGCCCTCACAAGCGTTATGTCACTCTCCTATGCATGGGAGGATTCCGATTCAAGCCGCTCTCCTACGCAACAGCATTCAGAGTCAGTAACATTCACATTAGTTTGTGGTTTTCCCCAAGCGCTCAGTGGGTTAATCTACCCATGCAGTTAGTTCCCTTTACACATCTAGGTTAGATAAAGCGTATGAAGCAGTTTTACTTATCTCCCAATAAGCGGGGCTTGAGCGATGTGGACTAAGCAGGGTGCGACCCTTCTGTAACATACGCCCGGCAGAGCTCTCAGAACACATTTTCTCTCTCTTGAAGCTTGAGCACGGACGGCTCTTGTTGCGCGCACATACGCGTTGGCATGGGCCTGGCTCGGGAGGCTCCCGATGCTCGTGGAGCCCGCGTAGGCTCCTGGGAAGTGCAGTTCCTGAAGGAACGTTTCTGCTGAGGTGTCCCCCCACCTTAGGGGATGCCTGTGTCCTGGTCTGCTGTCTGCCCTGCCCTGCCCCAGCACTAAGCACCTGTAGGAGGGACAGATATGGCACCTGCTGTGAATGGCAGACAGTCTGTGTTTCCCTGCTTGTGCCTTTCTGGCATTTGTCCTGTATTGACTGGCATGTAGCTCACACCTCTCTCTCCCACTCTCACTCTGACATGCTTGTGTGCCCCCTGCCCTCTGTTTCCTGACAGTACACCCCCTCCCGGGAGAAGGACCAGGCTTACTTGGTGATTGGCGTGGAAGAGAAGCAATAGTCGAGGTGCATGGGCATTATGTACGGGTTCCCACGAGCGGTCTTCTGGGCCAAACCCCATCCAATCAATTAGGTAAAAAAGCTGACCCCACCACCCTGGTGCTTGAATTCAAAATATCTATATATACCTCATATTCAGGGTAGCCTTTCACTAAAATGGTCATGTAGTGCATGTAGTGGGCGAGACTGGTTTCAATAGGGCTGAATGAAACAGTGGGTGGATGCGCATGTGGCTAGGTAGTTTAAGCTGCATCGCCACAGTGTTTATTGTTGCCTCGATTACAAAGGGACCAATAAAACAGGGTTGCAGCTTGCAGGTCCCCGGTAGCTGGTGGTATCGAGTCGATAGCCACACTTTATCCCCTATAGTGTAATGGGGTTCTAGTCTGCGCTTTCCATCTGGGTATGTTTTGTAAGTGTCTTAAGCGTCTTCCGGGTTGGCATGTATGTCCTTCCATAACTGGAATAGTTAGTCCTTGTGAGTCTACACTGATGGCAAGGAGCTTTCACCCAGGGGTTGGATGGATGGTTGGACACAAGGGTGGAAATCGTAGGTACTAAAGAAGGGTTAATACTTGGTGGCTGAATGCTGGGAATTATTATATGCCAATTCAGCTAGCCAGATGGCCGTTACCCAAGCACCCTCAGCACTATGTGCAAACCAACGCAGATACTGCTCTATGGTTTGGTTTAACCTTTCGGTCTGCCCATCTGTTTCTGGATGGTAACCGGTTTAAAGCTTCATGGTTATACCGGAATGGTCACAAAAGGCCCGCCAGAGCCTGGATGTAAACTCGGCCCCTCTGTCATATATTATATGTTATGAGGTGTGCCATGTAAACAAATGACGGGTTATAGAAAAAGTTCCACCAAACCTCCTGGAGTAGGCACTGACTTACATGGAATAAAGTGAGGCAGTTTGGTGAGAGAGTCTTTGACAACAAGAATGGCTGTGTTTCCTTGATCTGGTGGTGGTTCAACTATGAAGTTCATCGAGATGGTGTACAGGGGGCTGTGGGGGTTGATAAAGGGTGCAAGAGGCCAGATGGTTTCTGATGGTCTGCTTTGTTGCGAGTACGCATTTCGCAATCATGGACATATTGCAGAACGTCCTTATGGAGGGTTGGCCACCATTAATGTCTCTTTACTAAATCTTCAGTTTTGGTCATTCCTGGCAAGCCAGCCACTGATGAATCATGATACCATTGTACTACTTGTCTTCTCAGCTTCTACATTGGGATGTATAGTGCAGCCCCATGGTATGGTAGTCCCCCCTGCACGGTTTGCTGTTTCTGTGGATCACCCCAACTACTGAGTTCCTGCACCGAATTGGCTTCCCAGATGCATGTAACCAGATCGTCACTCGTGCTCCCGATTATGCGTGTCCGTGGCATGATGGGCCTGGGTATATCTTTCAGTTGGTCATTGCCCGTGTCTTCCGGGTTCCGGGATAAGATATCAGCCTTTTTGTTTTCTTGTCCCGGTCGGTACGTAACAACGAAGTCAGAATCAGCGAAGTACAGGGTTCACCTTAGCTGGCGCAGGCTTAAAGCTTAAGAGGACTTCAAGAACTGTAGATTCCTGTGGTCTGTCAATATAGTGACGGTGTGCCTCGCTCCCAGAAGTTAGTGTCTCCATTCAGTGAAGGCTGTTTTAATGGCCAGCGGCTCCCTATGCGCTATTATGTAGTTCAGCTCGCCTGGATTTAATTTCCTCGAATAGTATGCCACTGGGTGCAGCTGCCCATTCGGATTGCTCTGTGACAAAATAGCCCTGCTAGTGTAGCTGGACGCGTCCGTCTCTACAATGAATGGTCATGTGGTGTCCAGTTTTTAGAGAACCAGCACTGTGGTGAAGGCTTCTTTCAGGCTCTGGAAGCTTTCTTCAGCTGTGGTGTCCCATTTGAATGGTATACCTTTGCGTAGCAACTGGGTGATGGGCAGCATTGTGGCTGCAAAGTTATTAATGAAACAGTGATAATGGTTTGTGAAGTCTAGCACCGCCTGCCTGAACTTCCTTCACCAACCTTGGAGATGGCCACGCTGTAATTGCTTGCACCTTTTTGTTGTCCATTTTGACGCCATCTGGGGATAAGATGAATCACAGGAACTCCACGGTGGTACAATGGAAATTACACTTCTCCAGTTTTCGCAGACGGAGCAAGACTGCTTTGATGTGCTGTTCCAGTGAGGAGGAATATATCAGGATGCCGTCTATGTAGACAACGGCAAATACCTGCAGATAACCCTAGAGTACCTCATCCAGAATGTGCTCTAAGGCAGCGGGTGCATTGCAGAGGCTGAATGGCATGTCCTGGTATTCGTACAGTCTGAATTTTGTCCGGAATTCGGTCTCCCATTAGTCTCCTTCACACACCCGCACAACATGATACGCACCCCATAGATCCAGTTTTATGTACACGGTGGCCGCTCATACCTAGTCCCACAATACAGGGATTAAAGGTAGTGGATACCGGTTCTCGATCGCAATCTTGTTGACGGCATGGTAGTCGATGCAAGTAAGAAGATCACCGGTCTTCTTCAGGGCAAAAAACAACAGCGAAGAAACAGGCAAAGTCGAGTGATGAATGAAGCCATTCTGCAAATGGGTGTCTATGTAGTCTTTTAGATACTTGTTCTCTGCCTCCGCTAGGGCATAGATCAGACTGCATTGCAAATTCATTCTGGGTTCCAGATCAATGCAGCAATCGAAATATGGATGTGGTGGCAGGGTCTCCACAGCCGCCTTCCTAAAGACATCCTTGAACTCCTAGTAATCTGGGGGTAGTCCTGTTATTCAGCTACCGATAACCCATATTGGTTCTGTGGAGGCCCTAATGGGCTCTTCCTTTGGTTTGCTCCCAGGTGTGGTGGGTAGTTGCACAATACCTCGAGTCCAATCAATCACTGGGTTATTTATATAAGCGCAGCCAGGGCAATCCTAGCACTAGATGGAACTATGGTGCGGCTATGACGTTGAAAGTAATGGCCTCGCTAGGACCCTGGGCCTCCAAGACCACCTCTTCCATTTGTTGTGTGATGAATCCTGGTACAAGGGGTGACCCGTCTATGGATTGGACCACTTTGTGCTGTTCCTTGCGACTCAGCGGCAGTCCTAACTGCCAAGGCGTACTGTTTGTCAATAAAGTTGCCAGTGGCCCCTGAGTCCACCTTAGGAGTCATCGGGATTCTTCTGTTTTGTTGACACAACCACCCAGAGTGGGTGACATGTGAGGCTATGGATTGCGTGGTACTGGCCGAATGATGCTCCAGGGTGCGCCTCGCCCCTTCTTGTTTTTTCATGTTCTTTGTGGAGATCCGAACTCCAGAGGATGCAGCACCGGGGTCATTATGCCCTACATTGGAGAGCCATAATTATGGTTTTCACCTTCCCCCTGCAAGATGTGTATTTTTGGAGGGGAGTCTTTTCCTGGTCACCTGAATTGTTAAAATGGTTTCGCTACAGCTACCACAATTCCTAGAGACTGCAACAGCAATTATATTGGATTCCCCTGAACAGAAAGGCAATTTAGCTTCCCTGATGAGTGTTGGCGACACAAAAGCATTAGGAGGAGAACAGTAGTGCAAGAAGGGAGTCAACCATGTGAACAATTGGGCAGCAATTGGGATTTAACCCTGTGAATGTACTGGACACTTTGGGATTTAACCCAGTAATCTTTTTTTCAGGTAATATATTGGCCAGGAACCGGAGTGCGTGGATCGCCCAACTTGTTTTTTCAGATGCTCCAGGGTGTTCTCAGTCTGTTTGCTTGGCAGTTGCACCCTGGCTACTGATGAGCGTTGGAGCTTCCTGTTTCCTTAGGTTTGTTTGTGCAGTCTCTCACGAAATGTCCGGTCCTGCCAGAATATAAACACAGCTTCTCTTGCCATCTTTTTTCTTTTTATTCCTTGGATATCAAGCCCCGAACTGTCATTATCTGCATTGGATCTCCTTCCCCTGCATTGTGGTTTACCACTGATAGTCCAGCTGCACTGGTGCAGGTCTAGGCTCCCAGCGTCTCTTGTCTTGCCTCCGCTCGCTTTGGCGATGATCCAAGCGTAGGGCTAGGTCGATCATTGATGGGCAGTCCTGTGGTTGGGGATCCACTTGTGCTATGAGATCTTTAAACTCCTTGCAGAGACCTTGGTAGAACAAGGACAGACTTTTTTTCATGGGGCCAAACTGTTTCCACTAATAATTGGTTGAACAGGGTGACGCACGTGACCAAGTCCTTGGTGCCTTGCCATAAGGTGAACAACTCTTGGTCCCTTATCACGGAGGCTGCATTGCGATTAAATAGCTTCACAAATTTCTCTAGAAACCCACTCCAGTCATACAGAATGGTGTTGTCCTTCTGGATCAAGGGGGTCGCCCATGCCGCTGCATTTCCACCTAGATATGAAATCACAAACGCAGTCTTGGCTTGCGTGGTCCAGAACACGGTTGGCTTCATTAGGTAATGTAGTTGGCAGTGCATAATGTTAGGACTGATATTCTATACTATGGCCTAGTGGACAGATCTATAGAAGACCAAGCTATATTATGACAGAAACAACTCTGGGAAGCTGTAGCCAAACCAGTTTAGGTAGTATTGACAGGCAGTCTAGGCTAAGTATTTCAGAGGGGGTGAGCTTATAAAGGGTTGCCAATGAGGTCACACAATGGGAATCACAGATTACACTTACACAGCATGTATACAAATACAGTTAGTTCATTATGGACAAAACACACTATAGAAAATGACTACAAGCATGCAGACATATCACACAACACTATCAAACTAAATACATATGTACATTCACTTAGTTATGAGGCATAATACAAATCGGAAACTCATGCAAAGGAAAGGTTAGACAATTATGCACAAAAAGGTTCATAGAGATGATCCCTATTTAAAATTGTCAATCCCTAAGTTGCTTGGGGCCTTGTGCCCAATAGTTCAGGATACAGTTTGACAGAATTTAGGATGCAGGACAAAATATGCAGGTACGGTCTTTGGGGTCCAGTGAAGAGTTCTTAGGGATAGGCTTCAAGTTAGACGAATGCCCAAAAGTAGCCCCAATAGTAAGATAGCTTGCGCAAGCAAGTTATTGCAATGCCAACAGTGCCAGAAATAAGGTTTATTATAAGCCCATTGACTTATAATGGGAGTATAGGGCTATTTTAGAAACTCTGTAACTTACCTCCCAGACTCCGATTCTTCCCCAGACTTGTCAGAACAAAGGAGGAGTGTCCGACCTTGCTTTTCCAGCCAAAGGTTGCAGTCCCCGATTCCCAGGGGTTGCAGGTTCAAGCTGATCTCTGGTTGGTGTCTTTTACTGTTGCAAGAACTCTCAGTTGAAGAATGACAGACAAATTCGATGTAGCACCCCTATCATGACGGAACTGGGATCAGGTAAGCAATTTTTGGATGGTGGTCACCGTGCACAGTGACGCAAAAGGACTTAGCAGCCGCGGACGGACTTTCCCTTCTAGCTCGGATCACCTTGATGCTAGGAAGCTGACATTTCGCAGGAGGTAGTAAGTGTCCTGTAAGTGTCAGGCCGAAACTGGCATGGTGATGTCAGCAGCACGGTAGCCCAAAAACAAAGCTGGTCAGCCATAGGACGGTTCCAGGGCTTAATTACTTACAGACGTCAGGAATGGATGGTCCCTCCACTCCAAGGGTCGTAGCTCCTTCGCAGGACTACTAAGGATTAAGAGCAAGACAGGACTCCTCCAGGAGAGCAGCAGAAGTTGGTTGCCAGGCCTCCTTCAGTTGGGTCTCAGGTCTCTTTGCAGGTCTCAAAGCTGGATAGGATACTTGGCTCCTTCAGGTTTCTCCAGGATTTCTGAAGAATGGGTGCAGGGGTCCTCTTCTTATCCTAAAAGCCATGTAAGAGCTGAAACTCCTACTAGCCAATAGCAGGACTAGCTCACCCACACACCCCAGCAGTGGTCCAATCAGGACCACTACAAGGAACATTCATGCATACCACTCAGACACACTGAAACCAGTTTGTGGATTGGAGTCAGACAGACCCAGCCCACATCCTGCCAGCAAACACACACACCCCTCCAGTAGCCTGTCAAAAGCTTCAGTTTTCCCAAGCACTGGAAGTCCTTATAAGGATGTTCCTGGTCTCTGAGGCCAGGAAGAAGGCTAAAGAACAAGATTGCCAAAGAACAGGCGAAAAATCTTGTGGCATGTTCATGTTTGTCCAGTAGCCACAGTTAGTAGCCAAACGTGGTAATCGCAGTAAAGCTAAAACGAAATTCCCCCAAAAGTGGGGAAAAGTCACTGCTGCCACCAGCCTATCCTTTTAGCACACCTAGAGTAACCAAAAATACTCTGAGTGTTAGTCTAGGGCAAACGAAAATGCACCCCATTGTACTGCAGTGTAAGCTGCTGTGCACAACGATAGAAAGTTACCACAAGTGATACAAAAGTAACCAAACGTTGTTACATAGTAACACGACTAAGGGAGACAATGTTTCCCAGTACTGACAGCCTGAAGGACATACCAGTTTCCCCATAACATATGAGCAAAGGAGAGTGTAGTGAAGCTTAAGGCTTCACTGCACTGCAAAAGTTACAGGACATATTTGAAAATAAAAGCAACAAGTTTGTGGGTTCCATAAAGATGGAAGGAAGGTGCAATAAAGATAAATCTTTCCTAATACATAACAAATGTGGAGAACTTCTGGGGATCTCCCGAGCAGCGCTCCGGTGGGGCCAAGGGTAGCAGGGGTTCTGTGGTCACTTGCACGGTCACCAGCGTCAGTGTAGGTGGCCTTGCTGGTAGTGGCATTCCCTGGGCGGCCAGGCCCTGTATCTGTGCAGCTAGATCAGCATAATTCTGCCCACTGGCAGTCAGTTCAGTTTTTAGCTCCTGTAATGCTCTCAGTATGTCTTCCATCGTGGAGTAGTGCTACCTGGGTGTGGGGAAATATGTGGGTCCGTGCTGTCAGGTCCCAATCACACGCATAGGTAGCATGTACTCCTACCTCCCCTCAAGGGTCTGTTGGCACCTGCATTAGTGACTACACAGGGTTGCTGCAACCCCTGTGGGGAAAGAGGGTTAGGATCCATGGATTGGATGATTAAAGGGTTGTAGGGTAACCAGGTAGAGGGTTAGTCAGAGATTATGGATAGGGAAGGGGGTGTTAGGGAAAGCTGTTCTGGTTCCATTGTACGGCCGTGTGCTGTGGCCTGAGGCTCCTCATACATACCATACCATGCATTCATACATTTAATGCCCTAGTAGGGCCCTGACCAACTGCACACCCCTCACACCATATTGCAGCCCAGTACATGGCCCAGTTGCTAACTAGGCATTACATCAACCCAGTTTTCTCACTGAACCTTTCTACTCCCAGTTGCCTCACTGGGTTTACTTGCATTAAAGTAAAAATGCGATGCTAAGCGCACCAACATTGCATTTCATTACATTTGTTTCAACAAAATAGCTTAGAATGCACACTTAGCTTCGTCTGCTGTCTGTGTCCTGTGGGTGTGTCCAGAGCGGCAGGTGCACTGGTATGATCTGCATGCGAACCGGCATCTAAAGAACTGAAGAAAGAAATAACATTAGGCGGAGCGAACACTCTTCAAAGTTGTAGCATATCTTGCCCTCACAAGCGTTATGTCACTCTCCTATGTGTGAGAGCATTCAGTGTCAAGCCGCTCTCCTACACAAGAGTATTCAGAGTCAGTAACATTCACATTAGTTTGTGGTTTTCCCCAGGCGCCCAGCAGTTTACGTTCACATGCAGTTATTTCCCGTTACACATCAAGGTTAAATACAACGGATGATGCAGTTTTACTTATCTCTCAATAAGTGGGGCCTGAGCGATGTGGATCAGGCAGGGTGTGGCTCGCTGTAAGTTTTGCCTGTAACAGAGTTCTCAGAACATGTCTGCCCTCTCTGGCAGCTTGAGCATGGACGGCTCTTGTTGCGCGCATGTGCGTTGCCATGGGTGTGGTCTGGGAGGCTCCGATGCTCGTGGAGGTTGCGTAGGCTCTTGGGAAGTGCAGTTCCTGAAGGGAGGTTCCTCCTGAGGTATCCCCCTCCTTAGGGGATGCCTGTGTCCTAGTTTGCTGTCTGCCCTGCCCCAACATTGAGCACCTGCACGAGGGACAGAGATGGCACCTGCTGTGAATGGCAGACAGTCTGTGTTTCCCTGCTTGTGCCTTTCTGGCATGCATCCTGTTTTGGTTGGTATGCAGCTCACAACTTTCTTTCTCACTCTCACTCTGACATGCTTGTGTGACCCCTGCCCTCTGTTTCCTGACAAGCCCCACCCTTTCACATGTTCAGAAATATAACCAATTTATGAAATGAAGGGTGTATTCCCTAGGAATGTCAGCCTGTTAAGCAAGCCAATGGAAAGACTTGACAAAGCAAAAGGTGTAATGTCACCATGCGTGTGGGCATATTACACATTATATACGCTGGGAATTGGAAAGAGAAATAGAATCCTAAAGGCTGCAGAAAGGAGAATCACTGTCCCAAATGGATGATTCCTGATCTAAGACAATTTCAGGACCTTATCCATGAGGAAGCATAAAGCAGAGTGTACCTGAAGCAGACCTGGTTTCCTAGAGGAAGACAGAGACCATGAGGGGACTAGCTAACTGGTAGATTACTTGAAAACTTTCAGGATCCTCGCTGGCTCTGTGCCTTAAAGAATCTTTCAAAAGAGAGTATGAAAATTCCCAATGTAAATATAAATAAGGCTCTAGAACTATTTTTCTGCTATGTCTCAGGGGTGGGTGGACTGGAAAGGAATACCACTTGGGAGGGATCAACACAAATTAATGTTTTACCCTTGTAGTGTGAAATGCAGCATTGCAATCTCATTATATTGAAATCCAAGTGATATCTGATTTTTTTGTAGAACACATGGAATTTCCCTATGCATTGCACAGAGTGGCTAATAAACTATCACTAACAGAATAGGAATAGGATATTGTAACATATTACTGTGAAATGTATCCTGCTTTCACAGCAATCAAGGAGAGTGAGATGTCATTTAAATAAGAACAAATAGCATGTTTGCCTTTCTTTGTGCTGTGTGTGAGGTGTAGAACAGGCAGATTTCCTAATGCAGAGAGCACATGCTCTTTTTAAACCACAACCAAATAAATCGAACCCTGTGTTTTCATGAGTGCAGTCTGTGTCTGGATTTATGAAAGGGTGTACAACTTCCACATTTGCATGACTGAAACCACTTCCATTTCCATAGAGACTGATGCAAATTCAAATAAACAGAAACATTTCACTAATTACATCATGTTGAAGAGAACCCTTAATTAGATACACCCAAATCATCACAGAGAATTAGAGGATAGTTGGTGCCCTTTCAGAAAATCATAACTTTTGGTGGAGACATAGGGCCTCACGAGGAGTCGGGCGGTATCCGGCCGGTAATACTGCCGGGGTACCGCCAGCACAAATAATGTTACCGCTACTCAGTCCGGCGCTATTAGTGCCAGATCACAAGTAGTGTTACAACGGGAACTTCACACTCCCCATTGCCTTTGGGGGCACTGTTACCACCAGCGGTAATTGCACTAGAGGTAATAGCACCGAAAACAGCTGAAAACAGGCGGTAAGGGGACAATTTTACCCCCAGAAAAAAGCTGGCGGTAAAACTCCCACTTACCGCCCGACTCATGATTGGGCCAACCCTTAAATGTGGCAGTAATAGCATTACCATCACATTTAATGGCTAAGGCCCAACTCATGATGAGGCCCATAGTGTAGATAAATCAATATCCTGTGTGTTAAAAATTGCCATGTAGTTGATATCTATTGTTCGGAATGGGAGATATTCAAAAATAATCATCTGATTGACCCAATAACTGCTTCTCAGTGAGATTTTATAGGCAGTCCAATTCTTATTTCTGCATACCAGCTACCAATGTGCATACATTTTACTGTGGTGACTTCCTCAGCATAAAGCTTCCAGACCGCCTTTGCTTCTCTTTTATTTCAATAAATGTAAATTTTACCACCAAATGCAGCCCCTTTCTTTCCCAGAATTGCAGGGTGAAATTGTATAGCAGGGGATGTTAAATTAATGAATTCTCCTCAGCGATATCTATAAATAAATCCACAAAATATGTTACAGTGCAAGCAATCATTAGCTGCCTGACTGCTAATCTACCAGCATTTTTGGTTTGGCGAATAGGGTGGTGTCTTAGTGCAACTCTGAGTTACAAAAAATACTGAAGAGAGAAACGGGTGATTGGAAGCAGAGTATTGCAACCTTGCCTACAATACTCATGCCTGCCTACCACCAACCACCAACTGTAGCTCATCCCAGCCTATCAAGCTCATCCTGCCTACCACCACCCACCGTAGCTCAGCCCTTCCTACTATAGCTCACTCCTGCTTAATGCCAACAACCCACCCTAGCTCACCCCTCACTACCACCACTCACCCTAGCTCATCCATGCCTCCTTCCACTGTTCCACTCTAGATCATACCTGTCTACATACACCCAACCAGCCAAGGGGAAGGGAATATAGACATCCTATCAGCCAAACTAGCACTCTCTCCTAAAAATACTATAAATATCCATGTCATGCACCATCCACCAGGACCCAATACTGACTTCCAAGGTCAAGTCACCCACCTTCTAGGGGACAACATTAAAAAATACACCAAAACACTACTCCTAGGTGATCTAAATTTAGGATTCAATGACCCGAATGAGAAAACTGCCACCTCTTTCACTAAGGACCTCCTCGATCTGGGCTTTTCGCAGACTGGGTAATAGACCATAATTGTGACACAGCCATCGTTTCTAATACTGGCCTCCCATGGACAGACCACAACTGCGTACTATTCACTATTCCATTAACGCCATGCACCAAATCTACCATTCCAGCACCTGCCACCTTAGTCAGAAGCGCAAAAAATCTCAATGCGGACAACATCAGTGCTTGTCTTAACCTTCCATGCCTAGCACCACCATTCTCACCAGACCCTAGCGTCTTAGCTGAGATATTCAAAGACACCCTCACCAGTGCAATTAACACCGTTGCCCCACTAGAGAATAAAAAAGTGAAAAAATCATTCCACTCTAATTCCTGGTTCACAGAGGAGCTGCCAAATCTGCACAAAAGCAAACGCCAGGCGCTCAAAACTTGGCAGATCAACCCTTGTGGCATCACTGAAGATCATTTCCAAACCATTGCTAAAAAGTACAAAGACGCCATCTTCAATGCTAAATCTGAAGCTTATAATCATCAGATCTCCGCTGCACACTCCCAAACTAAAGAACTCTTTACGATCTTTAAAGAACTAACAGTTCCCCCCATCTGCACCGACGAGATGATCATTAAAGATGATGCATGGTGCACCAGCATACAAACCGCTATGCTAAAAAAAATAAACCTCCTCCAAAACAAAATCACAGACCACTACAAAGCATTGCCTAAGCAGAACCACCTGGCGCAGACCCTGCCCAACTCCAAAAATATCAACCTTCCAAAAATTCTCATTTTCGGTAATCACAGAAGTAGATGTCAGTGACATCCTTAAACATCTCAAACCATCACAATGCAAGGGCGATGTGTGCCCACCCAAAATCATCAAGGAATGTGCTGGGCCACTTGCTCCTCTCCTCATCGCCTTCATCAATGCCTCATTCAAAACAGGCATAGTCCCGGACAGCCTTAAAGAGGCTTGGGTGTGGCCACTCTTAAAAAAACCTACGCTAGACCCCTCACAACCTAACAACTACCGACCAATAACAACCGTCCCGTTTCTTCTAAAAATATTAGATAAGGCCGCCCACCGACAAATCCAACGTTACCTTGAAACTAACAAAATCTTAGGGAAGAGACAGTTGGGTTTCCGCAAAGGGCACAGAACTGAAACCAGCTTATTAGATTTAAAAAATCAAATCAGTAACATCCTCTACAAGGGCAAGCCTGCCCTCATCCTCCTCTTAGACCTCTCAGCAGCGTTTGATTTGGTTGACCACAACACCCTCACCAATCATCTCACGCATGCTGAGCACTTCTCTAAGCACGCAGCAACCTGGGTCACCTCCTTCCTAGGAGGCAGAGCTATGAAAGTGTTCTCCAACATAGCTAATGCAGAGCCCACCATCATTCACTGTGTGTCCCACAAGGATCCTGTACTGCCCCCACTCTTTATAATCTTTTTACTAAGCCTCTCTTTGATAAACTGGATGCACTTGGGATCACATACACAAACTATGCTGATGATACCCAGGTGCTCCTTCCCCTACCGGGATCTATCACAAAGACAATACAACCTTACAGCAAATCTACTCCACCATCCAAGCTTGGATGGCCATTAATGACCTCTGCCTCAACGGGGACAAGACTGAAATCCTCATTCTTGGTCAAAAGTCCACCTTAGCCAATCTTGACCCGCTCTACCTCAACTTCCGTAGTGACAACTGTGCCATCCCAGTATTATCATCTGTTAAAACTCTCGGAGTCCACATTGATTCCACATTATCCATGGATAAACAAGTCAGCGCCATTGTCTCTGCCTCCGCTCTGAGCATGAAACTGATCAACGCTATAAAGCCATTTCTAACAAAGGACAACTGCCTCTCCATTGCCAGAGTTACTATAGGAGCCAAGCTGGATTACTGCAATGCACTCCTAGCTGGCACCTCCAAAAAACCTAGCTAGACTTCAAACCCCTCAAAATAACGCACTCAGAGCAGCTCTTAGTATGCTTAAAAGAGTCCAGATCATACAAGCAAGAAAGACCATTCATTGGCTCCCAGTCAAAGACTGCATCACATTCAAAATTCTCACAACCACACACAATTGCATCAACCTCTCAGCACCCGCATACCTATCAGACATACTATCCAGATCACAATCAACAAGGCCTATTAGACTATGCTACACTAACATGCTCACGGTACCGTGCATCAATAGGGCCAAGGCAGGAGGAATAGGCTACCTGTATCTCACCACTAAGCTATGGAACGTGCTCCCTACTGCCATGAGAGCCGAAACGTCTCTCCATGCCTTCTGCAAAAACCTAAAAACTGCCCACTTCAATTTATTGCTCAGACTCAAGCACCTACTATCTGTACACTCCTCTGATTCGCATACTATCTATTCATAGTCTGCTTGTCGGTATCTTTTTACACAACTAAGCTATGATATCCCACTGGAACAAGTGCCTTGATGCCTCTGGGCTGCTGTCTCTATTGTTGTATGTAACCAAGTTATAAGCACCCACTGTAACAAGTGCCACAATGCCCAAGAGCTGCTGTGCGCTCAACAAAGGTGAATAAATAAAATAAATAAATAATGCCACCCTGACTTCCCCACCCACCCTAGCTCACCCATCCCTACCAAGATCACCTCTACCTAAACCCAACCACATTAGCTCACTGATGCATACCATCTTAGCACTCCCTATCTCCACCCACTCCACCTTAACCATGCTTACAAGCCTCATCCACCATAACACACCCCTATCTACCTGCACCAAGCAACCTTTGCTTACCCATGTCTACCTGCACCCACTCACCCTAGCTCATCCCTGCCTATGCCAATTTACCCTATATAATCTATACACCCACCCTATCTCAACCCTGCCTACCCCTATGCACACACCAAAGCCCCTCCCTGCCTTCACTGCCACCGCTGGCTGACACTGGCTGATCCACACCCTCCCACCATAGCGTACACAATCCTCCTCCAATGACTGCCCCTAATTCACTCATACCTGCCAACACCCACCATAGGTCAACCCTGTCTACCATAGATCATCCCTGCCTATATACAATCACCCACCCTAGGTCAACTCTGCCTGACCTCACCTATCTTAGCCTACCCCTGCCTACCATCAACCAACCTATCAAACCCTTCATACAAACAGCCACCCACCCTTACTCAGCCTGCCTACCGCCACACATTGACCCTACATCATCCTTAACCCATCCACCATAGCTGACCCGACCTCTCCTTCCAATGACACATAATAATGCAATTATATATAGTTGTACACTACTCCTCTTTAATTTGAAGCACTCACCCCCTAGTTATTGTTACCTTTGTAAGTCACACCTGTTACATATATGTTTTATCCCTGGTCTATGTCCCAGTTTGTTCACATCATCATAAATTGGCTCACCACTTGTTTTTATCTTTCTGCTATTGTAAAGGCACCCTTCTGGGGAATGGATTTTCCATTTGCAAATGTGTTTTAGTAAGTGATTTATGAGCACTATTGATAGCCCTGTCATTCAAATAGATACAAACACAAAAAACGCTGTACATAGAACATATTTAAATACCAATACAAACCAAAGCACTGGACATAGAACACATTTAAATATAATTATCACCCAAGCAAAGTTGGTACTCATTTATTGACAGCGGAAAGATAAAAGGTGAAGTTTGCTTTGCCGCGATTTTAACCTGCGACCTGCAGATAACACACAGATTGCATCAGCAAGTGCTCAACCTGCTGAGTTATCTTACTAGCAAAAAGAAATACAAAGGCCCAACTGCTCTGAAAATGCTCACCTCTGCCTACCAAGGCCCAACTGCCTAAGCTTACCCCTGTCTACCTTTACTCACATACCCTAGCTCGCTGTGCCTTCAAAGCTCAATCCTGCCTACCTCCACACCACCTAGCTCACACTAGCCTACACAGTGTTTGACAGCAGAGCCAGAGTTGAGAATAGCCAAGCGGAGCAGTTTGCCACTTTTGAAAGACTTCCGGGGGTGTACATGTGAGAGGAGTAACCATCTGAAGTGCCAGAGGAGCCAGAGAGGTGGCAGGAGGAGGTGGCAGAGGAGCCAGAGCGGTAGTGGATGGCAAGGGAGCCAGAAATGTGGAGGACGGAGGTGGCTGAGGAGCCAGAGAGGTAGTATATGGCGTAGGTGCCAGAGCAGCAGAAGACAGAGGTGGCAGAGGAGCCAGAGAAGGGGTGGACAGAATAGCAGGAGAAGGAAGAAAGTTTATGAGGCCAGGGCGTCTATCAACTAGTAGAAGATTGGGCTGAGGTCAATGGATCATGACAGTGCCATTTTGATAGACATTAAATGACTCTGGAGGACTGGAAGGGGGCCAAGAGGACCTTCCACTGGGTGCCACCATTAATGGGAGAAGAAAAGGAAGGAGAGAGAAGTGCCACTATATGAAGGGTCCAAAGGTCGGGCGAAGAAATGGCAAAGAGGATGTTGGTGAGGGTTTGCCTACGGGGGCACTGGTATAGGTGTCAGCGATGGGAAGGTCTGGATTGGAGACCAGGATGTCCTTCTTAAGCTTCTTCTTGCCAGTCTTAGTGAGAAGAGTAGAATAGGATCTACAAAAGCAGTTAGAGAAGAAGGGAGAAATTGAAAGCACCATTGTGGGTGTGATAGAGGGAAGAGAAAGGCCAGGTGAGAGGAGGAGAAAAGGAGGTAACACTGCACAGAGCTAGGCCCCACAGGGTGCACAAAGAGGGGATTTATGTAAAATAGGGGGTAAACAGAGGGAGCAACGGGTAACAGCAGAGCGCAGATGGTGACAAGTAAGCAAGGGTAGCAGCATGCAGTGAGTGGAGGAAGTGGATGAAGCCAACAAGGCTCAGCTCAACCTAGAGAGGAAAAAGGCCTGGAGGGACAGTAGTGATCACAGCAGAAGAGGAAACCTAGAAAAGAGGCGAAAGGCCTAATGGACACAGCAAGTCATATGCAAGCACACCCAGGAACATTTGCCTTGAGAGGAGATGCAGAGAATGCAGACGAAATGCAAGAACAGTGAAAGAGGCCAATACATTCACCTAGATGGGAAAAAGCAGAATAAGCAGGGAAAAGCAGGGAAACAATGATGGAGGCCATCACAATCACCTGGATGGGAATACATGATAGAAATAGAAAAAAAAACTGCACCCCCACAGCATCAATAAACCAGACCTCACTCCCACCTACAAACCCTACACCCAAACTTAAAGGAGCCTTAATAAACGCTAGATCTCTAGTCACCCATGCCATAGAAATATCTGAAGTCATCTCTACTGAAGACTACGACTTCCTAGCCATAACAGAAACATGGCTGCATGAGGCATCAGGCCCAGCACTTTCCCTAGCTGTTCCTGACTACTACAGCATCCTTAGAACGAATAGATGTGGAGCTTGAGGTAGCGGAATAGCCATTATTGCCAAAAACAAGTTTGGGATGAGACTTACTCCTTCACCAACCATTGAATCTTGTGAGATAATGTCTACTAAGACTCCCACAGCCAACTCTCAAACTCTTAACCTTCACTTGATATATAGACCTCCAGGTCCCATCAAGACCTTCATAGAAGACCTATCCACCATCCTTTCAGAAAACCTCAAAGACACCACCCAATCAATATTACTTGGTGACCTCAATATTGGCTTCAATGATATCAATGACCCACAAGCCATAGCAGCATCCAACATTCTAACCGAACTGGGCTACATCCAAAGAGTGCTTGAGCCCACGCATATCAAAGGGAGAACCCTAGATTGGATTGCTGACCATAACTGCAAAATCTCCACCCCTATTATCTCACCTCAAATATGGACAGATCACCATCTAATTTCATTCTCATTGGACACTACAACCCCTAAACTGCAACAACCTTGTGCACCACCTGCACTTACCAGAAACAAAAAACAATATGACACTAGACAAACTACTCCCCGGCATCATGCCCACTTTGAACACTCTACCTAACAACCTTAACACGAACGATTTAGTGGAAGAATTCAATAATATTATGAACAAAACCCTTGATAATATCGCTCCGCTTAAACTCAGAAACAGTAAACCACAGAGCCACCTGAATAACTGGTTCACCCCTCTCCTAAAAAATCTTAGACTAGAAAAAAGGAAATGGGAAAATACCTGGAAAGCTTACCCTATTCCGGAAAATAAACTGAAATTAATCAACATTTCATCTCAATATAAAAAAGAAATCATCTCAGCTAAACAAGAGACCTACAACAACAGAATTACACAAGCTAATTCAAGTACAAAAGAATTGTTCTCCATACTTAGAGAACTGGAAAACCCCATAACGTCTCAAGATAACTTCCTCAAAGATAAAAAATGGTGCTCTGAAATCCAGCATGCATTATGTAACAAAGTCCTAAACCTCCAAAAGAAAATAGATCTAAAACGAGACACCTTAGCCTCTGCCACATTACCCTCTACTAAGACGCTCTCCAACCCTAAACCCACCATCCAATTCCACTTCTCCAAAGTCTCTATATTAGAGGTGGAGAAAATAATACTCAGCCTAAAACCGTCCAACTGCAAAGGAGACCTTTGCCCAGCACAACTCATCAAAGACGCTGCAAGAGACCTAGCACCGTTTATCACCAAGCTGATTAATGCCTTCTTTACCACGGGCACTATCCCAAGCAACCTAAAAGAGTCGTGGGTGCTCCCACTCCTTAAAAAGGTAACTTTAGACCCAGCCATACCCACCAATTATAGACCGATTACTACCATATCGTTCCTCTTGAAGATTCTGGATAAGATGGCATATATCCAAATCCAGAACTTCCTGGAACAAAACCAACTACTAGGCTGCCGTCAATCCGGTTTCCGCCCACTGCACGGCACAGAAACTGCATTGATTGACCTAAAAGCCCAAATAGACAAAGTACGAGATTCTGGAAAACCAGCACTTCTCCTGCTATCAGACTTATCTGCCGCATTCGACTTAGTGGATCATAAAGTCTTGTGTAACCACCTAGATACAGCAGCACACTTCTCCACTGAGGCCATAGTGTGAATCCAATCATTCCTTAGTGACCGTACTCCTATAGCAGCAGCAGACCCCATTCCCATCACCTGCGCTGTGCCACAGGGATCCTGCGTTTCACCAACGCTGTATAACATTTTCACTAAGCCCCTGTTTGATGACTTGGACCATCTGGGTATCACGTATACCAACTATGCTGACGATACCCAGATCCTCCTCCAATTTACAGGGTACTACGAAAAGGATTTAACACTGGTGAACAAAATTTACAGAATCGTTCAGGCATGGATGGCAACCCATGGATTATGCCTGAACGATGATAAAACTGAGCTTCTTATCCTAGGTACCGCTTCCCTCATTAATAAACTAAGTACAAACTACTCCTCCTTTATCATCGATGAGAACTGTATACAAGTAGTCAAAGAAGTATAAACGCTAGGTATATACCTTGACTCTACCTTATCATTCTCCAAACAGGTAAATTCCCTAGCCTCATCAACAGCTTACACATGTAAACTAATTAGAGCAGGAAAACAATTCTTATCTCAGCACAGTTGCCTAACACTAGCCAGAGCCCTAATCATCTCCAAACTAGACTACTGTAATGCATTGTAGATAGGAGCCACTAAATCTACCATTAACAAAATTCTGATACAGTAAAACAATGCCCTCCGAGCTGCGTTGAACATTCCCAAGAGAGAACACATCTCAGAAACAAGAAGGACACATAAATGGCTTTCCACCTACGAGAAAATCCGACTCAAAACTGCATCCCTCACACACAAATCACTTTATAATAAAGCCCCACATTACTTAAAGGACAGATTCACCAGAACTCACGCCACAAGACAAACAAGACTAGCCAACACCAATCATCTCCAAGTACCCCGATTTAAACTTGCCACCATAGGTGGAACCAGCTTCCCAGTCAAAGCCGCTCAACTGTGGAATGAACTACCCACCACTGTGAGGCTAGAACAATCTTTTACCAAATTCAGGCAAAATGTTATCAACTGGTTGACGACAACAAATGTTAAATGAATGCATGAACTTGCTCCCACTTGCCTGTTACCTGTCTCATGTATTACATGCCTGTAACCGATGACCTGCAACCTGTAACCTGTAACTGTGCTCCAAGCTGTACATCTTCTTACCTTTTGCGCCCTTATACTCCAGGGTCCGGTGCGCATAATAAATACTAAACAAACAAACAAACAAACAAGACGCAAAAGAAATGCAGAGAAACAGTTGCAATGACACCCGAAAAAACAAAGTACGGTTACCCAGTGCAGGGTGAGATTCACATTGAAATCGAAGTAAGAGCGAGGTAGGGCAGTTTAGTAGGATGTAGTAATGGCTGCCACCTGCACCCCCACCTGGCTTACCTTGTGGTTACTGCTGGTTGACGGCTCTGCTGCATGCCCGCGTTCTGACCACATCATCGCCAAACACCTGCGACGCACAGCACTGCAGCCTTGTCCTGCAAGGGCTTGCCACAGAGGGTCTGATCCACAGTGAAAATGATATCTCAGACCATTGTCAGGTTGGTAATATCTGAGAAGAGTTGTCTTTCTCCACTTACAAGTGCCCTTGTCTTTAATCTGGGTGCTAACAGCGATGGGGTAGCAAGGGTCAGATTCCAGGCAAAATGAAGTATTCTATTTTTGTAGATTTCTGCCCATGAGACTGAGGTTTCCATGTTTGATCTACTCTTCTGTGTTCCCCAAGTAAAAGGCTCAAGTGTGCAGTCACCCTCCCAGGCGGTTCTGCCTACCTCACACTCCCTGCCCCACTCATCCTGCTTCCCCTCTTTATCTCACAGGTCTTTTTAGTATAATGAAACTACATTTTTCAGTGACCAGTAACTCACGCAGGCTGGATTTACTGACTTGGAAACATGGCCAAAAACATGGTGGACTGTCTAGCCTGCAAAAGAATGAGCGCTGTTGTGCGTACGGGTTGAAAGACGCCTAGCAAGCAGTTCCCATGTTGAATCAGGAATCTTCAGCAGAAGAATGCCCAACCAATGCCACAAGGACAATAAGGGTTAATAAAGAAGGCTGTGTGTAGCAGCAGAACGTTTCAAACCCATGCTGTGGTGACGGACCCAAACCAGTGAATGACTCATTCACGGCCAAACTGTTCGGCTTTTCTGGTGAAGTTCAGCCTCCCATGTGGCTGCATGCGTCTGTGGTCTCCTTCTCCTTCTGAAAATCACCCACACATTAAGACATGAAGAACACTGGTTATATATTATGAGCCAAGTACAGATAAGACACCTGCTGAACTCCCTAGAACACACAACGAGACAAGATGATACACAAGGCCAAATATAAAGGAAGCAGATAGGGCACATGACCAGGGAATGATGGGGAGTACTTTTAATTGGAATTATTGCAGACCATGGACTTTTCTCCCCCTACCATATGTTTTTATTATATCTTGAGGTCTTGTCAAAGTGTCCAAGGCTGGTGATTAAACGGCCAACCAGTAAAAGTCCCTCTTACCACACAGCCTATAATGAACAAAGCCAACGAATCACGTATAATTGTAATGATGTAATGAAAGTATTATCTGAAGTAGGATGTGCTCATGTGGAGCCATCAGATATGTCTAACCCAAACATAGAACTAACACACATATAGTCTATATGTAGCTTGGATTATTAACCAATGCAAGATGGTCATACATTTTGCAAATGATTACTGTATTATGACGACACGGATGACATGTCTCTCGCTTAAAAACTGCTCACACTCATTGCAATATCAGAGAGATAATTGTATGCCTGCCCAGCCGTTATTCTGTGTTTTGAATAAAGCTGGGTTTTACTGTGCATTTTGAGTACTCCATTATTGAATATTGTTTCCTATGCTATTGCAGCAAACTTGGGTCTCCTTAACACCAACAATGTGAAAATAAGCTGTTCCTGGCTATGGCTACTTTCCTCGGCGAGAGGTGCAACCTACTTCACAGGGATGCGTCCGTGACACCCCCATCCTACATCAACCCTGATCATATGCATCTATCCAATCACCCTACTGCAATTGAACCCTGCTCACCCTTGGCCAGCCATCCTAGCTCACCTGTAAAGGGATACTCTTTACTTAAATAAGGCAAACATATAAAGTCATTACTTTAAATGTTTTAACATGAGTACAAGCTAGTAGTGTTTGCTGACACATAACACTATTATTACATACAGTAACAACAATTCTGAAAACGTTTTTCACTATGTCTATTTGTTGTATGTTTACAGACACTAATCTTGCATACATGTGTTGATTTACTGTGTAAAATAAAGTGTCTAAATACCTACTATATTCTTGTTTATAAATGTAAAATGCAATAAAGTGCAAATGCCTAAACTATTAGATCTGCCAATGCCTTTTTTACAATAGATCTTGTTGTGTGACAATAAAAAGCAGAGGATATTTGGGGATTCTGGCATCTTCTTAAGCACCTCTGCCGCTCCCCTCATCCACCTTGCGATAACATAGATAGGTGGTGGGGGGCTCAGCCCTCAAGGAAAGCTATGTTTTTTAAGGGATTGTGGCAATGAAATACAAATGTATATGACAAATGGCCATGCTTAGCAGTCTTGGTGCATCTACTCTATGTAACTTTATCCTAAATGCTGTTGATGCACCTCAATCATGGCCTATAGGCAGCAGTTCTGAGACACACACATCAGCCAATGCACCTCAAATCGGAATGAGAGTCTTTCCTGCTATCCCAGTGCTAAGACCCACTGGAATTTGGTTTGAGTTCTGTGATGAAGTCACATGCGGGAGGATAGGGGAGGTCTCCAGCTGTCTGATAAAGACAATGGACGTTTCATCCCCTGAGCCTCTCCCCCAGGCCCAACCCAAGGATGAAAGTGGATAGTGTGGCTCCCAAAAGAGAAGAAGCACAGTATGTACACCCACAAGAGCTTAAGGTGCGCACAAATGGAGACTGAATGTGGCTCATGAACAGAAGCTCTGAGCTGGAAGAAGGAACATGCACATTTTCAAGGCCCACTTACTTAAGCATGCAGAGTCAGTGGAGGCAGCTCGGGACGCAAATGGCAAAAACAAGGAAAGAGAAGAAAACGTATAAGGCATGGAGGGAACAATGTCAGAGTCAGGAGGCCACTATATCAGCTCCTCCAGATTGCAAGATTGTGGTATGGTTTGTTATGTGTTTGGTCCGCAGAGCAGCAAGCCTAAACGTTCACACTGAGGCAAGGTGGCCTACTGTGAAATTGAGCGATTTTCCAATAGAGAGATTCTCTGAAGAGCCCAATATGGGTTGGAAATGTTGCCCACATCTTGCAATGTCTGAAATGTAATGGAGACTTCCACATTCCTATTGAACTTGTAAAGGCAATCTGCTTTTTGGGAGGTCTTCTAATTTCCAAACATCCAAGCCCACCTCTGCACACCTCTCTCCCTGCCAATTTCTAGAGCAGAGCTATGTCCCGTAGACCTATTACACTAAACCCTCTGAGGTAGGTTGGCCCACAGGAATGTGAAGCGATTTCTGAACATGATCAAATTTCAAAATATCATAGGCGAATAGCTTTTTCCAACCAGAATGTGTGCAGATAACTAACTACTCAATGCCAAAGTTTGGTACATCCCTAACTCTACCTACAAAAAGATTCTTAAGCACATTCTACTGCACACCCGATTTTTATGGATAATGCAAACGTTCATGTTTGGCTACAGTATCGACAGACAAGAACTGTAACAATGCTGCTGAAAAGGTGGGCAAATCCGAATCGATGGAAATCCTGCAGATGGCGCCACAACACTTGTTATGGGCTATTTCTCACAGGCCTGTAAAGGCCATGCACAATGTTATGTCGCTATTTTCTACCGTTAAGAAATTAAGAAGAGATGTAATAATCGAAATCCATAAAGCCTATTAGTACAATCAAACAGCAGAACAGACGCAAAAGTTGTGGGGCTTATCTAGTGAGAGCACTTTTAGGAGAGTTGGAAAATAGCCGATCACTCTAGCAAAGCATGTTTTTGGGATGCTTCTTGCGAAAGACACGAAAACAAAGTACAGAAATTAGTACAACGCACAACAGAGTGAATACGACGACTTTAAAGTGTTGCTTTACAAAACCAAAAGCGTCCTGGTCTTATATGACAGAAATGTCAAAAAGATATCAAACAGCTCATCGTGAGAAGAACAGGGATAGTAATCCTTAGGTGGACGAGAGGGTCTCATGCCACTGGAAGGTCTTAAAACTGGCATAGCCCCCGTGATTACTCACTAGTGACTGAATGCTATAGAAATAGCCTGGTGTACTGGTATCCTCATCCAGCCGCACACCACCTCTGTGTCGTGGACGGGTTGGCACGGAGAGCCCCATCACATATTGCGCATGTGTGCATCCGCGCCGGTTCTGAGAGCAATAATTACCAGAGCGCATAAAGTTGCTGGTCGACAGCGCCCGCCCCACTTCACGAATGGGCGCTCGTCCTTAATGCCTCTGCATTTGCTTTCTCCCGCCTTATACTGAAGCTCAGTTTCTCAGTGAGCTGCATTTCCCTTCCTAGTGTCAGCCAGATCAATTAAGGAAAACAGCCAACAAGCACCCATAGCTCTCAACTCACATGGTTTTGGCGGATGTCACCCACACAGGAATTAGTTCACCCACTCACCAAACCATTATTAATCTGTCCATTCAATTCAATGGACTCTCACAGACCTCAAAGCAAATCTCTAGTTTTCACCCGCCCTGGGAACACAAAAGGTTGAGAGGTATGTGTCACACCTCTGAGACATGAAGGACCCATGTCTTTGCCCTCCTCCTACCCCTACCTGCGAGGATAAGAACCTTGTGGTCATCTTTGACTCCACACTTTCCTTCTCGGCCCATATCTCTGAGGTCTCTGAAAAGTCAAACTTCCTGCTGCACCTCCTCAGAGGTACTCTGCCTTTCCTCTCCTTCCCCCAGAAGTTCATGGTATCCCAAGCTCTGGTTCTCTCTAGGTTGGACTATTGAAACAGCCTCTTTCTAAATCTACCTGCCTCTACTCTCCGACCTCTACAACTTATCCAGAACAGGACTGCGAGACTTGTCCTTGGCCTCAAGCCCTGTGATGGTATCTCTCCAGCTCTGAAATCTCTCCATTGGCTCCCAGTGGATGCAAGGATTAAATTCAAAACCCTCTGCATTGTCCACAAGGCTTTCTGGGGCCTGGGTCCAAAAAACCTTCAGCTATCACTCTGCAAAGGCCTCCCCTCTCGAGCGCTTCGCTCCTCTACCTCTAACTCCCTCCGGGTCAATCGTTTTTCAAAGAAAAGAGTTGGGGGTAGATCTCTATCTTCGGCTGGGGCCTCCCTCTGGAACAGCCTCCCTGCCACTCTAAAACTTGAGGACAACCATCTCCGGTTCCCGAAGCACCTCAAGACCTTCCTCTTTGCTTCTGCCTTCGCTCCCCTTCTCCCCTGCTGATCTGCCCTCTCTTGGCACTGTGCACCTGGCCACCCTCTGTCCCCTGGGCCCAGGTACCTGCTCGCCCTGCCACCTTCCTGCACTGCCTCCTGGCCACGTCTTGCACTGGGGAATGTATCTGTAACCATACAGCCCCCCCCTCATTTTTCTTCTTTTTCTGCACTTATCAGACTTACCTAGTGTGCTGCCTTAAAGACAGCACTTGCCACTTGCTGGCTGCACTACCACTGTTTATTGCCTCCATTTTCTATTTATTTTTATTTATTTTTTATTTATCTGCACTCCTTTGCTGTGCACTTTCCACTCTTCCCCCATCCATGCACTTTTTTCCTTTTCCCTTTCCCATGCACTTGCGTTTTTTCAATGTCACTGGGCCTAGTATGATCGTTTTTATTTTGTGCTGTGTTCTCCCCTGTTCCCCTCCCTTGCCTAGTCGCGCTCTGAAACACTTCTGTACGAGCGCAATACAAGTAAAATATCATATCCTATCATAAGTACTGTGAGGAAAGAAGAGAGAATGCCCCTGAACACCCAGCTATGAGAAGGCTGAGAAAAGGACTCACTGACACGGCTCATGTTTTTCTGGACAAGATAAAGTCCTTCCCCAGAACCTAAGGAAGGTACAATAAAGTCATCCAATAGCTACATAGTGAGCTCCTGATAATTTGCCATTGCAGGTAATTTCAAGGATGAAACTGACCATGAGATGGAACATGTAGATGGTGCACGTGACTATGCCAAGATTCAAGAAAACACATTTAAACCAAAGATCTATGCTTAGAGGATGTACTCACTGGTTCTGTTCTTTCATCATCAGATATTATAACAAATGCCTTTTAAACGTGTACAAAATTACAAAAAAGCTCAAAGCCCCCAAGCGCCCCCTCAAACACGAATGTTTACTATTCACGAGCCCCCAACCCCTTATCTTCCCTTTCCCACCCCCCCAAAAATGTCAATTAGCTTTTTTCGTGAGTTTGTTTACGTTTAAAAGGCAGACGTAGAAATTACTGGCGATGAAACAATGGTATACCGTACTGACTATTAAGCAAGTGAAGAAAGTACACCAGATAAAAAAGAAGCAGCAGCTGATAAAACCAATGCTTACACTAGACTGGGAGGGCCAAAGACAGAACACAATTGAAAAAAGATCAGCTCCAAAGGGCTAGGCAAGAGACCTGCTAACAGAAACAGAAACAATGTTTCTTCTGAGGCAAAAGTGAATCGCACATAGACAATTATAGTAATTGTCCCGCTAGAAACATACATTGTACAACATGTATGTTGTATCTCTGGCACGCGATGGCATTCTGGCAACGTTCTAAGTTAGAATGTCATCACGTGCACACCTGTCTGGGATAACTGTGAGAGAAGTGGGCCACAATACCCTAACTCAGTTATGGCTAATGGGGACAGGATCCCCGGGGTTATATCGTTTTTGGAACAGGGGTGAACATCTTAGAGACTTGGATGACAGCGAGAGGGCACCTTTGTCCTCTGAACCTGCTCTGTGCCACCGGTAGATCAGGTGCTGGGAATCAGGGTACTGATGCAGCAGGGCACAATGACACACTATGCTTTCGGCATGGAATAGATGAGAGGGGAATCTGATTAGCAGATTTTCCTTTCAGAGATGGAATTACCCGCCGTCAGGGCTTTCACAGCCTCGCCAGATGGCAATTAATCACAGTTGCCACATACATACACCAGATGATTTTCTACTAGCTTTCCGCCAGTGGATTCCAGTGTAAAGCCATTGCAGTGCAAAGATAAAATATAGTCATTTCTGCTGGTGGAAAACCGGTGCATTTTAAATCAGCCTGACTCCAAATCAAGCCCTAAAAGTGTTATGCCAACTTTGTCCTGAACCTGAAAATGTCTCTATATGCCAGCTGCTAAAAAAGGGTCATTGCACAACTTCTAAGGAAGCACATGTGCTTGAAGAGGCTTTGCAAACCCTGGTCTAAGTAGAACTGTGGTCCTAAATCCAAATTCCCTGAAACAGTTTGTAGCCGCAGTGCATACATTTGACAAAATCACAGAGTCACACACGGTTCCTGGGCTTACCAGGCTATCAAATCTCATTGCTACAGTACGCTGCAATTGTTGGCCCTCTTGGGCTTGGTAGTGCAATGACCAAGTGGCAGTTGATTACCTTCTAATCAGTCACAGGCGGATTTGTAGGCCACAGTGATTTTTCTCTCACCCCTAACTAATGGCATCCGGGTAACTTGCCTCATCATGGCTTTCATTTACCACTTGTTTGCTCTCAATCCTTGTTGCTTAAGCTAACCAGAGTCTGGTACAACACTCTGAGTAGGTTATGGGCCAGGTTCTATCAACGCTAACATAGAGAAAGGAGGACCTTCACAAATTCCTGTCTGCTTTTCTTGTGCAACCGCTTCACAACTGTTCTTTTGTCTTCTCTTTTCTCCTTTTCGTACTTCCTCTCTAACATTCACCTTTTCCTAACTGGTTTCCTCCCACCCTCCTTGCTTTTGCTCTCTCCCACCTCCATCGCAAACATTTCCCTCACCCTCTTCCAGTGCCAACCTTTCCTTAGCTGTTTGACTTTCCTTCTGCTTCTTGAGCTCTTCTTCCGGAACCAAAATCCTTTTCCCTGGCCACCTCTCTTACTGCCTCTTGCTTCTCCCTTTGTTCCCCATCTGCATTGTTCTGCTCTGCCAACCTTCCAACACACTCCCTCATCTCTCTCCACCCCTTATTTTATCCAAACCGAAGGGAAGTTTGGGACACTAATGTCTTTTTCCAGGTCACCTGGGCCCAAGGGGCATTAGGAGTGCCTGATTGGTCATCTACTGCTTGCCTTTCCTGCTGTTCATTTGAATGGTGTATTTTGCTAATTGTTTGATGTGGCACAGTAGCTGCACAGGTCAAAGTTAGAAAGGGGAGGTCTCCAATCTTGGAGTAAGAAGGCCCTGTCATGATGCCTACCCCCGGGCATCAGGACCAAGCCCATCAGCTCAGGGAGCAGGCATCCAGATAGTTATTAAAACCCCAACAGCCCCAGCTGGGGGCTGTTTTGGTTCAGTCCTGGCGCCTTAGGTGCCAGGCTCATCATGGAAATCAGTCCTGGCGCCATAGGCGCCACGCTCATAGACTTTACTTACCTAATGCAGACCATGCTGCTAGTGAGTCCAAGCCAACGTGAGGCCTGGATGGGACTATTTTTCTACAGGGACTATTTTTTACTCGGGCGTAGTCCTAGAGAACTTCTTACCTGGAACTACTTTGGAGGCTATTTAAACCACACCCGAACAACAGCACACGCTTTGCGTTATCCTGCATCCAGCAGCGTAACGCTCACCGTGCCTGCAGTCTGCCTCCAGTCTTCTGCCACGCCCGCCTCGAATCTGGAGCTCCTAAAACCAAGAGAAAAGAAAAGGACAAGATTAGAAAACAAACTATTTCAAATTCCTCACCTGATTCCGGATCCATCTCGCCTCCGGACCTGGAAAGAACGTCATTTCTGTACGCATCACATCTCCAGCTGCAGCGCCACGCCATACTCACCAGTCCTCGCAGCATCTTTCAATTAGGCGCTGCCTCCATCATTTCTTCACCGAACTCCGGCACCTGAGGGACAAAAGAAAACAACAAGGTGAGCCGACAAAACCAACAAATAAAACACTTATCATCATAGACTTACCTGATTACCACCGGAGGCATTATTCTATAACTCTCCACATCTTCATGTGCCGCACCTGGAAAGGGAGAGAAAACAACACGTTAAACACCAGCAACATTTACCGGACGGCGTCGGGTAATACAGACGCTTACCTGATCGCCACCAACTGCCTCGAGAGGTATCTTCTCATGATCTTAGTTGCAAGACAAGGAAGGAAGGGGGGACAAGAGTGAATCATCGGACATATTGAACTCTATGAACTTGATACTTACCGAACCTTGCCAGGAACCTCAGGGTCAATACGCTCTGGAACTCTCCCACACCTTCAAACCAGTGAAGTAACTGGCATCAAAGTACCCCTGCAATCCACGCAGGATGGAGAGCTCATCATTTAAATACATAAGGTGAGGTTCCTAAAAGGGGATATCGGAGGTGACAAGAAGGGAGAACGAGAACAGTGGGAGGGAGCTATCACTCATATCCACGGGTGGCTAAATCCTTTCTCCACTTGCAGGAGAATACTTCTACGGATCAAGCAGACGAGATTAGGCGGGCCAGCCCAGACAGTCATCTCGGAACTACGCATCACGTTGGTGGAGACCGCAGCTGTCCGGGTCCGATCGACGCCTCTGTGGGAACCAGGTGAGCGTAACAGGCCCTGCCTTGGCAGCCGCCTGACTACGACATAGCTTTCTGTGGGACTCTACAGGTTTCCTAGGCCATCTCCCACCATCTGTGAGAAGTATTTTCTGCTCAACATGATACATGAGCAAGCTGATGAGATTTGTGAGGGCATCTGTGACTTCTCTCACAGGCTGCAATCCTATGTGTTAGCTCTCTGTGACAATCCTCCTTAAACCCATGATCCCAACTCACAGCCAACTTGGGTCCACTATGGATATTGGCGTCAGGGGTCCTAAAAATAAATGACTAGATATGTGGATGAATGGCCCACATTAGGAGGCTCAGAATGGAGAAGAGTTACTTGGTAATCCTCCATATACTTCCTCTGTGGTCAGCATTACAAAGCGGTTGACGTTCACCAATCTCTTTTAGCCTCTCCCTAAATGTTACTCCATCACACATCCTCCCTCTTAGAGTTTGCCTATCCTTAGTTTCTTCCTTTACAGATAGATTTTTTGGCTTGGACTGTAGCTTTCTTTCTCTGTGTCCAGCACTCAATGTGAAGGGTGCAGGGGCATGGACATCTCATGATTTGGGGCTTAGTGTATTTCTTTGTGGTGGCTTTTTCAAAACTGAAAAGTGATGGCTGCAAAGTTTTGAATGAATAATAACCACTGCCCTTCCTTTGGGTGGGAAACCCTCCTGGCCGTAGTTTTTAACACAGCCATGCCTTTACTGAAAGGGAATTACTATATGCAAATTAGAACAGACAGTTCCGATCCCGTCTGTACAATACCACAAGGAACCACAAGAAACCCCAGGCATTTTTTCTTCCTCCTTTAATGTAAACATGCCCATGCCTCTCTGCCTTTCCTAATCCTCTTCCGTAATCTCTCCTTCCTCCAATCTTAACCTTTGTCTTATCAGGGAATCCTTTCTGCCACTTTTCATATCCCATCCCAGGGAATAACTAGGTTATATAGGGCTTTGTCTGTGTCACCTTGTGGGATGTATTGACCCACTCTGCTATACTATGCCGCATCACTGTACTATCTATGGTGCAAGAAACAGTAAAATGGCGGCAAAACCTTTGGGCGGGCCCAAACCTCCAAAACCGCGTTTTCAACACACAAAAAGATGGCTGCACAACCTGCCACCCATGGAGCATGTGTGGTGGAACAGAGCACACGATGCAGAAAGAGGTGCCAGTGGGCTCCATGACAAGCAAACATAGAGGGCAGAGGGAGCAGCAGCACTTTGCAAGTGAAACTCCAAAGTTTGCCTGTAAATGACATTTACTTTGCTGCTGAAACTCCAAAATGCATGTGCATAACACTTCCCAACAATCAAAATCTTGCCTGGCGCTAAAATTCATTTAACCTAAGGAAGCCCTGTGAATGTACAAAGTCCTGAAATGTTAAGAGCAATACACCTTCTCAGCAAAACTGGATTGCTTGTGGATGACAGTTCCTGTCAACACATCTGTGTGCAGCCACACTGGGCTACCTGTGAATGACCTCTCCTGTCAAATAGGCTGTTCTGATTAAACTTTAAAGTTATCTAAACTAACAGTCTGTCGGATTAGCAAATGTAAAAGGACTGTGCTGAGAGGAACACAGATTTCAGTTGTTTTTGATCCCACAGTTCTAAATCTAAGAATGTAATTTACCTATGTCATCTGATACAAAAAGTTTGCTTTCTGCTGGATTTTAAATCAAGAAATTAAGGATTAACCTAGCCTGGCTGGACCTGGCAGAAGTTGAAAAACAGGTTCCCACACAGGGGGAGGGCATTCCTCTCAGCAGATACTCACTGACATATGATAATTGTGGGGTAGGACAGACCTTTGTCTGCACCCAGAGACTGAAAAATGGAAGATACTCCAGGCCAGGAAATGGACATGTGAAGAGGCCGGAAACTTGGCTTGCTGAAGGAAATCCCAAAGGTGGGGGCCACTCCTTGAGCTCCTGAGACAGACAAAAGGCGGACCATTTGCTGTTAAAGAATATGTAATTAACATTTTTAGAGACTCATAACTTGCTATCAGAAATGGTGAAAAACTAAAAAAAGGGCAGAGTTGTTAATTTAATTTTGGGCCCTACATTTCAAAACGTGGAGGAACTGTGTAGCATATTCTGAACAGGAATGGCAATCTATGCAGTTTTATAGGAACTGTATTTATGCTAGAATTGTTAAACTTTGCACACACATTCCAATGGTAAACACACATATTTGTGTAAATTTGGGGAACGTTTAGAAAATGTTTTCATGATGAAATGGACAAAATGCTGCAAAAAGGTGAAACAAGATCTCACAGCTGCGGGATTTTGAGGAACAGATACTCCATAATATATTTAATCCTTGTATGTGATTTTTGTAGAGGTTACAAATGTATAAATATGTATTTAGGACGAAATTCGATGTTGATACTAGTGGCTAGGGGAGGTTTCTAAGGATTGTAAAAACCAACCATAAAACTTGACATCATCTGTCCTTGATCCAATCACTCGGGTGCAAGGCGGAGATGATGCTCTGATCCAATCCCAGTTCACAGGGGCAAGCTTAGTGAAGCCGGTCCATACATCCATTTTTGTGATGTCATTTGAAAGGATCCATTTTTGTGATGTCATTTGAAAGGATAAATAGAGACATCTGACATTACAGACAGACTCTCTCTTCTGATTCCAGCGAAGCACTCTGATCCTGCATCCAACATCCAGCATTCAACATCCTGGGCCTGATGCGCTATATAAATAAAATAAACACAAAATACAAATCCTTCCAGATCCAGAAGGACCAGGCCAAGCAATAGTTGAACCATTTTAAGCAAGGCCTCAATCCACAACTAATCTTTACAACCCAGTGTAGCGCTGTGGTGTTGGAAAGCATCCTGAAACTAGCATCCTGAAACTATTTGGCTTGCTACCACAATTGCTTGCCTGATGAACTCGCAATCCCACTGAATTGAAATATCCAGAAACAAGAAGGGCAGATCCTGTGCAGTTCCGGTGACCGGCCAAGCTGATGCAGTCCCGCGCCTGATGTGCTGTCTTTCCCTGTTAGACCCGATCCATTGACCAGACTCTTGACGGGCCTTAATTCTTTAATCCTAGCAGATTGTGACTATTTATAGGCCACTAGAGAACTATTGTATACCTTGCATTATCTTGTTCCAACCCAATCTTTGAACTATCCTTAAATTCATAACCCGCAACATTGTCAAACTCTTTTGTGCTATCTTATTCTGTCTATTTGCAAAGTCATTATTATTTGTGTAACTCTGATCCATAAATCCCACTTCGAGTGTTTGGACTGGCTCCGCCGTGGAAGGTGATGGGGATCTGTTACTGAAGTCATGAATCAGTCTCAGAGCTTACTTTGTCCCAACTTGGTTGTCTAGTCTGAATACTCTAGTTTTGAGTAAAAGCATAAGCCATATTTTCTGATTTTAAAATGAAGTTCTTGCCCAAATTTGTGTCTTTATTTCCGAAAAACACCTCCCACTAACACCTCTATAACTCCCTCAGTTTTTAAGATAGAAACGACATTTGAACTCCCACATATACCTAACATCCTTAGCTACACCCACAACCCAAGTGCGAAACAGTGTGATTGACCCGTTGTATTAAAAATCACGTAAGTAAAAGTTTGCCGCAAATTTACATGTGCAAAAGTTTTACACGCGTGAATTGCCTTTAAATGATTTCCTCCTTGGCCTTTGAGATTCCAACTGTGTTCTTTTGATTCAATCATTGCTTGTGCTTGCTTGCATCTGTTCAATGCGGCTCCCATAGAAATTTATAATAATTTAAGCATTTTGACCATATTTAGTGTTTTTGCTCAGCCAATCTCAAAGCCATCCTGACAGTTGAAAAATCAAATCCGTTTTTCTTTTGTGTTTAAAGGCGGAAGGTGGGAGTGATATTCTGTTTGGTCTGTGTTATTCCTGAGTACTTGCTCTCCTCACATCTATTTAAATTGCCTATTGGTGGGTTGAGGGGTGTTGCAGGGGGAACCTCTAACCATAGTGCTATCTATTCCAAACCAACCTGAAGTATTCTTTTTTGCTGCATTCTTTTTGTGTTCATTACCTGATTCCCAGTTCATTAAAGATATTAGTCATTGTTCTTGTCACCCATTGGTGATTGTTGTTACCTATTAAAAATATATTGTGATTTTAAATTCTAAACAAATAAATAAATAATTACTGTTGCAACTAGCCTGATTCCTGGTTCAGTGTAACCTAGGGTATTGTGAGAAGGGTGTGATATAAGTGGTATATCATTTAGAATATTGAATTTTTAGACAAAATTAAATAAGGGTTTAATTTGCGCACTACATGCTGGGAGAGACTTGGGTGTGTGTTCCTGATTGAAATCCCTTACAACCTTTGCCCAAGCATCACTGAGAAAGCCTGTTGTCTTCTGTTGATGAATTAGGTATTATGACAATTGTTTGATGTGACCTCACAACTATGTGATTTGAAGTGATACGGAGGGTGAACTTCATCTTGGAACCAGGCGGCCCTATCATGCGGCCACCTTATGCCGCAATTGCCACCCTGTGCTTACCTTGTCTCTCGGCTACCTCCTCTTTGTTTATCCTGTACAGATGTACCTTTTCTTTCCTTACTCTGTTGAAACTTATTGAGTGGTCTGTCATTCTTTTTAGGGTTCCCCACCATCTGTTCTAGTTTGTTGACTACAGTAGAGTAAGAGGGATCCCATGTCAGGAAAACAAGGGGCCTCAGTCAAGGTCCAGGCAACACACATTGTCCGGGATGTGGGCCAGAAGGGTTTGGCAGCTTAAGGGGCAGCCAATTGCCCCTTAAGGGGAAGCTAACTTTGTCTGTAAAATGGACAATATTCGGGATCATGTCTCTGCCATTCGCAACCCAGTGGTAGTAACGCCAGGTCAATCTTCTGTTTCACCTCTGGGGCCAACATTATCTTCTGGTGCCCTTTGGGATTCCTTTCCGCTGTTCACAGCTGCAGATGTCCCTGCAGCAGTTGCACAAATGAAGCCAGTTTCTCCTACTGATGCCATCCCCCTGACTGTGGTGAAAGCCATCCTCCCCTTGATCCTGCCGCACTTCATAGATGCAGTCAATCATTCCTGTTCGACTGGGACCATCCCCTCTGTTCTTAAATGTGCCTCTAAAAAATAAACGCTTTGGATCCCTTAGTTCTTGCCAACTTCAACCCCATCTCTCTGCTGCCATTTCTTATGAAGCTGTTGGAATCCCTAGTGTCTCCGCTGCTTGAGCGGTCCTGTGAGACCAGGTCCTTGCCTGATGCTCTTCTGTCGGGCTTCAGACCAGGCCAGTGTACCGAGACTGTTCTTGTCTCAATGCTTGATGACCTGACACTCATTTCAGATCAGGGTGGACTGGTGGCATTGATCCTGTTGGATCTTTCTGCCGCATTTGATACTGTTGATCACTCCATCCTGATCAGTCGTCTTTCAGCAGCTAGTGTGTCAGGTTCCTTTCTCTCATGGTTTCATACTTTTCTCTCTGACTGCTCGCAGCAGCTTTCACTTCAACCTTTTCTTCCTGCTGTTTCTGCTTTGGTGTGTGGGGTTCCTCAAGGTTCTGCCTTGTCTCCCACTCTGTTCAATATCTACATCCGGCCTCTGGTCGCTCTGATCCACTCCCATGGATTCAGATGCTGCTCGTATGCTGATGATACTCAGATTCTTGTTCAGCTGGACCTTCTCCATCTGGCCCATGCCACTCAGCTGCGAGACTGCTTGTCAGCTGCGGGATGCTGGAAGAGTGAAAATGGGCTCTAATTGAATGGGGATAAGTCTGAGGTTATTGTTGGGGGCTCTACTACTGTCCTGTCCCCTTGGACCTTGTCTTTCTGGCCTTCTTCCTTTGGTTTCTTTTCCTGTTGCAGTTCCTGTGGTCAAGAATCTGGGTGTTAAGCTATCTGCTTCTCTTTCTATGGCCTCCCATATTAGCTCGTCTGTCAGGCTGTTCTTTTTCAGTTTATTCCCTCATTTGTGGACTCCGGTGGTCTTTGCTCTGGTCCTTAGTCGTATTGACTGTTGTAATTCTTTATATTTGGCCCAGCCTGACTACTTGTTGCGCCATCTTCAGATTGTCCAAAATTCAGCTGCCGTCTTGCCACCGGGGCTTCATATTGGGAGCATATTTCTCCAGTTCTCAATGCCCTACATTGGTTTCCAGTGGCAAAACATGTGCATTTTAAATCTCTCTGTTTGGTGCATAGGCCTTTTTATGCTGCTGGCCCTGAGCATCTGCAGTCGAAGTTTTGACCTTACGTTCCTGCCTGTGTGTTACGTTCTAAGGATCACTTTCTTCTGGCTGTACCTAGGTTTCACCATGCTAGAATTGAAGGCTGCTCCTTTTCTATTAAAGCTACCATGTTGTGGAATGCCCTCCCTATTGCTCTCTGCGCTGTGTCCGTCCACTTGCAATTCAGAAAGGCTCTGAAAACTCTACTCTTCTAGCCTTGTTCTTCCTCTAATTTTGCTTACTCAGCCATAGCGCCAGGTGTCCTGTGGGTGTTGGTTGCACTGTACCTTGGTACAAGAAATCTTAACATAACATAACATTACAACTACATTGTGCCCCACCTCCAGTCATGATGCCATTCTTTATCCCATGTGCCCTGGAATTTCTTGCTTGCCTAGACCTCCGTCAACCATCCTAAATCTGACCCCTCCTCTTTCACTTTCGCTCTTCTTCTGATTTGCTCTTTCTTTGTCCCATCTCACTCATACTCCTCATTCGACTCTTCTAAAGTACGTTGCTCTAGTAGAAGCTCTCCAAACTTCCTGTCTCTCCTTTTATTACCACCTGTCATCTGCATGCCCACTATTTCGCTGCACTTGCCCTCCTTCTTCACTACTTTCTGTATACTCTCCTTCGTTACCCCTTTGGGTAGGGCTGTCACTGCATGTGCCGTCTTCACTCCTTTGAACACCAACCCCTTCTGTGCCACCATCACCCTCAAATTGTGCGCTATGTTGGACATTGCTGTTACTGTCCTCACCTTTTTGTGAGTGCCACACTCCTCTGGTCTACTATTTCTCTCCAGTTCTTTACCCCTATGGCTACCTTCTTCCCATCTCTGAGTACCACCCTACTCTATACTACTATCACTCTGAAACTCTTCACCCCTCTGGGCATTGATTTGCTCCTCTGAGCACCACCACCGTCTATACTAGGGTCACCCTCTTTGGATGTCCCTTTCAGACCCTTGGCCCCTTGTGCCAGTACATCTTTTTGCTCCTTGGTCTGAGCTACTGGGTGTGTCCACCAGATCCTAGCTTCCAGTGCTACCCAGTATTTGCCAATCTCTTGCTCTCGGCTTCCAACTTTCTCCAAACAAACTCCTGTCTCCAGTATCTGGTCTACAGCTCCAAACTCCTTAAATGACAGGCAGAGCTTTTGTGCTTTCATAGGGCTATGCCCCACCTTACAGCCTCTCTCTGGCAAAGTGTGGTGCAAGCTGGGATGGGGATTGGCTGCTGGGCTATACCCTGGAGTTGGCCTATACGTCTGAATGGTGTCTTGGGATTTGATTGTTCTATAACATGGGAAGGTCTTTATCTGCCTGCCACACCATGGCCCAACCCTGAGGATATCTTGCAGTTCTGAAGGTCCTTGATGCTGCTTAGTCCCTCCACATGAGCAGTCCTCTCTCTGGTAGTCATGCCCCCTCCCTGCCCCTAGGTCTGTCTCCCTTTACCTGTCTGTTCCTAACAGTATGAGAGGGGCTGCATTGTGTGATAGATGGACAGGTGACTACTGAGTTTTTCTTCACCGATTCAGTCTCCTCTCTCTAGATTCATATGAAATTTCAGTAATCGTATGAGGAGTACTGAGAATACAGGCACTGCCAGTTCTGTGGGACAACCATTTCTTGCTTCCCTTAAAGTGCAGGAGCTGCATAGTCCACAATTTCATTACAATTAAAAGTACAGTGTTTTAGGGATCCCTTCAGAAACTTCGGTGTTTACAGAGGGAATCTTGAAGTAGGTTTCAACAAAATTATAAATGTTCTAGCTGAAGTAGAGATTTGAGTGTTAGAAAATAGGCTCCAACTGAATACCAGCAAAATGGAGGTCATTCCCTTTGGTTCCAAGTCTTCAAAAAAAAGCTGCATGTAATCCTGGTGTTTTTTTCCTTGGCCGGAGGCTTGTGCACGCTTCCTATCCCCAGGCCACGGTGGGACCACTTACAATCCCACAATCCACAGATCATCCGCAAGCTGAAGGGCTCTGGGCAACCAGCAAATCTAAAACAGATGTTATGTTATTCCTGTAACAGGGGAGGGCTACCCACTGAATTCTTCCCTAACCAATGACACCCCTCCAATGGAGCGCAGACGACAAGATGGATTTTTGAAGGGATACCCATGGGGAACCCTTTATATTTTAAACATCAAATCATATTAACTGAACCTTCCTTATCAATATTAAACCACCTCACATTCCTAGTCCCTTTCCTTAACTACCTTGGTGTGATTTTCTCCCTGGAGATCTGCTCCAGCAGCCCACCTTTCCTGTATATGGTCGTGGCAGAGCACACCGAGCAGAACCCTTCTACTCTGCTGCCACAACCCACTGTGGAGGAGGGGCCCGTATATGGCCCAGTGGGTGGTCCCCTCCCATAGATGGCCTTGGGCAGTCCCCTCTGCCTCACCTCAGGGTAATACTCTTTTTCCCACAACAATTAACACCCAGGCTATATAACAAGACGACGCAGAGCAACACAGATTCTAATCCCGGGCCTGCGCTTCCATATTGTTTTCCGGTATTAAGCGTGTTATAAATGATTAACTAATTAGCCAATTAAACATACACACATAAAGAATTCATAATTATGTAGATTTGAAAATATGTCAATATATGTACATGAATGTGACTGCTGCAGTCAGTCACAGCCCTTCACAGTATCCTTTTCCTGGTCTGAGGTTTTAGGGTGGGGCCTGCCCTTACTTACTGTTTTCCCCTTTTCCCCTGACTTGCCCACCCTAAGCACCGTTGCTTTCATTGCGTTGCCTTGTCTACCACATGGGTCACTGATATGTGACAGGGCCCATTGAAAGGTAGGCGAGTACACCACCAAGCAGCTGAAGTTGTGTACAGATTCCTGGCAGCAGAGTGTACCAGGTGATCTAAAAATCGATAAGAGAAGTCCTGGCAGGAAAGTACACCAGGAAGCTAAAATTGTTTAAAGAAGGGAAGGGGAGTATACCAGTCCCTCTTCAAAGTTATAAGAGGTTCTACAGAAAGACTGTTACAGAAACCTATTGATGAAAAAATAATGTTGCGACTCCAGTGAAGACACAAAGGAACTCTTAGCTAAAGAGACATTTTTTCCATCCTGTTTAAGAATCCAGGGGACAGGGACCATCCTCTGGATCCAAAAGTCTTTACCTTGGAGAACATTTTCATTGGAGTTGTTCTTATACTTTTGGTTTTGAACACATTTGCCAACATCAAGTTAAAGACATTTCCTTGCACCCTTGTTGTTTTGTTCTTAGTGTGAGGGTCAGGATAGGACATTTTGGGCACAAGGACAGCTTTTCAGTTACTGACATCTTGACGCAGATAGATCCTTAGTTTTTGGTTTCTAGGTAGGGAAGTTACACTTTAGAATAGAGCCCTTGATGTAATTTACCCAACCCATTTTTATTTAATAAAAATGTCTTTAACTACAAATACTACAACTTTGTGTCCGGCTTTCATTTCTGACCCCCACACCATCCTCTGACCCCAAAGATGCTCTAGCATCTGCAGCATGACCTTCAAACAACGTATTGGAGTAGACAGCTGCCACTCTGTGTACCTCTTCGCTGGTTATGGCAGCTCTGTCTGCTTCCCTTACAATGGGGCTGTTAGTGTGCTTCCCCACATAGGACCACAATGTGGGGCAAGGTTAGAAGGACCACCAGAGTCTGCAAGCTACCAAAATGGGTTTGAGCACATGCCTCATCACTAACACTGTTCTGCACTTCCACTCCCCATGCTGTGCTTGCTGTGCCTCTGCCCCCTTCACCTCATGTTTCTCCTGCTGCTTGATTTTTCTGTAATGTGTCCCTTTCAGACCCTTGCCAACGTATATATCCCTGAGCCACACATTGCATTTTTTTCATAAAGTGTTTTGTATTTTCGCCACTAGTTCCCTAAATTTTCATTACATGGGCTAATGGGGTTGCATCTACGACAAGAGTGGCAGGAAGCAGGGCAGCATGGACAATATTACCCATACAGGGGCATGGCACCCTCACAGGGTGACTGGGTAAGGGCAGCAGCTCGCAATTAACAGTATATGCCACATAATGATTCTGGACTGCATCAGGTCCTTGAAGGGGGATGAAGGAAGGGTTAATCAAAATTAACAATAAACTGGATGATTTGGTCACCAGTATGGGTTCCCTGAAGACCAAATTGGGAAATCAGAGCATACGAATCGATGAGTTGAAGTACAGCAGAGCAAAGGATGATGTCTTCTTTCTCAAGTCCACTGTGGAAATCTTCACAAAGGATTAGCAAGTCACAAAACAAAAATACTACATTCTGGAATTGCGATCAAGTGGGGAATGATATATGGATTGCTAGGGCTTTGGAGAACGCTGTGAAGGGGAATATGGAAACATTTGGAGAAAAATAACCATATAGGACTGCCTCCTCTCTCCACACTTGAGTGTTGAAAAGACAGATAGGTTGCTTACTCCATGACCATGGCAAGGTAAAACCCTCAGCCCATAAAAGCAGGAATTCCCACCTCTAAGGGCTGCATTCTGGTGCACAAATACACTTGTGAGAAGGCCAATGGGTCAGATAGGGCCTTCTTCTTCCAAGACCTTTCTGCCACTCTCCATTCAGCGCTGAAATCTCAATTGGAGGTTACAAAATGCAGAAAGAGAGAGAGAGAGAGAGAGAGAGAGAGAGAGAGAGAGACATATTCAATATGCTCTTCTTTTTCCGGAAAAGCTACATACACAAGTTCACAACAGAAAGATAATACTTTTTCACTACCCCCCGCCACATAGCCCACATCATTCATTAAAACTAATATTTCACCAATTCTCCTGCGGCCAGACCCATCTGCATGGAACATGGCCCTAACCGCTCACAGATCTTATGGCACTTATGGTATGATATGATATAAGGGAGAACGTTCTTACATATACCCATTCTTCTAGGGGTACTGTGGAATTAAGTATTATTATTATTATTGTATTTATTGAGTGTGGACCTAGCTTTGAGAAGTAACAGAGCACTTTACAGAGGTATACAACAATACAGATGCATTACAGAGCACTTTACAGAAGTAACAACAGGACAGATATACAGCAGGGGTTAGAATACAGAGGGGCACAAAGGAGGGGTACATCTGTACAGGGTGGCGGGAGGAGACGGGTAGATGGCATCTAGCGAATCAGGTGGCACGTGGGTAATATGATGGCCTAGGTGTTGAAGAGGAGAGACGTCTTGAAGAGGTAGTCTTGAGTTCTTTTCTGAATTGTAGGAGCATGGGGTGAGTCTGACGATGATGGTAAGGAGGTTCCATAATCATGGGTCATAGGCATAGAAGCATGGGTGTTGCTAGGTCTGGAAAAGATCTGGGGCTACACTAATGTGGGGACTGTCGTGACCCACGTCTAGCTAACCTTTTGGTTGTCACCCCTGAGCTTCTATCTGGGGCTACAACCAAAAGACCCCGGGCTATATCACCCTCCAGCCCTTCTAGAAACGCCTCTTCAGAGGAGGCTTGTTTTCTGGTCCATGAATTAACTGTGTGACCCCTCAAACTTGTGCGCTCAATGCCTGTGATCAGTCATTCAAAAATAATTCTATTCCTTAATTGTTTAACTAGAAGTGCTTTAATTTGGTGAATTACTATGTGAAAGTTACATCCCTTATATTAGTTTTATTTTTGTATTCAGCCATTGTATACAAAATGCATTAATGAACAGCCAACAATAACCTCTTGGCACATGTGCCTCATGTTTTGCAAACTATAGCTTCCTCTAGGCTCATTACACAATATCTGGCTATTACCAAGATAAACAATACCCTCTTGGCGCACATGCCTCTTGTTTCACCAAACTATTTATTTATTTATTTTATTTATTTTAATTTTTGTAACGCGCCAACATGCCCGTGGGCCTCAGGGCGCACAAAGAACAAGAACAAGACAAAGACAAACAAGCATAAGAGGAAGATGGAGAAGCGAGTCAGAAGATTATTCCAGGTTAAATAAGTGAGTCTTTCTGGCACGTTTGAACGCTGTATGGCTCTGGATCTGCCGTATACCAGCTGGAAGTGTGTTCCATAAAAGGAGACCCTGAGCATCCAATGTAGTACCTCCAAATTTGCTGTCCTAAATTTAGGATAATTGAGAGTTACCGCAGAAGAAGAGCAAAGGTTCCTCACGTTAGGTTTGATGCCTATAGGGGATGACAGATAGGTTGGGCCGCTGGAACTGAGGCATTTATGGGTCGTAGTAAGCATCTTATGCGTTATGCGGTGTTTGACGGGTAGCCAGTGGAGTTTTTTCCTAAAAGTAGAGATGTGTGTGCGACGTGACTGATTGAAAATATTACGCACGGCATTGTTCTGTCCCACTTGTAAGGATTGGATGTTAGAGGCTGTGGTGCCCGGCAGGAGGCTGTTACAATAGTCCAATCTTGAATTTATCAATGCAGTGGACAATAGAGCACAGTTCTCTTCCGATATGAATGGTCAAATATATCTAATTCTCTTGTTTATAGCACCACAACTAGATTTAATGCAAGAAATATGGGATTTCATGGAGAGTTCTTCATCAAGTACTACTCCTAAGGATTTGACTTTCTTTTGAACTACGATGGTGTTATTGGCAATATGGAAAGAGGCGTAGTTAGGATCAAGTTTTGCCTGGATGTTTTTATATGCCACAATAAGGAGTTCAGTCTTTTTATCATTAAGAGCAAGAGAATTACAAGCCATCCAATCTTGTATGGCCTTATATATTCGGTTAATGGTTTCCAAATCGCTGCTGTACGAGCCACTCAACTGAATAACAACCTGAGTTTCATCAGCGTAATTCGTATATTGCACTCCTAGTTTGTTTAAAAGATCGAGAAGGGGCCGGATGTAAAGGTTGAAGAGCAGCGGCGACAGACAGGAGCCCTGAGGGACTCCACATGTCTGAGAGATTGGAGAAGATTGTTTATCACCCACGCAAACCCTTACTATTCTGGGACCCAGAAAGGAAGAGATCCATTTGGATGCAATTGCAGACCAATTGGAGACCTCTCCGAGCCTTGACACTAGTAAGCTATGATCAACTAGGTCAAAGGCTGCGGAGAGGTCCAATAGCATGAGCAGAGCAGCTTGGTTTTTGTCAGCTATGCTAGCAAGTGTAGATTTGAGATCCAGCATAGCTGTCTCAGTTCCGTGACGAGCTCTATATCCCGACTGACGGGTACCCAAGATGTCGTATTTTTCAGCATGGGCCTGTAGCTGTAAGTACAGCTTTGTCTAGGCTAGTTACTCAATATATGGCTGTTTTCAAGATCATTTAAAACATTTGGTTGCAATAACTTATTTACAGTTACAGTTTCGTTATAACATACAGTGATTCATTAAATTCCATGCTTCGAAATTTAGATTACAGTACAATCCGTAAGAATTAGTCTGTAAGGAAAAGAGAGGAAAAGAAAAAGGTCCAGCATGAGACAAAAGCATGGTTTGATTAACGGGTGTGGTTTGGATTAGGTAATTTCAAGTCTGCACGTGTCCTGGCTTCTGGTGGTGCGCTGTCCGCCAGAGATTCAGAGTTTCTCCGCAAGGTAGCTGGGTGACTGGAGGGCGACTCCCTTAATAGATGATGCATCAAGACCTGAAGGTGATTCGTCTGTGCAGGGGGAGCTAGTGGAGCACCTGCTCCCCATGTGCACCTGCTCCCCTGTGCAGATGGGGAGCAGGTGCAAGTGGATCTAGGTGACCTGTACTAAGCCCCGCCCACCTGGTGCCTTCTTGCCTGCCGCTCTTTTTCACCACTTAGCAAGCCCCGCCCACCTGGTGCCTTCCTGCTTGCCGCTCTTTTTCCCTACTTAAGGAGCCCTCCAGCCTCTTTTCCTTTGCAGATGGGGAGCAGGTGCAAGTGGATCTAGGTCACCTGGCCTAAGCACCATCCACCTTCTTACCCCTGCCTCTTCCTTCCTGCTCTTAACTATTAGATAAAGGGCGTCTCTCGCCCGGGCGTCCGAAGCAAAGGGTAATTCCTGTTTGGACCTGTTCGGACCAGGAGGACCCAGGGTCCGACCCTCTGCTCAGACAGCAGGTAAGCATGCACCAACATGGGTGACTCCCTCTGTCCCTACAGGCCATAACCACCCCCTCTGCCCCCCCCATGATGATCCCTTGTGCCCCCACCCTTCCCGCGCACACAGGTGTTGCCTGTTTTGCTTGATTCTTCTACCATGTTCCCCCCTCAACCCCCTCATGCCTACTTCTGCAGGAGTCTGTCCTGATACACCCTTTCTCAACACTCATGCTGAACTTCCTTTGCATCTTGTACTGGTGGCCCTGAATCATGCTGTTCCCATCTTCATCTTGTATCCTGGCTTGCAACATTATGTGTTACTACTGACTTCTGCAATTGTATTCACTCTCCCCTCTTGCTTCTCCAGTCTTTTGACTGCTAACTCTCTGTTCTCTCCTCCTTTCTCTTCTCCCTTTTCCTATCTCCTCCCCTTACTTTCTTCTATGCACTTACTCTATCAGAATTGGCCCTGGACCTAGTATGATAGCAACCTGCTCTGTCTTGTCCCCGCTCCCCTCACTGTTTTTTTCCTCCCACCTCCCCATCCAGCACTATCTGAAATGTCGTCAGGCCTAGTATGATAGTCGCTTGTTTTGTTCCTCTCCTACCTTTTTGCACCCCTCTCCCTCACTTTTTGTTTTTCTCCGGCTCTACCAGAAATGTCGTCAGGCCTAGTACGGTAGTCGCCTGTCTGTTTCCATTTCCTACCCACTCTCCCCCTCCCTTCCTTATCTATGTCTTAGCTCTTGCACTATCTGAAATGCCGTCAAGCCGAGTACAATAGTTAATTTCACATCCTTACTGTTCATGGCCTGTAAGAATGTCATTGTATTTTCCCTTGTTCCCTCCCTTGCCTTGAAGCGCTTTGAAACACATTCTGTATAGGTGCTATATAAATAAACTATCATATCATATATCATTATGAGGGCTGGGGTGATGTGGTCATATCTGTGTAGATGCTTGATGTGGCATGCGGGCACGTGTAGGGCACTTTTCAGGGGCACAAGAGAGAACGACGGGAGGCCTTCGAGGAGGGCATTGCCCACATCCAGGTAGGATAGGACCAGTGCATGAACGGTGGATCTAAAGCTGTCCGGAGGGAGGAAGGGCTTGACTTTCTGCAGGAGGGAGAGATGATACCAAGCTCTGTAAGTTTTCTTAGCTATGTGTTTCTTGAAGAAGAGGTATTTTTCGATATGGAACCCGAGGGACTTAGTCAGGAGGTGAGCTTGGGTGTGAAGCCCTCAGGGTTCATGGTTGATAGCCAGGTTTGTTTAGTGTTTTTGGGAAAGAGTAGTATTCGGTCTTGGAGGGGTTGTGCTTCAAGTATGCACTGGACATTCAAGACTGGACTGAAGAGAAGGGTTTTGAGCCTGTGGTTGTCATGGATGGAGTCGACTTGTGCTATAGCTGTGTGCCATTGGTGCATTGGTGGATGTGAATGTTGTGTGTGGCTACGATGGCTCCCAGTGGCTCCATTTATAGTTTGAAGATCACTGGGGCAAGGATAGAACCCTGTAGCACTCCACAGGTGATGGGTAGCACTGGTGCTCTAGAAGAGTCCATCTGAATAAACTGCTAGCGGTTGGTGAGGTGGGACTTGAACCAGCGTAGGACAATGTCGTTGATCCTCATGTGCTGATGTAGGGTGCCTGTTGGTCTACTGTGTTGAAAGTGTCTGCAAGGTCAAGTAGAACCAGGAGGCAGGGGTGGCCGTTGCCAAGGATGTTGAAGTCTCATCGACCATCTGTATGGTTGCCGTCTCCGTGCTGCTTCATCTGAGTCTGAACCCAGATTGGTAGGTTTGGAGGAGATTGTTGGTGTCGATGTGTTGCTGCAGTTGAAGGGACAATATATCCAAACATTCTGGAAAATGTTTGTTGATGCATTCACTAGCTGACCCCCAGGGATGTTTTGTCAGATTGCATGCTTGCTCTTAAGGAAAGCTGAGAGATGTGTTATTTCTGCTGCTCAACTATTGGGGTTTATTTTTTAAAACTGCTTGAATTTCATGATCTTTACTTTCATCTGTGCCATTAGAGCACCTTTGTATCAACAGTTTTGTCCATGGCTATCTCAGGATGAATGGTGACAAAAGCTCCCAGGCTGTCATCTTACTCTGTTGGAGTTGGTGTGGTATAAACAATCCCGTAATGGAAATTCGCCTAAAAGCCTCCCTGGATCGTCAGTAATGTTGCAGCAGATGCATGCTCCCCTTGGGGCTAATAAAAATGTTGCTAAATATTGCTGAAAGTTTACCTCCTGATCTTCACAATCTAGTGGAGATTTTACACTGGTGCATTGCTCCCTTGGCTTACAATATACTGCTTTTGTGGCTGACACTGTGGCTAGGTTCATTGAGATCCATGGTTCCCTTCTAGGTCAAAAGATAGGGCCAATTAACCCTATTCAAACAAATGTTGACAATCTTGAGTTATTCGAGGAAATAGCTCATAAAGGCCTCATTTCATTGAATGCTATTATTATCTGTAGCATGGATTGTGATACCACTGTATATGTAAATCTGGGCCAAGGGCCCTGACAATGCTGCCCGCACATAATGGTTAGGCATGACCTAGTGAGTGTCTGTAGGCACCTTTTTATAAAGTAATACTCATATACACATAATATTCCTCTGTTCGCAACATGTACTCTAGAATGGGTGGACGGTTTGATTCTGAGGTTTTGGGGGAGTTTAGGGGTTATGCTATCCTTCCACACACTTTCTCTGAATAGTCCCGTGACAATCTATCATTAAGGTCTATCTATCTAACATTATCAAGTCTGCACTCCTACTTCACAACTGGACTATCTTTAAAATATTCTTTGAAACAGATTATAGTATATGTTGATTCAATATCCATCTTCTGGGAATCATTTAGGATCTATATTAGGGATATCTCTATCTTGACTGAATGTGGGGTCCTTACGATGCTTATAGTAGACTTTAAACACTGTGAATTTGAACTCTGTGCACTTGAGCTAGATTATGGTGTGTCAGTGAGAAAATGACTTCTGGAAAACTAGTACAGGAGCGGGCACCACTCAACTTAAAATTCAAGCTAATCCATAACACTATAATATTTAAATCACATGCCTCGGGAGGATTGCTCAGGGGCAACGTGCTCGCCTTGGAAGCAAGACGACACTGAGCATCACAGGTTCGATCCCTGGGTCCACGCTTAGAAGCCCCTGGGTATTAAGCATGTTATAAATAGCATATCATATCACATCTGAGGGTGTGAGTCCTCTTTAAACACCCTGAAAAAAAGGTCCTTAGAATAGTAAAGAGGAAGACCTGGGCGTACAGCCCATGGTGAGGACTGCACTACACCTTTTAGCTGTACTGCTATGAACGTTTTCTACTATACACAACACTGTGTTACATTATTAGAAAGACAATACAATTCCAATATGCCAGTATTCTTGGAGGTAAAAAATAAATCCTGGTTTATTAAAGTATGCAGGTAGATACCAATGGCCAATGCATTTCAGACCACTGAGGTCCTTCTTCAGGGCGAAATCTAAATGATAAAATACAGAAAAAAGAAAAAGGTACAAACAGAATATATGTTTTTAAACGAAAACACAAAAACACAAGAAGTAAAATATAATAGTAGCAATTCAACACTCTACCTAGCCTCTAAGATGCGTAAAGAAACCGCCAATAAAACAATGCAGACCTATACCAAACAGAATGAGACCTGTAAAGAACAAAAAAAGAACATAACACAATGTTATTACTCCAACCCATCCCAAGAAAAACAAGTGTTCCAAAGTTAAGAAGTGAATGAAAGAAAATACCTCAAGAGTATCAGAATAATGTAGACATTCAGCTCTCAACAAATATGCTGAAAAAATGAAAGGTGCTAATTATAGAACTCAATTCTGCCTACATCACAGCTCCTGTAAGAAACAAATGAAGATGGCCTTTATATGCCAATACTCAAATGAGAGTAACAGATCCTGAGCTATAAGTCAAACAACATGATGACGCTTTCATACCATGCTGCCATTACGATGTGGAAGAAGGCGCACAAGAGCACCATCCTTATGCGTGACTGCACTCTCATTCCCGTTATCACATTGTAAGGGTGCAGAAGTAAGGCTCGGACACAAAGGTGGCATCGTTTTGGTCATAACCTTTCATTAACCAGTAAAAGGGTTGAGAAAATGGCCTCTCTGTCGCTAAGCTAACATGGGTTTGCCTGACTCAAAGAAATCTGAGGAAAACGTCAGGATGTCAAACAAATAGTCAGCCACTGTTGTGTCCAAAAAAACCATACTTCTCACTCTAACATTAATAAAATAAATCTAATGTGCGAGATTATTCTTTTCAAAACTAGAGTGGCAATGGCAGTTCTTGCCAACATCATAGTTCCCAATGTCTCGGGTGGTCAAAACGATAAAAGAAAAGTTCCAAAATGTATTACTCTGCGGGTTAGCTCCTTTCCCCTGGATTCCTTCTGGTTCTACTTTAGGAGCTCATCTCGTTCTTATGTCGTTTTTTTCATTTTCTTATCTCCTTGGGTCCCAGACCCTGTACCTTTTTGAATGAACTTCACTGTATTATGAGATTTTCATATGGGTGTGAGTCCCAGACTCACAATACTGTATCATACCAGCGTGGCGTACTCTTCTGTCAAGCATATGTTCTCTTCTGATCTGTCTCTTTTTCTTTCAGGGTACCAGATCCTCTTATTCTCAGATTCACATGTGGGTGCAGGTCCCAGGCTCGCAATTCATTGACACAATAGATTGGTTTACTCTCCTGCCAAGCATATGCTTTCTTTTGGACTGTCTCTGTTTCTCTCATGGTCCCAGACCCTCTTTTTCTCTGGCTCTCATATGGGTGCGGGTTCCAGACTTGCAATGCTCTGTTGCTATAGCTTGGTTTACTGTCCTGCCAAGCATTTGCTTCCTTATGTACTTTCTCTGTTTCTCTCAGGGTTGCAGACTCTCTTATTCTCTGGCTTTCATATGAGTGCAGGTCCCAGATCCTCTTATCTCGTGTTCTGCAGTTGTTCCCCGATTCCTCCGAGACCTCTAGCATCTCTAGGCATGTCCGCGTACGTGTTACTGAGGTTTGCATCTTCCGAGCACCGGTGCTTCGCTCTGAGACTCTGGTAGCTTTTGGGCGCTCTGTCTGGTCGGCGGCGTCTCCGCCTGTCAATTCTTCTTCCTCCATCCGCCTTCGGGTTCCCCTTCTTGTCGGTGGTTGCCCCGCCAGTCTCTGCTCCCTTCTCTGGCTATGCTTTTGCTTTCCGGCAGCTTGCCAGACTTTGGGACGGCCAGAGGTTTGTTCGGGCAGCCAGCAAAGTAACTCCTGCTCCCTGATGAAGCAGAGATATACCGCGTTCTCTGGGAGGGTTGTCCATCATCCCATAAGGTGCTTCGTCTCCCATGTGATCCTCCCCCGGTGCACTGGCCCCAAGGACACTGTTGTACTGTACTGTGGAAGCAAAACTCTGTCCCCATGGTAAAGGTCTCCCCTCATGAAAGAAGGGATGTCATACACAGATTCGTCACAATGTACACTCAATTTAAACGATATAGATGTTTAAGATTGATGTAATTATGTTGTGATGTCATGACTCAATGGCGTCATGATCATAATAATGCACCTAACAAACAAATAGACAAACTACAGTAAACAAAGGGGGAAAAAAAGTTCTAGACCAAAACTGAATCCAGCAAAATCAAGGATAACAATGTAGTCAAATGAGATTAAAAAAATTGCATAAATAACATTGAATTAAATTGAATATATGATCATTGTGTCTGTGAAAAAAACAGTGATCCTCACACATAAATAGAATGTCATAAACCAATTCTGATATATGTGATAACACTCTATGAGATCACAAGTTAATAAGAACGTGAAAACCGCTGATACCTTTCATGAGTTAAGCAAGGACCTCTTTCCACATCATAAAATAAACCCACACTGTTTCCAATGATGGCTGAGAAAACTCTTAAAGGATAACAATTCAGATTCTCACAGACATCCTCTTTGTCGTTACCTCATCCGACCAATGGACCCGGAACATGGTCGTCTTTCTCTCTCCTATCACCTCTTCTCCCATTAATGGTGGCACCTGCTGGGAGGTCCTCCTTGACCTCTTCGCCATTTCCAGGATCATCATTAATGTCTATCATAATGGAACCATCATGGTTCAGGATTCTCAACCTAACTGTCTTCTCTTTGATAGGCTCCTACCTCGCCTCTCAACCCTCACCTTTCCCACTGGACTGGCCCCCTTGCCTGATGTGCCTTCAACATTCTCTGCACAGGCTCCCTTGCTAGCTGTGACTTTCTCCTCCTCTGCTCAGGCTCCCTTGCCTGATGAGCCTTCCTCCTCTGCCTGCACATGATCCCTTGCCTACAGTGCCTTCCACCTCCTCTTCACAGACACTCTTGCCTTGCCTCACTGTCCTGGCCCCCTTGTCAGCCTTGACACCTCCGCCACCCTCCACTATCCCCCTGGCTATCTTGCCACCCTCGGGGGGACCACTGTTCCCTGCACCCCCCCATGGAAGACCTTCAAAGACAGCTAGCTGCTCCATATTGCCACACTTAATTCTCGCTCTGCTGTCAAACACCCGTCTGACATCTGCAATCTCCTTGAACGCAAGGCCATCATGGAGACATGGTTCGAGGACAGCTGTGTCATGAGCTTTGACACTCTCCTGCCTGAAGGATACAAGATCCTCTCTTTGCCCATACCCAAGGGGTTAGGAGAGGGAGTGGCGCTGATCTTCCCAGAAAGGATACCTCAGTCCATCATCCCCACTCAGGCCTACTCCTCCTTCGGGTCCCTAGTCTGCAGGCTCTCACTCTCACCTAAATCTTCTCTCCTTATGGCCACCTTCTATCGGCCACCAGGACAGTCCTCTCTCTTTCTCTCAGAATGGGCTGACCTGGCCTTCTCTCTACTCTCCTCCTCCTTTCAACTCCTCCTGCTGGGTGACCTGAACATCCATCTGGACTCTCCTGACTCCTCAGGACCTTTCTACAACCTATGCAAATCTCTCTCCGTCTCTATCTTACCTTCCAGTTCCACACACACAGTGGGCCACACTTTGGATGCTCTGATCTCTACCGACATCTCTCTCTCTTTCTCTCTCACTACCTCTCTCTCTTGGACGGACCACTCTCTTCTCTTTTCAAACTTGAAGCTCTCCTTACCTCTTGCATTGGCACACCCGGCGCAGCCACTCGGTTTCCAAGTCACCAGACCCATGAAAAGAGTGACAGCGGCTGCCTTTGCCTCCACCTACTCTCCGCCTCCTACTCCTGCGGCTGACTCCCACCCTGACACAGCCCACACTAACTTCAATCTCTCTATCTCTAGCACCCTTGATACTCTTGCCCCTGTCATGAGGGTCCGACTGAAGCCTTCCAAAAAGTGCAACTCTTGGTATGACTCTGATCTGGATGCCCTTAAACTCAAGTGTAGGGAAGCTGAGCGGAAATGGAAGTCGTCAGGAGGACCCTCTGACAAACTGGTCTGCCGCCCCTTCAAAGGCAATATCGACTCTGCATCCACACCAAGAAAAGCGTCTTTATTCAAGCCTGCATCGCGACTGCATCAAACAATGTTAGGCAGAAACCTGTGCAATTCCCTCTGGGACCAGTGCAAAAGATTTAGGACTACAGGTGTTTGGCAGTAAACCCACTTGGTAGCAGTCTGTACCACACAGATTCACTTGGTAGCTGTGGCTGGGCAGTCAGACTTCCCTCAAGAAGAGTTAGGACGTATTTGGAGTATACAGGATAGGGCAATTTACACAGTAGAACAAGCAGACACTGATCAGAGCTTGGGTGTAAAGATATATAATTATTTATTTAAAAACACATCTATGGAAAACACACTGGCACTAATATGGCGAACAACTTCAATCATAGTTACTATAAGTATATATAAATCCCATAACAATATTTCGACAAGTCTAGGTTCAACGGCACAACTTATTTGCAGACAGAGGTGAATGCTTTAACCTAGATGGCACTCTAGTATTCGTTAGAAAGGGAGAGAAAAAGGCAGGGTATGAAATCAACTCAGTACCAACACTTTTACGAAACAAATGCAAGGCGAGCAAGGCAGGGTCTACTGTAAATCACAAAGTTCAGAGGCCAGGCCCACTCGGAGAGAGGCAAGGCGATGTCCCGAAAGTATCACAGTGGAAATGCACTTCAAGTCTTTGTAGCAAAATGTCACAGAAAGGTTGGACCAGTTTAGAACAAATGTTTAAGAACGTCTGGAGGCGACCCAATGGAAAGGTAAGGATTTAAGACACCTCACGCTAACCGTTTCAAGGGAAGCCAGGCGGACACAGTACCTTGGGAGTGAAGAGGCAGCTCCGGCGGGGGCAGTTGTTCCTGGTGGTGGATGCAAGTCGGGGCTTTGCCAGAAGATGAGGGGATCTCGTCGTCGAGGAAAGTTGAAGATCGTTGCACCACCAGGGAAGAGACCAGTCGCGGAGTGCTCAGTCACAAGGCACCACCTTTTGGTCGCGCTACAGTGGCCAGTGGCTATCCGGTTGCCGGGGTGCTCAGCACGGGCAATTTGACCAGTAGACGTCCTGGAAGCGAAGAAAAAGCAAGGGACTGGTTGTTCCCACAGTCAGGGGAAGAAGACTCTCCAGCAGGGAGATCTCCTCTGTCATTGGGAAGTGGTGAGTCGGTTCAGCAGGGCTCCACCGGAGGTGTCGTCGTTGCAGGTCGGCTCAGCTTTACTCTCGTCGGATTCTTAGGTCCTGTGGCGACTTCTGAAGTTCCAGTCCCAAAGGCCCTGCTTTTATGCAGAAAACCCCCATTCATTCAGCCTAGCTGTCGATCAAACATGCTAAGTGGTGAGCGGGGTGGCTCACCACTCGGGCCAATCACACCAGAGCGCGACTGGAGTTGGCAAGGCAACTCAGTCCAGGGTGCCTAAACACCCTCCCACACCCCCTGTGTACCCAGACAGAATGGCACCACTCTGGAGGGCTTCTGTGCAGACGCCCGCCAAAAGTGGAACAAAGGGCTCAACCTTTGGTTCGGAGTTACAGAGGCGAACACATATGCCATTTTAAAAACCGAGTTCTGGCAGAAAATACCAACCAGTGGATTTATTTAAGACAAATAAACCGGCGGTATGTTAGAGGCCAATGCGAAAAAGTATTAGCCTCCAACAATGGGAAGAATCCCATAGGAATATATTTGCGGTTGAATATAAAAAGTAGTATCCACTGCCACCAGCCAAAACTCGACGAGGGGGATGGGACAGTGCCCCCTCGAACAACAGACCCAGGGGTAATCGAATTACCCCTACCAGTACATCCACAATAGGATGGTTTGTACTAGTTCTGTTAGTAAATCTAGGTCTAGTAAAGCCAATGGTGACTTTACATGCCCTGGGAGACAGTAGTCGGTCCCAGGGTATGGAGTCTATGGTGGGGATCCTCTAGGACAACACAGTGTTACGGCACGGAGGGTGCGGTGTAACACACATAGCAAAACACATGAGGCCCTATGGAGTAAAAGACCCCATAACCCATAGAACACATTGGCATTCAAAGAAATCAACCACAATCATGTCCAAGAGTGGGAGATAAAGAGTCTCACTCTTGGCAGGATGAAAAAAACAAACTCCAGAAATCCAGCAAAGCTGCTGGGGGACTCACTAGGTTAGGAAATTCAGCCTAAACAGAGAATTTTCCCTAACAAACAACACGGCCAAACTTTTCATAGTCTGTAAGGAACTAGCCAATCCTGCAGCAGCCTCGGCCCTGGCTGCACACTTCACAGCAAAAACCAAAGACAGCCTCTCCTCTCTCACTTCCACACCACATCTTACACCAATACTTATGGAGCCTCCCTTGACTCCTCCACCACTTCTCCTCTCTTCCCTCACTGCCATCACACCTGATGAGGTCGCCAGCCAAGTCCGGTCTATGACGGCCTCATCTAAACAGGTGGGCCCCTGCCCTTCCAAAAGCATTAAGGACAACATTGACTATCTCGCTCCAGCCTTGGCTGATCTCTGCAATCTCTCTTTTGCCACTGGAGTTTTCCTAACTTTTCTGAAGCACTCCCTTTTGCACTCTCTGCTTATGAAACCCTTGGCTGGCCCCTCCATTCTGGCATACTACCTACAGATCTCTATCGCCCCTTTCCTGGGAAAACTCCTGGAGAAGCTGGCTATCTCCCATCTCAACATCCACACTGATCCTGATGGTTGCCTCCACGACCATCAGTCGGGCTTTAGAGTATCCAGAGGCACAGAAACTGCTCTTCTGAACACCCGTGCAGACCTGCTCTTAAATCTTGACAATAATACCCCCTCTGTCCTCATTCTTCTTGACCTTGTAGAGGAGGTTCCAGGCATGACCTGCACCCCTGCCCCTCATGTTGATCTGCCAGGAAGGCACCCGCCAAGGGGCGTGACGTATGAAGAGCAAATGAACCAACAGAGAGCCGCACTGGGACTATGCCCAGTATACATTAGGAGATCCGTGCCTGTTGAAGTGCCCATAACAAGACAACCCTGGGCAGCGCGGTACCCTTTCAGACAGCCATACGAGCTGCTGATACGAAATGAGGAGTACCTTCATGGGCTCCACGAAGAGACCCCAAAAGCCTTAATGGAAGACCAGTAGAAATGACATAAGTGCCTGAAACTAAACTAAACTAAACTAAACTAAACTAAGACTTGTGAATGAACAAAAGTGGTTATCGAAGACAAGCACACCAGTGCGAGTAGCTACGAAAATAAATGTAATGGACACAGAGAAGAGACAATGTTAAAACGTAAGGAAACGGTGCTTCGAGACAAGATGGAAGCAACCATCCTGTTAAACATGTGTAACTAGGCTTGAAACGCAAGATGCTAAGAAACCGATACTGCTTGCAATGCTTAGTAGAATAATAGAAGCGGCATGCGCCGACTACATATCTACCTCAAGAAGCACATTATACAAGTGCGACTTCAATTTGTAAAGCAGAAATGTACCCAGGCTACCCGAGGCCTAACGGGGCCAGGTTTCACAACCCAGACAGAACAGAGAGAAGGAGCGGAATCGAAAATCAACAAAGAGCGGCTCATGCCTAGTAAATCGAGGTCAACCAGAGAAGGGGAGGAGAGCATCAAGTCGCATGAATCAGGCTCCGGAGCATACCAGCTCGCCCGTGAAGGTCAAGATAAGAGAGGCCCAGACAGGTGGCAGAGCCGAAGCAGAATTAAATACAATAAAAGCTGGAAACTGAAGCAGATTCACGGTGAACAGACACGTGAACAGCCAGCCGCGAAGAAGTACCATCGCCTGATGTCATCCAGAACCTGAGGATGCCATAACTTTTCCTGATAAGAGACTACAGTTTCGAGGCCATCCTTAGCCAACTAATTGACACATAGCCCTAAAATACTGATTGATGGAAGGGAGACAGGGTGAAACTTGGGACACAAGGGACCTGGGTTTCCATTCTGCATGCTGATAATTAAAATGGGGATTTCTGTCTAGGGGTGTAACCTGCCCAATCACAATAGACCAAGTAATCTAGGGTCCTATAGATAGTTGAACCAATAGGACGTCGTACTTTTAGTGACGTCTATCACGTGTGATGTAGACTGTTGGGCGTAGACGCCCACCCGATAAGAGTTATCCAATCCGAATAATCTGTTACCATATACAGATATAGCACCTATACTTAAGTTACCTTTCCTAACCAATTATATTGCATGACCAATTCGTAGAAGTTAGACGTCAGTGATGACGAGTTTTGAGCATAAACGTTGCTGTTCAACTGAAGTTCGAGGAAGTCGGAGCGAGAGAGGTGATTGCAATGATGCTGATTTCCATTTGTTTCCCTGTTTGATGTACTTGTCATTAAACTGACTTCCCTTTGCCAACTTACTGAGTCCTCATTATTATGTTGTGCTGGAGTATGTGAATCCTGCACCCCCTGTCCTCACATGGTACAGCTATCTTGTCTTACGAGTCCTATGGGGTGAGCGCTGACCTATGGGCCCGTCAGGAACTATCTTCCCCTCTAGAACACTTGGTAGCATGAGGATGGTTTCAGCCATCGATTATTGATTATCGATTGATAGTTATAAGACACCTTTAAACCGACGCACGAAGTAACTCCAGGCCTTCGGTAAAATCACAAGTCCTTTCGCCATTCTGGCTGAGTAGACTCCCCGTGGACAATGATAGGGTAATAATTCAAAAATCTGCAGTGGGTCTGAAGGAACCTGCCTTTCCAAGCATAACCCTTCTCATTCCCACGGGCAGTGGATCGGACGAAAATCTTAAAAGCAGGAAGAGGAAGGGGCGGTGATCCCGAAGCTCCGGTGAGGAAAAGATGCGATCGCTGAGTAAAACAACAGACTCGTTACTTTGGCAAATGTCGTGTTTGCATTAGAGTAAGTCAGGGAAAGGTAACGGAGGGTGGTGGAGAAAAAATAAAATAGTTAGAAGTAGAGAAGACTTTATATATATGTAGGGGGTAATGACTCGAGCATAAGAAGTAAAACGTAAGGAATATCAGGGGGGCACCTGAAATAAAACGTAAGGAACATCAGGGGGGCACCTGAAGTAAAACGTAAGGAATACCGGGGGGCACCTTAGAAAAAAAAAACATAAGGAATACCAGGGGGGCACCTGGGCAAAAACATAAAGATTCGCCTTGTTCCTGCGCTTTAAAGAGTGGTCAGAAGGAACGTGAAACCAGAGCCCACAGTGGGGGGACAATTTAGGCTACAGTGACGATTAAAGACGTCACAAAGGGGTTCGTTCACATCCCATGGTAGGGTATTGATTAGTAGGCAGGTATATGTGTGACCAGCTGGCGTCCGTCTAGTCTGTCAAGCGTCTGTCATATATGTCCTGTGTATGTTAAATGTGAAATTACTGTATTGATGATTGATTGAAATGCATTTTGGCTTTATGCGATTTCGTAACTAAGAGGGAATCGCCTTTGAATTGATGAGTTTTGAGTAAATTGTTGGCACAAAATTTGGCGGGAAAAAGTTGGATTGGAGCTTGCGTATGTGGTGCTCGCTCATACAAGTGGAAAGCTCAAAGAACTGTGTGAATATTGTTGGTGACGAAATTAAGAATGGAGGAAGTTACCCCACTTGCGCATTTATGCAAGCAACTTCCCAAGCATGCAATAAAACTGAAGAAATATAGCCAGGAGTGGGTTAAGGGTACTGCTAATAAGATGTTTATGCCGTGGCCCCAGAACGTGTCTCTTTCTAAGGCTGTTTTACAGCACATGACCACCTTACTAGATGCCACAAATACAGGCAAGAAGCTAGAGAAATGTCTTGCTGTTCTTGAGTTGTGGAAAATGTTTGAGGAACCACCCACAGACTGGATACTAAATGTGTGTACGGAGGGGGGTGAGACGCCTACTACGCCACCTGCTCCGCCTGAGCCAGTCATTGAAGGGAGTAAATCAGAGGGGCTCTACCCACTAAGAGAACTTAAGGCAGCTACGGGGTATAGTAACCCTGCATATGAGTCACCTACGTGCAGTAGCGACAAGGTCAAAGAGAGGGAGCAGGAGAATAATCTTGCCTCCGCAGTCCTGAGGGACAAGGAGAGACGCGATGATGGGAAAAAAGATCAGGTGCAGACTAGTGCATCTCTCGAGAAAGAGAGAGAGGGAAAGAAACGGAAAGGAAGTGATTAGTTAGCATTCACAAAAGACGAATGGGTGGGAGGGCAGATACTATTGAAATTAGATGGAAAAGGAAGCGATGAGGTAAGGCTGAGAGAAAGGACTGATGAAGAGCAACAAAGGGAGAAAGAAAAGGAGAAAGAAGTATGGGATGATAGGACAAGAAGGAAAGATAGGCTGAGGCGAGAACAACTATATTGCGAAGAGCAAGGAATACCGCTCAGTCACACACAATACGCAGCCTATGAAAAGTACAGGCAGAACAAGTTAAAGTTAGAGGAAGAAAGAAGGGCACACGAAAGGAAGGTAAAAAAGCGGGAAGATGAGGAGATTAGAAGGGCAAAGGAACGTAGAAACAAATGGATGAGGGAAGTAGATAAGGCTAGAGAAGAAGCGAAAAAACAAAAGGAAATAGATGAAGAAACAGAGCGCAAGCCCAGACAGAGGGCACGAGATCTTGAATATTTGGAGCGGTACGTGTTTAAACCCAATCCTACAGTAGAGTGGGAAGATATAGAAGAATTCTTTCCTGCAAGCGACACGGTACCAGGTACAAGCGCGACAAATATTGAAGATGACTTCGACACCAGAAGCATCGGGGAAACGATCGATAAAATGTATGACGAAATGGGGCTGGAATTAATTTACTAAGGGGGAAGGGAAGATGAGCGCTTAGAAAACACTCAGTTGTACGACACTGAGGATGTTACCCAGAGTAGTGGGAGCAGGAGATTATCCCTGGATAGACTGGAGATCAAGCAGAACGAAGAAAATGCAAGGAGTTGTGTGAACTGGGATCATTCAGAAACCGACTCCGGTGGGGAAACGGAGGACGAGGCACAAGAGGAAGGGAGACGGTGCGAGACGCGGCTCCCGAAGGGCCAGGGGGAATGATGGTCCGATGCTAGCAAATCAGAGCCCAGTACAACAATGCCTGCCACAGTGCAAGCCCATCATGAGAGAACTCCCCACAGACAGAGGGGGGAGCCAGCATCTACCTATACAGGCAGATTAAGGGCAGTGCCGGGTAGACGGCAAGGTGGGAATAATGCCCGCCAGTAGACAGGAGAGCTGTGGGGAAAGAGAAGGAGGACTGTGCGTTCCAATTTCCGCTACTAGAGAAAGGGGGAGTTAGACCACAATATATTCCATGGCCACACATGGATCGGGAGAACCTGAAAAATAAGCTTCCAATGCTGACATCGGGGGCTGGGAAAGTGGATACATGAGCTAGAGAAAATGACAGGGGACAGGGGGAACATTAAGGGCCTCCTAATTGCTATACTTGGTGAAAGAGCAGACGATGTGTGGAAAAGGGCAGGCTACCCTAGGGTAACCATAACTAACACCTCCCATGACGGAGCGCCATTTAATAACTGTAGAGCAGCAGTGTGGAAAGCGCTGTGTATGCTATATCCAGCAACATCTGATATGGGAGCTATAATGACTCGAAAAATGAAAGAGTCAGAGGATCCGTTGCTTTATATCCAGAATTTTCAAGACGCGTGGGTGCCCGAAACGCATGAATCTTGGACGAAATCCATCCCTGTATTCTACCACATAGTGTGCCAAGGGTTACCAGAACCGGTGCAAAAACAGCTCAAGAAATTGATAGGAATCGAAGCTAAACCATGGGCCGAAATACAGTGGACAATTGCACACTATTGTAGATTGTTGCAAGAAAAGAATCGGAAAAAGGAGGCAACGTGTAATGGAGAGGAGGCGAAGCTAGTGCAAAAGAAATTCTCGAAGTATGCTCTCGAGGGAGCCATGCTCACCAGCCCAGCCGAGCCAAGTGCACAACACTTGACTAACTCATCACAGAATAATCAGGGTGACACAGGATTTTACCCAAGAGGAAGAGGCTTTGGAGGAAGAGGTTGGCAAAATAATAAGGGAGGGTTTCGAGGTAACCAAGGAGGTTTTCAGAATGTTCAAGGTGGCTTTCAGAACACACAGATGGGCAGTCCAACTACGCCAGATGGACAGATGGCCTGACCACCGCCAGTATGTTGGCTGTGTGGAATGACTGGACACGTGGCGCGCATGTGCAGAAGTCATGGCATGTGGCAAAATAGCCAAGGGATGGGGGCAGGCATGGCGAATCAACCTGCCATCCCGCAACAGGATGGTGCACAAAATTACACTGTGCAGCAGCAGGCGTCAGACTTGCAGCAAGGTGCACAGCAAGTAATTCAGCCACCGAACATGGGGAATTTGACATAGGGACAACCCCAGCAGGCACCGCCACAAATGGCGCAGGGTATTAACCCCGGAGGAGGAGTTCACAAGCATACAGTGGGCCGAACCTATATATAAAATAGGACAGCTCACGGGGGACTCTGATGTGTTCTATCCTATCAGTGACACCAGACCCTAACAGGGAAGCCAGGGTAGATGTCACCATAGGGGTAAAGAATATTCCTTCCTAGTTGACACGGGTGCAACGAGTTTGTGCATAAGAGAAGGCAAGTTTTCCTTGTCCGGCGAGGTTATAGATACTCAGAGTTTCACTGGAGCTCATAGTAGAGTTCCCTTTACAGACGTACTCCCAGTCTCAGTGGGAGAGCGCAAAATGAATTTACCCCTATTATATTCACGCCAGACTCCAGTAAATATTCTGGGTCGGGACCTGATGACTAAATTGAACATGACCATCTCGTTTACCGAGGATGGTATAGTATGCTCCACCCCAGGAATGCATTATTCAAACGTGTGCGAAATGATCAGAGCACACTCAGGACATGCAGCAATGAGGGCTATGTCGTTAGAACCAGAGGTTTTCGCATATGGCGTGCGGGTGCTTATGGGAGGACTGCCAGGCCTCGCGGACAGGCTTATGAGAACCCCGGATGAGTTTCTATTCAGACCAAGAATACCCATGCACGAAGAGGAGAGACAAGTATTTCCTTTAAGGGTGCAATCTGCTGCAGTGCGAGGGAAAGTGGTATTGGTCGAAGGATGTGATGATGAAGGCAGACAACGGGGTGCGATTATCGCCATTGAAGAAGGGTATCGAATAACTGACATCACCAATGACGATCTGTTCGAAGAACACCCTGACCTAGAACAGACAAGAGTGGAAGCGAGTCTCATATTTTGGGTCAAAATGACCAGAAGGGAGGCACTACAGACAATGATGTTGGCGCTAATACGTCCAGAATACTTTGATAACGTCATGGCCCAAGTGCCTGCCGCAGTATGGACTACAGGGCCCTATGACGTAGGCCTCCTGAAGGGGGCAGGTGAAGTGAAGATTAAACTGAAACCAGGAGCAATTTTGCCATGAGCACGACAATATCCCATGTCCAGAGAAGCAGATGAAGGGATCGCAAAGACCAGGCGGTAAGTTACCGCGTGGGTCGTACCTTTACCGCCATGGCGTAAACTAGGTTTACGCCAGGGTGGTTGGCGGATTTACCGCCCCATTCCAAGGTGAGTGGGGCGGTAAATCCCCATTTCCCATTTACCCTTCCCCATTCCCATTTTTGCCCCATAGGGCATAATGGGAGTGGGGAAGGAGATAATTACGCCACCGTAAATTACAGTGCCGTAATTATCTCCAAGGTCCCTTAGCGCCATGGATTTTAACGCCTGCATAAAGCAGGCGTTAAACTCACCATGGCGCTAAGGGACCTTGTAATCAGGCGTTAAGGGTCAGCGCCGTTTACGGCGCCGTAAACCCCTTAACGCCTGGGTTGGAATGAGACCCAATCTCCGCCATGATGGAGCAGGGCATCCTTGTGACATCAGAATCGCCGTGTAACACAGTGATTTACTGTGTCAAGAAATCAAAAGGAGGGTCTTGGCGTTTAATCCAAGATTTAAGGGCCCTAAACGATATTGTTGAAGCCGAGTACCCTCTAGTCCCAAACCCCTCTACAATCCTATGCAACATACCCACTGAGGCAAAATATTTCACGGTGATCGATTTGAAAAATGCGTTTTTCTCGATTCCGTTGCACCATGGCTCACAAGACCTGACGTCATTCACATTCAGGCAAATACGCCTTAAAAGTACGAGGTTGCTGCAGGGGTACTGCGAGTCCCCATCTACTTTCAACAGAGTCCTGCAAATGGACCTAAGCAATATCGTGTTGGACAGTGTTGTTTTGCAGTATGTGGATGACATTCTGATCTGCAGCACCACCGATGAGCAATACAGGCGCGACTCTGTCCAGCTGCTAAGGGCTACAAGGTTGACAAGGAGAAGCTGCAGTCCTGTCAACCAGAAGTATTGTACATAAGGCAGCTGATTTCACATGAGGGGAAAAAGGTAACCCCCGAAGGGCTGAAGCCATCATGAACACGGCCAAGCCGCACACGATAAAGCAAATACAAAGCTTCTTAGGCCTGTGCAATTACGTCAGAGCATGGGTCTTTGACTATAGCTCATACACCAAGCCTTTGCTTGAAGCCCTAAAAAAGGTCCAGGCGACTTGGGAAGATAAGGAATGGACTGAAGCAATGGAAAAGGGGTTCGCAGAACTCAAAGGGACAATTTGTAAGGCCCCCGTTCTTGGGATTCCTAATTATGCAGAGGAATTCTACCTGTTCTCACACTCCGATGGTAACTTTATGACGGCAGTGCTCGCTCAGCGAACATCGCTGGGGTACAAGCCCCTGGCATATTACAGCGGGAGTCTGGACCCCATCATGAAGGGCCACTTCCCATGTGAACAAAACCTAGCTGCTGCCTCATTTGCTATCGAAAAAGCGTCGTCCATCGTGATGGGGTGCTCAATGAGATTGCATGTTGAACATTCGCTTTTTGCCATACTAGAGAAGCCAAAGGGCACACTGACGTCTCAGAGAGCATTCGCCTATGAGGTGATTATCTCTAACCCATCGATAAAAATAGTTCGATGTAAAACTGTGAACCCTGCTACATTCATAGCTGAGCCAGTCACAGAGGGAGAACCTATACACGACGGTGCAAACTATGAGGAATTCTATGATGAGATCCCCAGGGTAAACGAAAATGCCCTGGTGAGTGGAGAGATCGTCTTCATTGACGGGTCTTCAAGAATCGACAAAGAAGACGGACAAAGGTATACAGGCGTGGCCGTGGTAAAACACCTAGCAAATGGGGAGTTTCGAGTACTCGTTAGTGCACGAATACCATCTCACTATTTGGCACAAGCTGCAGAACTGTTAGCATTGATACTCGCCATTGAGAATCATGCAGACCAGGAAGTGATGGTGTACAGTGACTCCGCCTACGTGACATCCACAGCGCACGCAGGACTAGCGCGCTGGAAAAGGAGGGGCTACCTCCGAGCAGACGGCACGCCAGTGCAACATGCAGCCTTATTGGACAGACTGATAAAGGAACTACAGCTCCCAGTGGGCATAGCGATCTTGAAATGTGCCGCTCACACCAAGGGGACAGATTTCATGTCACTTGGAAACCATGAAGCGGACCTAGAAGCCAAAAGTATGGCATCCAAGAGTGAAACAATCATGGACGTGGAGGTGGCACGTACACATGAGCGGATGATGGTAGCGCGAGTCACATCAGAAGCCTATAGCAATATGGGGCAGACGCAGCTAATGAGCTCCAGGGAGAGGCACCTCAGGAGGAGAAAAATGTGTGGATGCGTCGAGGGTGTTCTTTAAACCCCTCTGACGGGTTGTGGAGGCAAGACAGCACTGGTAAACCAGTAATGCCTGTCGCCCTTCTAAAGGTAGCGCTAGAACAGCTTCACTACCCCTTTCACATGTCAAAAGAAAATCTAGCTGCAACGCTCGCAGAAGACTGGTTTACACCGAATTTGGTGGAGCATGTAGCATTTTTTATGGTGAACTGCATAGTCTGCCAGCAATTCACCGCTGGGCACACATTAAAAGTAGTGAGAGGAGTCATTCCCAGAACAAATGGGCCATTTCAGCACTTGCATATCGATTATGTCGATATGATTCAGGTGTGCAATTGCTACAGGTATTTAATTGTGGTGGTGTGTCCATTCTCTAGATGGATAGGGGCAGGACCCTACACACACCCCGACGCTACCTGTGCTGCCAAGTTCCTGGTGAGGGAAGTGTTCCCTAGATGGGGGGTGTGTGAGGTAATGAGATCAGACAATGGGGCTCACTTTGTTAACACAGTTTTTGAGCAGATTAACTTGTTGCTTGGTATAAAGCACAAGTTCTCGTCAGCGTATCACCCGGAGGGAAATGGCATATGTCAGCGACTCAACGGCCTGTTAAAGGAAAAGATAGCCAAATTGAAGCTCACATTAAAAAAGGAATGGTTGCACTGTCTACCACTGGCATTGTATGCTCTTCGGAACCAACCAGGATCCGACCATCATCTCACGCCGCACGAAATAGTCACTGGCAGAAGGATGAGGACCCCTCTTAACCCCCGAGATAGAGCTAGATGTGATGCCCAGCCAACTAGGGAGGTTCTGGGAGCAGAGATGAAGGACTATCTTGACTGTATGACATCCAGTGCCTCTGTCATTACAGACCAGCTGCAGCGACGGCAAAAGGGAGACAGCACAGCACAGCACAAAACACAGTAGGAAGTGCTGGAGCAGGCGCAGCTCAAATCCTTTGTGCGCCTCTCGTCTTCCCTGGTGATACAGTGTTGGTGAGGAACCACATCAGGAAAAGGTGGGACGTGCCAAGATTTAATGGTCCCTTCATAGTAGAGGACTGCACCCCGTCTGCTGTCAAGCTCCAGGTCAGAAGAGCATGGATCTTCCTGAATGACATTAAACCCTTTGTAGGAGAGAGCCCTCCTGCTACATCTAACTTTGAAGAATATACAGACAACGGGGAAGAACCTCAGCACGTGCAGATGATGTACATGGTGAGGAAGAAGGACGCATGAGCAGCAAAACGATGGCAAAAGAATCCAGTAAATTGTGGCTTTTTAAACAAAGACAGTTCCTCAAACCAAGTGAAAAGTAATAAAACAACAGTAATACGAACACTCTGTGCACCACAGTTGCAGGGTAAAGAGAAACACTTTGAAAGCCACAGCAACGTTGATAAAACAAACTTTTGAAAACACCTCAGGTCCAAATAGTACAAAGAATCAAGACTCTGATAGACTGTAAATAAGACATTGCCTGAGAACCAAAAAGCAGTATCCTGAAGCAACCAGTACCAAGACTTTATCACAAGAACTTATGGTATCCCCCAGTAGAAAGGATGTGCTTTCCTGTTCCTGGCTAGTGTTAGAGACATATCCATCACTTGTAGGGAGAGAAACCAGCGTCCCAGATTTCATCCAAAATCCAGCCAACAGGAAGATAATTCGGCAACTACTGACTGTCCTCGCAGAGGCTTTTTGCCGAGGTGCCAGAGTACTGGGAATAAGGACAAATGCTTCCACCTCAAGTGATCATCGATGAACTGACTTACACTCTATTTTTCCGAATCATAGAGGAGTGCCCAGGAGCTGTTGGGAGAACCACAGATACACTAACCTTCATCAGAGATCTAAGAAGCAACGAATTCCTAAACCAAGTGTGGTACAAATTAAATTACGTGGTTGCAATCCATGCAGCAGGAAAGTGTAAAAACTGTTCACGTCAAAAGAAAGGATTGTGATCAGGACCCAGCAAACAAGGCAGATGTCCCTGACTCCCGCAGATACCCAGCTGGCCCACAATGTCATGCTCAGACTAGTCACAGACTATCCTGAAATGGTAGGAAGGCCTGCAGATGTTGACATCATCACCTTCCTTAGAGATCCGGCTAACGATCGAGGAGACAAAGACTGTTCACGCTGCAAGAAAGGCCTGTGATCTAGAGGCTAGAACATCAGAGCAAATGTCATTAACACCAGAAGACATTCAATATGCATACTGTGTTTTCTTCCACCTCATTGAAAACTTTCCAGAACTAGTGGGTAGACCCAGCAATGTTGACGTTCCCACATTCATCAGAGATCCAGCAAAAAACGCGCAATTAAACAGGCTCCTGAGGGCTATCATAGCGCAACTAAGAAGCAATTATGGACAACCACTGCTGAGGAAATCCAAAATAGAACTTTTTTGACATCGTTTCACCATGGAGCAGATAGAGAAATGAGACACTGTTCTTCAACTTGTCGCTGAGAGACCGAACAAAAGGAGCAGACAAAGAACTTTGCCGTCTTATTTTTCCTTTTCTGCATCCTTCTCATTTTTTCTATTTTTTCATAAATTGACTTCTGCTTTTATTTTTGTTCCTGTTTGTACAACATCTTATTTTTGTGATTTTGACTCATTTTCTATTTTTTCCATATGTTCATTTTTATTTTATTTTTGTTCCTATTTTTACAACTTTATTTTTGTAAGATCAGCTAATTTTTTCCTATTTTTGCTACGCGTTCACTTTTATTTTTATTTTTATTTTTTCAGCATTCTATTTTTGTGTAATTTGTAGCAGTCCCTTCGTTTTATTCTTTTGCATGGAACTATCACCAGCATGTCCGCAGGATCAAGGCAAATTCGAGGCATCCACTGGGACCTCACCTACTATAGATACCCATGAATAAATGTGATGTATCAGAACTGATAGCCTAACCATTTTTCATAGTCTAGTGTACAGAACCGTGCTACATACTCAGAGACTATCGTCATCACCCGCAAGAGGGGGGGACACTCAAAAGCACTCAACACTTTAGTAATAATAGACTTTTGAACTGTGAGATCAAAGCACGAAAAGAATAAATAATTGACAATGGACTTTATCGAAAATGGGGGCCCAGAACAGTAACATAGTTCTACCCCCAGCAGAAGGGCGCCTCCACATCCCTGGAAGAAAATGCTGTAAACTGTAATTCAGAACGATAATGTGCATATGGACAGTGATTATTGTTGTCTTTCTATTATTAACAATTAACTACTTTCTTTATTGGTGAACGAAGTGTCCCACTGTCAGCATGACCACAGAATAATGAACGTCAGGGTCCCACAAAAGCACCCAGACCCTATATAGTGATACCAGTTCCAAGGAAAGCTAATGATGAAGCAAATGATCTGAAATTGAATCTAATTAACAGTGATACATACATACACGGGATAATGAATGGGGAGAAAAGCATGAGACAGGACAACATGAAATGAATGATAATGTAGCACTGACCACGGCACGCACCCACACACAGAGTGCACACAAACAAGGGCAAGTGTCAATGGCCACAAGGCCTCCAACGAAGGCTGCAGAAAAGGAGAGACTGCCTGACGAACATTCAATTCCAGAGGATAGTAGAAATGACCAAGAAAAGCCAAGTGAATTACCAAAGATGGAGGAAATAGCAAAATCCCTCATAAGAACAGAAATGGCCACGAAAGAATTCACAGAGAAGACACAAATGCTAATAAATTACTTGTTCCCATTCATAGCCAAAGCAAAGAAACTGTACGAGAAACTGAACAACAAAACTATAGAAACTATAACAACAAGCAGGCCTGCTGCAATGCAAGGAACAAGCCAAAGGCCTACAACACAGCCACAAGTTTGGAAATTGATGAACCAATGGTGGTTAAGGAAAGGTTATAATAGACTACAGATGGGAAGGAAAGGAGACACAAATCCTTCCCTTACCACGGCGATGCAGTCGAGGCAGCCTGCCCCACCGAGATACCCAAAGTGGAAAAGCAGCACAGATGCATTTAGAGTCGTAGTCATAGCAAACTACAGAAGAACCCTGAGAATCAAGAGAAGCCCTCACAAAGATAACAATGAACTTAACAACTACCTGCACAGCACAGCCCATCTTGGAAACAACATATGGTACCAGCACATGAAGGAAGTAAGACGAAGCCAGTCAGGGGAAGAATGCTTCGTCTGTTCACTCCTGCCCTACAGTATGGGAAAATCCAAGATATTTATTGCTGTAGAAATTGATGTCCATACAGCACACTGTATGTCACATGTAGCAATGTGCAAGACCAGAGGCCAGTTCATGGGCAGTGATGCCTCCCTGAAATGGGCAACAGAAGCAACTTACCCTGACGAGGATGATTATGTTCAAGACATAAAGATGAGAAACAGAGCCCATACTAAGAATCATGTAATCAGATACCAGAACCCTGGAGTAAAAGGGGCTGCAATTAGATGGGAAGTGAATCAGAAGCTAAACGTTCAAGAAAAAACTCCAGAGGAGGCCTGAAGTTGGAAGAACTGCAGCCAAATGCAGATTTGGGGGACAGGTCTTTCACCAGATGGATGGGAAAAAGGAGCGGTGATCTGCAGAGCCTGGATGGTCATTGGTCAATACGAAGCTACCTTCAACATAGTACGGAACGGATGCAAGCCATTATGGCCAAAACTCGCAAAATTACTTACATGGGTCGAAGACAGAGGGGGATCCCTGCAGATAGCACCACTGGAGAACCCAAAATTCTGCTTCAGAAACAATGGTACGAGGAAGATGGGAGAGAATTAGAACTGCGGACAAGTCTTTTTGACGCCCCAGGAATGGTACATGGAACCGTAGTGATTATGGACCATTACAGGGCGTGTGGATCCAAAGCATATATAAGATTACCAAAGAATTGGGGAGGTATATGCACAATAGTGAACATCCATGTTCCTGCACTAGTGATCCCAAAGAATGACCTATACTTGGAGAGTTTCCCGAAAGCAAATGCTCATCTGAGGAAACGGAGATCTGTGGAGATGATATCCCGAACGAAGAGAGAGAATTACTTCTCTGCCAAATCAGAGGAAGCATTTCATGCGATCCCCTATGAACATAGGCTGTTTAGCCTAACCTCATCAGTAATCACAACAATACTCTTGCCACACATCCAAATTGGAACACATACTAAATGGTTGCAGATAACCAGTTGGGAATTACTGCAGACCATCAACACCACTGTAAAAGGATTCAACACACTCAAGGAGGAACTGAGAGCAATCAGACTGATGACTCTCCAAAATTGGAGAATCCTGTTGCACATTCAAACCATCACACGATGAAGAGAATGGAACCCTCACAGAGGCCATAAGCATGTTGACAAAAGAACCAAATGATTGAAGAAACGGATAAAGTGGACGATGACAGCTGGTTTGGGAACCTGTTCTCTTGGGTCCCACATAGGATGGCTGATATTCAAGTTTCTGGGAGCCCTACTAGTAATGATACTACTGGGTTTCTGTGTGATCAAAATAATCATCACACAGTGCCAGAAAACAGCAAACAAAGCCATTGGGATGAAGATTATGGTCGATGTAGAGCCAGGGTGGAAGTCCAGAGACCTGACTGATGAAGAGATAAAGGACTTTGTGAAGGCCAGTGAGTTTGCGCCAGAAGGAACGAAATTTGCCTACCCTAAGAAACGAAGAAAGTATGAAGGAAAATGGATTTACTGCAGTCCAAATGGACAATGCCAGCTAATGACCTGGAACAAGGATGAACATTTCAAAACAGCAGGGAGTTTGAAAGGAGTGATAAAAATATGGACTCCAAAGACACATATGTTCACGCCATCATGTACCAACCCTGAAGATGATGAACAAAACACTGAAGAACCAAGAGAAATGGAGACGAAAATTGAAGCAACAGCGGTCGTTGAACCGACCAGAGGGGGGATTGTAGAGGAGGTTCCAGACATGACCTGCACCCCTGCCCCTCATGTTGATCTGCCAGGAAGGCACCCGCCAAGGGGCGTGACGTATGAAGAGCAAATGAACCAACAGAGAGCCGCACTCGGACTCTGCCAGTATACATTAGGAGATCCGTGCCTGTTGAAGTGCCCATAACAAGACAACCCTGGGCAGCGCGGTACCCTATCAGACAGCCATACCAGCCGCTGATATGAAATGAGGAGTACCTTCATGCGGTCCACAAAGAGACCCCATGAATAAATGTGATGTATCAGAACTGATAGCCTAACCATTTTTCATAATCTAGTGTACAGAACCGTGCTACATACTCAGAGACTATCGTCATCACCCGCAAGAGGGGGGGACACTCAAAAGCACTCGACACTTTAGTAATAATAGACTTTTGAACTGTGAGATCAAAGCACGAAAAGAATAAATAATTGACAATGGACTTTATCGAAATGGGGGCCAAGAACAGTAACATAGTTCTACCCCCAGCAGAAGGGCGCCTCCACATCCCTGGAAGAAAATGCTGTAAACTGTCATTCAGAATGACAATGTGCATATGGACAGTGATTATTGTTGTCTTTCTATTATTAACAATTAACTACTTTCTTTATTGGTGAACGAAGTGTCCCACTGTCAGCACAACCACAGAATAATGAACGTCAGGGTCCTACAAAAGCACCCAGACCCTATATAGTGATTCCAGTTCCAAGGAAAGCTAATGATGAGGCAAATGATCTGAAATTGAATGTAATTAACAGTGATACATACATACACGGGATAAAGAATGGGAAGAAAAGCATGAGGCAAGGACAACACGAAATGAATGATAATGTAGCACTGACCATGGCACACACCCACACACAGAGTGCACACAAACAAGGGCAAGTGTCAATGGCCACAAGGCCTCCAACGAAGGCAGCAGAAAAGGAGAGACTGCCTGACGAACATTCAATTCCAGAGAATAGTAGAAATGACTAAGAAAAGCCAAGTGAATTACCAAAGATGGAGGAAATAGCAAAATGCCTCATAAGAACAGAAATGGCCACGAAAGAATTCACAGAGAAGACACAAATGCTAATAAATTACTTGTTTCCATTCATAGCCCAAGCAAAGAAACTGTACGAGAAACTGAACAACAGAACTATACAAACTATAACAACAAGCAGGCCTGCTGCAATGCAAGGAACAAGCCACAGGCCCTCAACACAGCCACAAGTTTGGAAATTGATGAACCAATGGTGGTTAAGGGAAGGTTATAATAGACTACAGATGGGAAGGAAAGGAGACACAAATCCTTCCCCTACCATGGCGATGCAGTCGAGGCAGCCTGCCCCACCAAGATACCCAAAGTGGAAAAGCAGCACAGATGCATTTAGAGTCGTAGTCATAGCAAACTACAGAAGAACGCTGAGAATCAAGAGAAGCCCTCACGAAGATAACAATGAACTTAACGACTACCTGGACAGCACTGCCCATCTTGGAAACAACATATGGTACCAGCACATGAAGGAAGTAGGACGAAGCCAGTCAGGGGAAGAATGCTTCGTCTGTTCACTCCTGCCCTACAGTATGGGAAAATCAAAGATCTTTATTGCCGTAGAAATTGATGTCCATACAGCACACTGTATGTCACATGTAGCAATGTTCAAGACCAGAGGCCAGTTCATGGGCAGTGATGCCTCCCTGAAATGAGCAACAGAAGCAACTTACCCTGACGAGGATGATTATGTTCAAGACATAAAGATGAGAAACAGAGCCCATACTAAGAATCATGTAATCAGATACCAGAACCCTGGAGTAAAAGGGACGCAATTAGACGGGAAGTGAATCAGAAGGTAAACTTTCAAGAAAAAACTCCAGAGGAGGCCCGAAGTTCGAAGAACAGCGGCCAAATGCAGATTTGGGGGACAGGTCTTTCACCAGATGGATGGGAAAAAGGAGTGGTGATCTGCAGAGCCTGGATGGTCATTGGTCAATACGAAGCTACCATCAACATAGTACGGAACGGATGCAAGCCATTATGGCCAAAACTCGCAAAATTACTTACATGGGTCGAAGACAGAGGGGGATCCCTGCAGATAGCACCACTGGAGAACCCAAAATTCTGCTTCAGAAACAATGGTACGAGGAAGATGGGAGAGAATTAGAACTGCGGACGAGTCTTTTTGACGCCCCAGGAATGGAACATGGAACCACAGTGATTATGGACCATTACTGGGCGTTTGGATCCAAAGCATATATAAGATTACTATAGAATTAGGGGGGTATATGCACAATGGTGAACGTCCATGTTCCTGCACTAGTGATCCCCAAGAATGACCTATACTTGGAGAGTTTCCCGAAAGCAAATGCTCATCTGAGGAAAAAGAGATCTGTGGTGATGATATCCCGAATGAAGAGAGAGAATTACTTCTCTGCCAAATCAGAGGAAGCATTTCATGCGATGCCCTATGAACATAGGCTGTTTAGCCTAACCTCATCAGTAATCACAACAATACTCTTGCCACACATCCAAATTGGAACAAATACTAAATGGTTGCAGATAACCAAATGGAAATTACTGCAGTCCATCAACACCACTGTAAAAGGATTCAACACGATCAAGGAGGAACTGAGAGCAATCAGACTGACGACTCTCCAAAATTGGAGAATCCTGTTGCACATTCATACCATCTCACGATGAAGACAATGGAACCCTCACAGAGGCCATAAGCATGTTGACAAAAGAACCAAATGATTGATGAAACGGATGAAGTGGACGATGACAGCTGGTTTGGGAACCTGTTCTCTTGGGTCCCACAATGGATGGCTGATATTCAAGTTTCTGGGAGCCCTGCTAGGTTTCTGTGTGATCAAAATAAACATCACGCAGTGCCAGAAAACAGCAAAGAAAGCCATTGGGATGAAGATTATGGTCGATGTAGAGCCAGGGTGGAAGTCCAGAGACCTGACTGATGAAGAGATAAAGGACTTTGTGAAGGCCAGTGAGTTTGCGCCAGAAGGAACGAAATTTGCATACCCTAAGAAACAAAGAAAGTATGAAGGAAAATGGATTTACTGCAGTCCAAATGGACAATGCCAGCTAATGACCTGGAACAAGGATGAACATTTCAAAACAGCAGGGAGTTTGAAAGGAGTGATACAAATATGGACTCCAAAGACACATATGTTCACGCCATCATGTACCAACCCTGAAGATGATGAACAAAACACTGAAGAACCAAGAGAAATGGAGACGAAAATTGAAGCAACAGTGGTCGTTGAACCGACCAGAGGGGGGAGTGTAGAGGAGGTTCCAGACATGACCTGCACCCCTGCCCCTCATGTTGATCTGCCAGGAAGGCACCCGCCAAGGGGCGTGACGTATGAAGAGCAAATGAACCAACAGAGAGCCGCACTGGGACTATTCCCAGTATACATTAGGAGATCCGTGCCTGTTGAAGTGCCCATAACAAGACAACCCTGGGCAGCGCGGTACCCTATCAGACAGCCATACCAGCTGCTGATACGAAATGAGGAGTACCTTCATGCGGTTCACGAAGAGACCCCAAAAGCCTTAATGGAAGGCCAGTAGAAATGACATAAGTGCCTGAACAGACTTGTGAAGAAACAAAAGTGGCTATCGAAGACAAGCACGCCAGTGCGAGTAGCTACGAAAATAAATGTAATGGACACAGAGAAGAGACAATGTTAAAATGTAAGGAAACGGTGCTGCGAGACTAGATGGAAGCAACCGTCCTGTTAAACGTGTGTAACTAGGCTTGAAACGCAAGATGCTAAGAAACCGATACTGCTTGCAATGCTTAGTAGAATAATAGAAGCGGCATGCGCCAACTATACATCTACCTCAAGAAGCACATTATACAAGTGCGGCTCCATTTTGTAAATCAGAAATTTGCCCAGGCTACCCGAAGCCTAGATGGGCCAGGTTTCACAAACCAGCCAGAACAGAGAGAAGGAGCGGAATTGAAACTCAACAAAGAGCGGCTCACGCCTAGGAAATCGAGGTCAACCAGAGAAGGGGAGGAGAGCATCAACTCGCAAGAATCAGGCTCCGGAGCATACCAGCTCGCCTGTGAAGGTCAAGATAAGAGAGGCCCATACAGGTGGCAGAGCCGAAGCAGAATTAAATACAATAAAAGCTGGAAACTGGAGCAGATTCATGGTGAACAGACATGTGACCAGCCAAGCGCGAAGAAGTACCACCGCCTGATGTCATCCAGAACTGAGGATGCCATAACTTTTCCTGATAAGAGACTACAGTTTCGAGGCCATCCTTAGCCAACTAATTGACACATATCTCTAAGATACTGATTGAAGGAAGGGAGGCAGGGTGAAACTTGGGACACCAGGCACCTGGGTTTCCATTCTGCATGCTGCTAATTAAAATGGGGATTTATGTCTAAGGGTTTAACCTGCCCAATCACAATAGACCAAGTAATCTAGGGTCCTATAGATAGTTGAACCAATAGGACGTCGTACTTGTAGTGACGTCTATTACGTGTGATGTAGAGGGTTGGGCGTAGACGCCCACCCGATAAGAGTTATCCAATCCGAATGCTCTGTTACCATATACAGATATATCACCTATACTTAAGTTACCTTTCCTAACCAATTATATTGCATGACGAATTCGTAGAAGTTAGACGTCAGTGATGACGAGTTTTGAGCATAAAAGTTGCTGTTCAACTGAAGTTCGAGGAAGTCGGAGCGAGAGAGGTGATCGCAATTCTGCTGATTTCCATTTGTTTCCCTGTTTGATGTACTTGTCATTAAACAGACTTCCCTTTGCCAACTTACTGAGTCCTCATTATTATGTTGTGCTGGAGTATGTGAATCCTGCACCCCCTGTCCTCACATGGTGCAGCTATCTTGTCTTACGAGTACTAGGGGGTGAGCGCTGACCTATGGGACCGTCAGCAACTATCTTCCCCTCTAGAACAACCTCTCCTCTGCCTTTGACATGGTAAACCACACATCCTGATCACACGTCTCTGTGACAGCCTCGGAATCACAGGTCAGGCTCTGGCATGGTTAACCTCCTCCTGTTCTGACCGCCCATCCCAGGTGGAACTTGGTTCCTTCGTCTCTACCATCACTCCTGCAACATGTGGCATCACCCAGGGTTCTAAACTATCTCCCTGGTTCTTCAGCGTCTACATGGCTGCCCTGGCACATTTGATTGCCACTTTCTCCTCTAACTTCCAGTGTTATGCTGATGACACGCAACTCTCCTTCAGGCTATCCACAGCCACCTCCTCTGCCTCCCTCATATCTGACTTTCTGTCCGTAATCCAGTCATGGTGTGCTGCAACAACCTCTGCCTCAATGCCAATAAGACTGAGCTTGTTTGCATCGGGATTCCTCCTCCCGCTTTCCAACTCTCACTCTGCCCGGCCTCCCTTGGACCTGCACTTGCATCGACCTGCGAGGCAAAAAACTTTGGGGTCATCTTCGAGTCCACTCTCTACTTCTCTACTCACATTTCAGACATTTCTAACTACGAGCTGCACCTTCTCAGTGGGTGCTCAGGGGCACTCTTCCCTTTCTCACCTTCCCCCAGCGGCTCACTGTCTCCAGAGTCCTGGTTCTCTCTAGGTTGGACTATTGCAACATCCTCTTTGTCAACCTACCTGCCTTTGCAACTCATCCAAAACAGAACTGCAAGAATTATCCTTGGCCTTAAGCCAATGGACCGCATCCCTCTGGTGCTGAAATCCCTACACTGACTCCCCATGGCTGGAAGGATCAAGTTGAAGATCCTCTGCATTGTCCAAAAGGCTCACAATGCCTTCTGGGGCCTGGGACCTACCTATCACCAATGATGCCTACCTAAATACTGTCCTTCCCGAGCCCTCCGCTCATCTACCTTCAACCTTCTGTGAGTGAGCCGGTTCTCCAAGCAGGGATTTGGAGGGAGATTTTTATCCTCAGCAGGAGACACCCTCTGGAACAGCCTCCCTGCCGCCCTCTGTCTTCAGCCTGATCTCCTTAAGTTCTGGAAACTCCTTAAGACATTCCATTCCTTCTCTCTCCCACTACCCTGTTAACCTCTCTCTCTGCTCTATCCCTCTCCCCTCCTTCTCCACACAGCTTGCTGACAGGCTGCCGGGTGTACCTCAGTGTCTCACAGGTCCCGGGAACCCTCACCAGTCCTCTCACACTTGTCTCAGGGCATCACTTGCCTCATCACTACTGTACTTGGTCAATGACCCATGAGAGTGGTATCTCTCAGCACTTACCCTGGTTTTTTACTGACTGGGTGCACTTGGACTCCCCCCGTGCACTTGTTCTCCTCCCCCCTCCCTCTCCTGTACCATCTGTGCACTTGCACAATCGGAACATCCCATGCCTTTGATGATTGTCTATCGTTCTTCCCTGTCTCCCCTACTTGCATGGTGGCACCTAAATGTAATTGGAAAAAAATGCTCAATCGTTGTAATTGGGTGATTTTCAGCACTCCCATACCTAGAGCCCGCCCCCCACCCCCCACCCCAGGAGATTTTGAACACCCTCCACCCTTAGCATAATAGCTCTAGGACCAATAGCTTCACCTATTCAGCAATGCATGACCCAGATCGAAATAACACCTGCCACCCCAGGAGACACCCCTCATCGATCAAAACAACCATCAACACACCAACAGAGACATGAAAGACAGTGACACAACAGAAACCAGTCCTTAGTCTAGGAACTCACACTAGTCTAAGGAAACCCACCCCACCATAATTAAAGCAAACAGGTCACCTAACAGGCCCAAAGTGAAAGATATGCTATCAAAGCAGCCCTCATCAATGCCAGATCTCTTCCTGCACACACCCTAGACATTTCAGACGTAATAACCATCAATGACCTAGACTTCATCGCCATAACAGAAACCTGGCTACACCCGGCAACCGCCCCGTCTCTTGCTCTCGCCTTACCAGATGGCTACTCCATCATTAGAAAAGATAGAACCACATCAAAGGGAGGAGGAGTAACCTTCATCTTCAAAACAAATTTAAGCATAAGAGGAATACCAAACCTAGCCTTCTCATCAGGAGAATCACTGACACCCAAAATAACGTTATCTGCCTCAGCTTCCCTCCTTATCAACCTCATTTACAGACTTGCATGCCCTAGCTCATCCTTTGAAGAGGACATAGCTGCACTACTAACTAGAGACCACAAGCCATCCACTAACGTTATAATCCTAGGGGACTTTAACCTAGGGCTCTATGACAATACTGACACCAAAGCCACAGCTCTCTCTAACTCCATTGAAGTGCAAGTATTTACCATTTGCACTACAGGCCCCACCCAGGCCAAAGGCCACACTCTAGACTGGCTCACTGACCATAACTGCACCACGGAAATATCCAACAATGACCCCTGCCCTTGGTCAGACCGCAACACAATACTATTCACCATCAACACATCCACACTGTCAAATTCACCTACCATCATTGCACCTGCTACTCAAGCCCACAACTCCGCAACATCTCACCAGCTAATATGCTGCCTTTACTCTCAACACTAACAGCACATAATGAGGAGATCACTAACCCCATACCCCTGGTAGCCACCTACAACCAGACCATGGAGGCAGCCATTAATAAATTGGCCCCCCCTTGGCACTTGCAAAGCCAAACCCAAAGCTCATATCAATCACTGGTTCATTTTAGATCTTAAAGACCTATGCAACAGAAAAAGAAATGCAGAAAGCAACTGGAAAAATAGCCTGAGTGACAATAATAAACTTCAACTCACCACTCTAGCCTCAGAATATAAAGAAGCCACCCTCCAAGCAAAGAGCAACGCGTACAACATGTGCATCGAAAATGCCAACTCTGGAACCAAAGAGATTTTTTCTGTCCTTGGGGAACTAGAATCACCCTCTCAAGCTCCTGACCATTGCATCAAAGACCAGGCTTGGTGCGAAAGCATACAAAAAGCGCTCATGGACAAAATCGCAACCCTTCAACATTAGATTAATCTAAAAAAACTGAAGCTAGCCACACCACCCGCCCAAACCACTCCGAAGGAACTCAATCTTCCTAAAACTCACCCAAGGTTTGAATTCCCACCTATTACCGTAGATGAGACTATCAAAATGATAAACAGCCTCAAACCATCTAAATGTCAAGGTGACATTTGCCCGGCCACGCTGATCAAAGAATTTGCTAACAATTTAGCCCTGTTCATCACATCATTAATTAAGAATTCCTTTGCCTCTAACAAAGTACCTGAAAATCGGAAGGGAGCGTGGGTTCTTCTCTTACCGAAGAAACCGACTCTAGATCTAAATGTGCCAACCAACTACAGGCCCATTACCACAGTTCCCTTTTTACTAAAAATACTATACAGTGTTGCCTATGTACAAATCCAGAACTACCTCGAAAAGCACAACTTACTCGGCCTCCGCCAATCAGGTTTCAGACCCGGCCATGACACTGAAACAGCCTTGCTAGATCTTAAAATCCAAATGGATCACATTAGAGATAGAGGGGACCTAGCCATCCTCCTCTTATTAGATCTCTCGGCGGCCTTCGATTTTGTGAATCACAACATCCTATGCCGCCACCTAGCTACACATGCCCACTTCTCGAATAATGCCATAAACTGGATTGAATCCTTCCTCTCTAATTGTTCAATGAGAGTCTTCTCACCACAGCAGCTTCACCCCCACACCAGTCACCTGCGGAGTCCCACATGAATCGTGTGTTTCCCCCACACTATACAATGCGTTCACAAAACCGCTTTTTGACTGGTTAGACAACTTGGGTGTCACGTATATTAATTACGCTGACGACACCCAAATACTCTTACCAATCATGGGTGATTGTTAAGACGGATTTCTGAACTCTGTCCTGGTGGCGCAGAAGTTCAGAAGGCCAACCTAATTACTTGGAACATGGTAACCTCTGGACGAGCCAGAACAATCAAGGTAGCGATTGCGGCGGTCAAGACTAGGTCTCAAGAGGGGTGAGGGTGACTGAAAGCCCGCAATGAGCACACAAAGCAAGAACACTTACAAACTACTCCAAACAGTTGTTATATTAAAAATATATACACATTTATTTCAAGGCCTTTAAAACAATGACCGTAGCGAGAAAATTACAATATAACGATAGTAAACCAACACATACCATATCAACACAATATATATACAAATACAACAAGTCTCAAGCGTTATATGCACGAAATGTGTAGACCACCTAAAAGGGAGGGAAAACAGGCAGTGCGCAAGAATGCTTGGACCCAGTTCGCCTTCAGAGGAACCTAACTAGATGGAAGTCCGAGCCCTGCGAAGAGTGGAGCCTTGTGCTCAAAAGTACCTGCACGTGCTGGTGCCAACGGGCAAAAGGAGAAGCTCTTCGAGGGAAATCAGGCAGTCCAGTTTAGTGCACAAAAGAAGAAGAACAAGTTCCGCGACTCAAGCGCAGCCTCCACCGTGGGCAGAAGCAGAGCGCGAGTACGGAAAAGGGTGCTGTTTGACACAGCGGGGAAAAGCAATGGGCTCCTGCAGGAGGGTGACCAGATCCTAGCTATGCTACTCACCGGTCCCTAATGCAAGCAGACCCAGGCTTCTCCGCGTCCGTTTCAGTAGCTGGCAGGTTCAGAAGAGCAGGGAACGCCTCGTCGTGGTGTTGAGTAAAAAGACGTCCCAATCGAAGAAACCCGCACAGTTTGTTACCACAGCCGGGCAACGGAGCGGCCGTGTGTATCTGAGCCAAATGTACACTACTCACTTCAGACCTGGGAACGCCAAGTGTACGAAGCGTGTGAGAGTGACAAGGACTCGAAATACTACACAACCTGGCGGCGGTTACAGAGCAAGACTCCCGTGTAAGCTGGTCAGTCAGCTGGATGGCCCAGAGACGCTTCCGAAGGCTTACTGACAGGAGATGGTGAAGATGCCGAGAATAGCTGTTCCCGCTATTCCAAGGGTCGAAGTACCAGTACAGGCCTTCTGGTTTGATCAAAGGTGAAAAGGGTTTCACAAGGCGACAGCAGTGCAGAGGAGAAGTCCTTCAGCGTGTCACCAGCGATTCCTCGGTCCAGCCTCTTGGTTGCAGGATACTTGGCTCCTGTATTCCTTCGTTCGTGAGAACTCAGGAGATCGAAATGGTAGTGGTGTTTCCAGCCCCCTCTTATCCACGGTTCCCTTCGCGCCAAAACGGAGGGGACCCAATGGGAGATCCGCTCCTCAACACTCACACCATTCGTGGACCAATCACAGACCACGGTGGTCCCAGGCATTCACACCACCCTAGACTCTCTGTCACCCAGGATGTGTATTGGGACCAGACATCCCAGCCCACATCCTGGAGGCACACACAACACATGTAGAAGCCCGCGAAAGCATCCGTGTTTCGCGGGAAAGTACATGCCCAAATAAGGAAGGCCCCGGGTCGGCTCGACCTGGGGAAGGTGAAGGGAGCAAGGTCCTGGGGAAGGTGAAGGGAGCAAGGTCAGCGGACAGGACAAAGGAGCCTCGTGGTCTGGCCATTTTGGGAGCCAGGCCACCATTTTGGGTTAAGCGCGAGAAATGCGCTTAGAACGCCAAAAGGAGCTCAAAACACAAGAAACAATCGCTGCCACCATTCCCGTCCCTGAATCACTTGCACCGATCAGATACAATCCTAAACGAGTATCTAGGGCCTGTAGAAGGCTAGAGACCCAAGAGAGCTGTAACTTAGCTTACAGTGCCCTCTTGTGTCATGTTGCACGAAAGCCGCAACATGATAAAAGAAACTACGGGAAACAGCGTTCCCCGGTACTGACTGTCTTAAGGGCATGTCAGTTTCCCCGTAAGAAAGGAGCGAAAGCCCAGAGGAGTGCGGCAGAAGGCTGAACTTCTCTGGCAAAGTCGAGAACAATGTGAAAAACAACAGCAAAAAATTTAGGGGTTGCCACATGGAAGGAAAATTACCTACAATTACGAAATCTTTCCTAACACTCGCCCCTCCTAGACTATGGACAGGGGGAACTAATCCACCCCTGGATGAGTCTCTTGTTCAGGTCGGTTAAACATTCTGGACAACCCATCAGCATTGCTATGTTGGACACCTGGCCTATGCTCAATAGTGAAGTCGAAGCCTTGTAGACTTATGGACCACCTAAGCAACTTTGGATTCTCCCCCTTCATGTTCATTAGCCACTTTAAGGCCTTATGGCCAGTTTGCACAGTGAAGTGGGTCCCATAGAGGTAGGGCCTCAGCTTCCTTAGGGCCCACACAACAGAGAAACATTCTTTCTCTACCGTGGACCATCTGAGCTCTCTGTCCTTAAGCTGGCGGCTAATAAAACCAATAGGGTATTCCTTAGCCTTCTCATCAACTTGTGATAGTACAGCTCCTATCCCAGTGTCAGAGGCGTCCGTCTGCACGATAAAAGGTCTTTGATAATCAGGGGCCCTGAGGACAGGGGCCTGGCACAAGGAGTCTTTTAAGCCATTGAAGGCCTTCTCACACTCGTTGGTCCAAGTTACCTTCTTGGGTTTCTTCGGAGTTGTGAGGGCAGTCAGAGGGGCAGCTATGGTGCCATAGTCTGCCACAAAATTGCGGTAATACCCTGTGAGTCCTAAGAAAGCTCTCACTTGGGTTTGCGTAGTGGGGGTAGGCCAGTCTTGTACTGCTTGTACTTTACTGGGAAGAGGCTGTATCCTCCCTCCACCTACTTCATGTCCAAGGTAAACCACTGAGCCTTGTCCAATCTGGCATTTGCTAGCCTTTATGGTCAGGTGTGCTTTCTGAAGAGCCTGGAGCACAATCCCGAGGTGTTTCACATGGTCTTCCCAGGTGGCACTGAAAACTGCTATATCGTCCAGATATGCAAGACAGAATTCGTCCAACCCATTCAACACATGATTCACAAGCCTCTGGAAAGTGGCAGGTGCATTCTTCAACCTGAATGGCATTACCCGGAATTGGTAAAGGCCGTCTGGAGTAGAAAATGCTGTCTTCTCCTTGGCATGTTCTGCTAAAGCTATTTGCCAATAGCCAGCAGTGAGGTCAAACATGCTGAGGTACTTGGAGGCACCCAAAGTATCCACCAGCTCATCTGTTCGAGGCAAGGTGTGTGCATCTGTCTTGGTGACAGCATTCAGAGCCCTGTAATCCACGCAGAACCTCAATTCAGAAGTGCCTGCCTTTGGAACCAAAACCACAGGGCTGGACCAAGGACTACTAGAGGGTTCAATCACCCCAAGGTCTAACATCTTGTTGACCTCGGTCTTAATATAAGACCGTACTTTGTCTGACATCCTGTATCCCCTACTTTTGGTAGGTACACTGTCTCCTGTGTCAATGTTATGTTTGCACCAAGGTGTCAAACCAGGCGACTGTGAAAACAGGGGGGAAAACTGCCTAAGCAAACTTTTCACCTCAGCCTGCTGATCAGAAGTCAGGTGAGGGGCCACTCGGACACCCTCAAAGGAGCTATCTGAAGGACCGCTTTGGAACAGGTCGGGGAGAGGTTCAGACTCCTCTTCCTCAACATCTGAAGCCAGTAGCAGTGCTGCGATTTCGACTCTTGGGACGAAAGCCTTCAGCCTATTCACGTGAAACACTTTTGGAGCCTGTCCAGGCCTTCCAAGGTCCACTAAATAGTTAACCTCACCCAGCGGCTCCACCACTGTGTAAGGGCCTGACCATTTGTCCTGTAAAGCTTGAGGCCTTATGGGATTCATGATCAGGACTTGCTGACCAGGTGTAAAGTTGATGAGGGAAGCTTTCTGGTCGTACCAATGTTTCACCAGCGCTTGTCCTGTCTTCAATTTATCACTAGCCAAGCCCATCAGAAGTACCATCCGTTTTCTGAGCCCCAGCACATAATCAACTACGTTGGTAGTAACAGGGGGAGTGGGCATCTCCCATCCCTCTTTGACGATGGCTAAGGGTCCCCGTACGGGATGACCGAACAGAAGTTCGAAGGGGCTGAAGCCAACACCCTCCTGTGGTACCTCTCGGTTGGCAAACAATAAGCATGGTAAAAGAAGATCCCATTTTCTTCTCTGAGGTTCCTCCAGAGCCCCAATCATGCTCTTTTACGTTCTGCTGAAACGTTCCACCAGACCATTGGTCTGGGGGTGGTATGCAGAATAGAACTTGTAGGTGACCCCACATTCTTTCCACATAGCCTGCATATACTTCGACATAAAGTTGCTGCCACGATCCGACACAACAACTTTAGGGAAGCCAACCCTAGTAAATATGCCAAGTAAAGCTTTTGAAACTGACTTGGAAGTTACAGTTTTCAATGGGATGGCCTCTGGATATCTGGTTGCATGGTCGACCAGCACCAGGATAAACCTATTGCCCGAGGATGTTTGCAGGTTAAGGGGACCAACAATGTCGATCCCTACCCTTTCAAATGGTACCCCCACAAATGGGAGCGGTACCAACGGAGCTTGGATTGTCGCGCCAACCTTACCAGACAACTGGCAGGAGGCACAACTCCTGCAGTGACTTTCTACTTGCACCCCCATCTTGGGCCAGTAGAAGTGCATGGATAACCTTTGCTTGGTCCTCTTCATACCAAGGTGACCAGCAAGGGGAACCTCATGCGCCAACTGCAGGAGGAAGGGCCTAACAGCAAGGGGAACCACCAACCTCCTATGGTCTCCTTCTGTAGACTATGTGGGCTCACTATACAGGAGTCCACCTTCCCAATAAATCCTATGCGTCCCAGGAGGTTCACCCTCAAGCTGGGAGCAGGCCTGTCTCCTTAGGCCTTCCTGAGATGGGCACTCACGTTGGCCTTTACTGAATTTGTCCCTATCAGGACCTCCTTCAACTAACAAGTCTTTTAGTTCAGGATGATCGTTGGGGTCAAATACTTCAGGCATCGCCACCTCCTCGTCAGGCCCGGGCGATTGACCAACTTCCTCCACCGCAGTGGTAGGCGAGCTCGGGGGAATATTCTCTTTCCCTCGTCTTGACTTGTCGACTCCTTTCGCCTTGGGTTTCCCCTTCGGCTGGGGCGGCGTATTGGTCTTGGCCAATGCTGCCCGTGCTTGAGACCGTATGTAGGGTCTTTCGGCAGTGTCTCCTACGAGCCCTAAAGCTCTGAGATCATTACCTAACAAGACCTTTCCCGGGACGTTTCTCTGAATGCTCACTGGAATCCTGACTGCTGTACCATTTAAAGTAAGATTTACAGGTATTACCGGGAACATACGGAGTGGGCCGTCAGCCAACTTAGTGGGCATCAGAGTAGCTCTGGCAACTTCCTCTGAGTCTACCAAGGTAGAATCCACTACAGTGCGACTGCACCCACTATCCCTAAGAGCTGGAGTATCTACTCCATTGATCAGCACACTGTCTTTAAAGTAGTGCTTGGTATTATCTGGAATCCTAGCATAAGCCTCGGCGACTTTAGGCTCCCAGGAACCCAGGGAAACTAAAACTACCTCAGCCTCTATCCCGCTGGGAAATGAGTCTGAGGAGAAGGATGCTCCTGTAATCTCTTCTTCCTCGTAGGAGGAGAAGGCCAGATTAGCGGAGTGGACCCCCAAAGGTCTAACCTTACACCGGGGATCCCCCTTCACGTGGTCATTTGCTCAACAAGCAAAACAAGATCCATTGGGTCTGTTTACATAGGGAGGCTTATTGTAACCAGAGTTCTGTTTCGGAGGCTGACCTCCACTACCCTGTGAGTTCTCTTGTGTCTTACCCTTATTTTTCTTTTTGTGGCCCTTATGAGAAGAAGATTTATCAGATGCTCCACCCTCCATATCTTTGGACTTTTTCCCTTCCTCCTGCTTACCAGGATGAGTTTTGTCCTTATGGGACACTCGATGTGACACTCATAAGTCGGCTGCAATGGCCAGCTTCTTAGGATCTATCTCCTTCGAATCGGCCAAATGCTGCTTAAGCTCCGGGGAAGAAGATGCAAAAATGTGTTCCAGCATGACAAGATTTATCATGCCTTCGAAGGTAGAAACCTTATAACCTTCGACCCAGCCAGTTAAGTTTTTCAAGGACTCAGTGACATAAGATACCCAAGTACCACCTTCCTTTTTATAATACACTCTGAAACGTTTCAAATATTGGGCCGGAGTCTTCCCAAACTTTAAAATGAGAGTTTGCTTTAACATTGCGAAATCAGCTCGCTCAGCCTTCGACATTTCCATAATGGCACTACAGCCTGAATGGGGCAGTCTGCTGAGTAACCAGGCAATCTTATCAGCATTGTCAACTTGTTGAACTTCGCATGCATACTCAAACGCATTTAGCCAGTCCATAATGTCATTCCTTTCTTTGTACACACTGAGCAGATCTTTCGGAAACCGTGGATGAGAGGAAGCCCCAGACCCATGTCCAGGACCCTTGGACCCATTTGCAAACTGAAGCTTGGCCAGTTCCAACTGGTGATCCCTGTCTTTTTGTTTTTCTGCCTGTTCGATTTTTAGTTTGGCTATGCTGAATTCAAGCTCCTGCTGCCTAAACCGCAGCTCTTGCTTCTTGAATTCAAGCATAGCCTCCCCATCAGCACTGGCAGAGGAAACATTAGACATATCGTCCTCCCTGTCCTCGTGGTCGCGATGGATAAGTGCAGCGGCAGAACCGTTGGTTCTACCAGTGAGAGCAGCCCCACCTCCTTCCGCACTGTCCTCAGAAGTTATAGCGTCAAGCTGCGCTTCTTGCCACGCCACGATTCTTTGGATCATTTCCAATTTCTTGCCTTGAGAGGAAACACCTCTCTCTGCACACATCTTTTTCAATGTTTCTGATTTGGAAGCATTTAAAGTTAACAAGGTATTTGTTTCCATACTGTTAGATAGGAATATGGCCTTTTTAAAGTTATACTACAACAATTCACTACGTGTCCTGGTTGGAATAACCTGAAATGCCTTAGTTCGTGCGCAACACTGGATACCTTCAGTCGTATCCCACCGCTGTACACCAATTTGTTAAGACGGATTTCTGAACTCTGTCCTGGTGGCGCAGAAGTTCAGAAGGCCAACCTAATTACTTGGAACAGGGTAACCTCTGGACGAGCCAGACCAATCAAGGTAGCGATCGCGGCGGTCAAGACTAGGTCTCAAGAGGGGTGAGGGTGACTGAAAGCCCGCAATGAGCACACAAAGCAAGAACACTTACAAACTACTCCAAACAGTTGTTATATTAAAAATATATACACATTTATTTCAAGGCCTTTAAAACAATGACCGTAGCGAGAAAATCACAATATAACAATAATAAACCAACACATACCTTATCAACACAATATATATACAAATACAACAAGTCTCAAGCGTTATATGCACGAAATGTGTAGTCCACCTAAAAGAGAGGGAAAACAGGCAGTGCGCAATAATGCTTGGACCCAGTTCGCCTTCAGAGGCACCTAACTAGATGGAAGTCCGAGCCCTGCGAAGAGTGGAGCCTTGTGCTCAAAAGTACCTGCACGTGCTGGTGCCAACGGGCAAAAGGAGAAGCTCTTCGAGGGAAATCAGGCAGTCCAGTTTAGTGCACAAAAGAAGAAGAACAAGTTCCGCGACTCAAGCGCAGCCTCCACAGTGGGCAGAAGCAGAGCGCGAGTACGGAAAAGGGAGCTGTTTGACACAGCGGGGAAAAGCAATGGGCTCCTGCAAGAGGGCGACCAGATCCTAGCTATGCTACTCACCGGTCCCTGATGCAAGCAGACCCAGGCTTCTCCGAGTCCGTTTCAGTAGCTGGCAGGTTCAGAAAAGCAGGGAACGCCTCGTCGTCGTGTTGAGTAAAAAGACGTCCCAATCGAAGAAACCCGCACAGTTTGTTACCACAGCCGGGCAACGGAGCGGCCGTGTGTATCTGAGCCAAATGTACACTACTCACTTCAGACCTGGGAACGCCAAGTGTACGAAGTGTGTGAGAGTGACAAGGACTCGAAATACTACACAACCTGGCGGCGGTTACAGAGCAAGACTCCCGTGTAAGCTGGTCAGTCAGCTGGATGGCCCAGAGACGCTTCCGAAGGCTTACTGGCAGGAGATGGTGAAGATGCCGAGAATAGCTGTTCCCGCTATTCCAAGGGTCGAAGTACCAGTACAGGCCTTCTGGTTCGATCAAAGGTGAAAAGGGTTTCACAAGGCGACAGCAGTGCAGAGGAGAAGTCCTTCAGCGTGTCACCAGCGATTCCTCGGTCCAGCCTCTTGGTTGCAGGATACTTGGCTCCTGTATTCCTTCATTCGTGAGAACTCAGGAGATCGACATGTTAGTGGTGTTTCCAGCCCCCTCTTATCCACGGTTCCCTTCGCGCCAAAACGGAGGGGACCCAATGGGAGATCCGCTCATCAACACTCACACCATTCGTGGACCAATCACAGACCACGGTGGTCCCAGGTATTCACACCACCCTAGACTCTCTGTCACCCAGGATGTGTATTGGGACCAGACATCCCAGCCCACATCCTGGAGGCACACACAACACATGTAGAAGCCCGCAAAAGCATCCATGTTTCGCGGGAAAGTACATGCCCAAATAAGGAAGGCCCCGGGTCGGCTCGACCTGGGGAAGGTGAAGGGAGCAAGACGGTCAGCGGACAGGACAAAGGAGCCTCGTGGTCAGGCCATTTTGGGAGCCAGGCCACCATTTTGGGTTAAGCTCGAGAAACGCGCTTAGAACGCCAAAAGGAGCTCAAAACACAAGACATGATCGCTGCCACCATTCCCGTCCCTGAATCACTTGCACCGATCAGATACAACCCTAAACGAGTATCTAGGGCCTGTAGAAGGCTAGAGACCCAAGAGAGCTGTAACTTAGCTTACAGTGCCCTCTTGTGTCATGTTGCACGAAAGCCGCAACATGATAAAAGAAACTACGGGAAACAGCGTTCCCCGGTACTGACTGTCTTAAGGGCATGTCAGTTTCCCCGTAAGAAAGGAGCGAAAGCCCAGAGGAGTGCGGCAGAAGGCTGAACTTCTCTGGCAAAGTCGAGAACAAGGTGAAAAACAACAGAAAAAAGTTTAGGGGTTGCCACATGGAAGGAAAATTACCTACAATTACGAAATCTTTCCTAACAGTGATTACGACACTAACTCCAAATCCCTGAGCTCCATCTACCTTGCCATCCAAGAATGGATGGCTCATCACTAACTCTGTCTTCATGACGATAAAACAGAGATTCTAATCGTAGGCAGCCCTATCAGGCTAAAAAACCTCCCACTAACCTAAAATCCTTTGACATTGATGGGAACAACATCATAGTTGCCAAAGAAGTTAAAACATTAGGTGTATACTTAGACTCAGCACTTACTCTCACTCGTCAAGTCAATGCCATCACCTCCGCCTCCGCTTACACTGCAAAACTCATCACAGTTTGCAAACCCCTATTAACTGCAGAGAACTGCATCACATTGGCAACAGCACTGATCCTCTCCAGGATCGTTTTACTGTAACGCCATCTTCACAGGCTCTTCAGCAAAAAACATCTCAAAACTTCAAACTGTCCAGAACAATGCAATTAGAGCTGCACTCAGCATCCCCAAATCAGATCACATAACCTCGACCAGAAGAAACATCCATTGGCTCCCAGTCAGAGACTGCATTAAATTCAAAATACTCTCACTCACACACAAATGCCTGTCTAACACCGCCCCACGCTACCTGTCCAACTGAAATAGCCAAGGCCCAACCATCCAGACCAAGCAGATCTGCTTATTTGGGACAGCTAACCCCTCAGAGATAAAAACATCAAAAAGCAGGAGGATCCAGCTTCCCTGTTATCGCAGCCAACTACTGGAATGCCATGCCCTCAGAGTTAAGGACGGATCCTTCACTCTGGTCTTTCCGTAAAAAACACAAAACATGGCTCTTCAATACGACATTAAAAATTACCCCTAGCCGCCACTGAACACCAAACACCTTCCTAGCCCTCTCAGATGACGCCCAACTAAGGAAACTAAAAAGTTCTATGCAATATGTTAACTGTTCGAATCAGTCTAAGCCGAAACTTATCCATAGCACAATGGCAACTGTAACTGTAACGTCTCTAAGTATTTGACTAACCCTGAAGAGTAACTGGATATAACCATTGCCTTAAACACAAGACCTGATTGCAACTGCAATCAGCATTTGATTAAGCTTGAAAAGTAATTGGATGTACCATTTCCCTATGCACAAGATCTGTAATGAACCGCAACTGTAATTCCATCCACTAAGTATGAAATGTAACCAGATGTAACCATTTGCCTGAAGCTCAAGACCTGTTACGGACTACATAACGGACTGCAACCATTTTCTTAAGCACGAGCGCCCAGATGCCCGCGGGTTAGGTTCACTTTATAAGTGTAATAAATAAAAAATAATAATTAAAGACAAATGCTGTTATCGACACTGTTAACTGTACTATATGCACTTACTCTGCCTGTGCAGACTTGTATCGTTCAGAAATTCAAGGGCTCTGAATGACTGGTGTTTTTTCTCCCCTTGTTGCCACCCTCCTTGATCGCTTTGAAACACTTGCCTTGTGTATTGGCGCTTTACAAATAAACATTACCATACCATGTCTATGGATGCCATTATCAACAAAAAGTACTATCTTGCATAGTTCATGTCACAAGAAACAATGTAGATTCAGCTCTTCGTTCATGCCTCCTGGTGCCAGAGAATCTAACCCATGCACCCAAATGGCATCCAGCTGTTGCAATCTTCTGTGGATGTTGCCTCCGAATACCTTCTTGTTGATTACTTCTGAAGCCTAGAATCTCATCTGTACCGTGGAATGTCCTCATTCCTTGTAGTGCTGTGCTACTGATGAATTCATGTTACCAGTCCGTTCGCAGGATCTATGTTCGTTCCAGTAGACCTGCGCTTTCCTTTTAATTTGTCCCACGCAGTAAAGTCCACACAGACTTTGCATACAATAAATCACATATTCAAACTCACAAGTAGCATAACACCTTAAATCTATCTTCTCTCCAGCTCTAGGGTGGAATGCAACTGACTCCTTAATTATGTATTGCAATTTCCCCAGTTAAGACATGGATATGTCCCCACATGTGTTGGTGCATGTGGTATTTTAATTTGACTATCAGTGCTGACAAGTAAATCCCATATATTTTTACTATGTTTATATGCAAATACAGGAGTGCTACTTTAGTAGTCCTTTTGTCCTCTCATCATTTTTAAGTATGTCCCAATGTTTTAGGATGCTTTTTCTGATCTTATTGCTTTGTAGCAAATATTTAGAGACATAAACAAGGGATGATGCAGTTCTGACAGTTTGCATATGTTACAGAGACATTCTGGTTTTCACCATGGGTTTCTCCACAGCTGCCTGAAGCCAATGCGCATCATAACCTAAGCTTTTGAATTTTCCCCATAGATTGGCAAACTCCGTATGACATTGTTTTGAGTCAACACTCCTCTTCATCCTCAATAACTGTCCATAAGAAAGACTTCTTACAGTATTCAGTGGATGAAAACTCAACCAGTGTATTAAGTTATTCCAGTGAGTTTCTTTTTGTAAATAATGTAGTAGCTATCCTGCCTTCTTGTACTAGAACCTTAAAATCCAAAAAGTGTACATGAGGTTTGCCAGTGTCTACACTAAATGGAATCCTTTAAAAAGTCTTGCAGTGCATCTAATTTGTGCGAGTCTTCCATAACCCATCGACTAACCAAGATGATGTTGCCTCCCCCTACCCCCAGTTCCTCTTTGTCTCTCTTTCTCTCCCCAAGTGGTCAATACCTAATCTCCTTGCTTCCTCTCAATCTGGTGGGTTTCCCTCAGTCGGCTTGGAGTTATTCTCTGAAGCCCCCTCCCTGTCAGGAGACCTGGCCGGATCACTTGGGCCCTTTTCTTGACCATTCCCACCATTTCTGCTTTGCTGTTTCGCTTGGTGGTCTCCTTTCTTGTTGTGTGGGTTTTTCCTCTATTTTCAAAATCTGCATGCACTCCTCACAGGTCATTATCCTGTGTTGCCTCCCCTCTGACTCGAATATTAGCCCAAATGGGAAGGTTCATCGATAGCACACCTCTGTCAAGGCCAGTGCCCGCACCACCGGACGCATCATTCATCATTTGGTTAAGGTGGAGTGGGCTAAGTCTTGGAATAGTTGGATTCCAAACCGTTGTAGGAAATCTTTCTGACTTTTATGGCAGCCGTTAGTATGTGTTCTTTCTGTTTGAAACGATGTAGGGCTACAACCATATCTCTGGGCCTGGCCCCCGGCTCCCATCTTTTAGGACCCACTCTGTGGATACGATCCAAATTATTTTTGGCCCCATTCTCCATCTCTATATCTTTATTCTGATGTTTGCCCTTTGTGAGTGATTCTTGAAATCTTTGCTTTGGATTTCTGGATTTTGGCTGACGGTTGCCGGTCGTTCAACCAGCTCGTATATCTTGCGGCTGTCTTCTGCAACTTCTTGTAGAGCGTTTTCTGTTGTGTCCATCCGCTCTTCAAGGCTTCCTATGTCCACCTTCACCTATTGCAATGACTATGAGAGCTCTGTGTGAATCAGGCTCAGTTATGACTGGATTGTCTCTGATATCTTGTCCCCAAAGTCCTTAAAGTACTGGCGGAGTATGTCTTGGGTGACCACTTGCTCTTTGTCTGGGCCCCCGGTTGTACCTTGTTCTCTCTCCATGGCCGGTCCTGCTTGGTGTCTGCAGCAGTCTCTCCCTCTCTTCAGGACAGTCTTTGTAGATTGCCCTCCTGGGTCTTCTTAGCAGACTAAGGGGCCGTGTGTAGGTCTTTTCCCTTGTTTTTGGACATTGCTGCAGATGGTATAAATGTGTTGGAGGATATCAGTCTCACCTCCTTTTGCTGCCCCCTCTCTTGCCTCAGGTCCCTTCCTTGGGATCTTGCAAGTCTGCTCGCCCCTTCTCTTCTGCTTCCTGTTCACAGAGAATGCCCAGGGCCGCACTACCTCTCTCTAGGAAGTCCTGAGAGAGGAACCGAGGCGGTCCTCCCACTTTTCTTCTCTGGACCTTCTCGACTTCAGTCCGGATCCTCATGGACCTCACACTTTCATTTGCAGCACCTCTCACCTTCTCCCCGTGGGGGTCCTCAGGCCTCCAGGTCTCCTGCTGCTTTGCTGGTGAATGGACCCAAGAAGGAAGCCCAGGACATCATCGCCCGTCCTCCTTCCCTCAGGAGCTCATTGTTATGTATTGGGCCACTATGACTTCTGCAGGCTGGGCTCCCTCGAGGGTGTCTCAGGGGGAGACCTCAGGCTGAGTGGGTAGGGGTTGCCTCTGGGTGCCTCTCCAGTGTCCTTTCTGGGCCTTTCTGTACTTTTGTTGCCTGCTGTCGGCAGACACTTGACTTCTCCTCCTTTTCTGTTCCAGCCCTGTTATCCGCAGCATCACTACCCCGGCCTGGTCTATGGAGTCGGAGGGAGGGGGCCCGCCACAGCTCCGCCCCACAAAAGAAGAGGGTTGCTCCATGGGCACTTCCAGTTTCAGGCAAGTCGATCTCCACTCAGGTGCCTCATCTCTCAACCCTGCATCAGAGAACTGGGGGAGGTGACCAAGGCAGCTGCCTCTCTGCTCTCCAGAGCCTACTCTGCAATGGGCCCCACCTCTCTTTCTGCCACCGCTTTGCGCTTCCGTCTCTGGGTGTATGACCAGCCTCAAGCCTGCCTCCCTCTGAGCCGTCCCTAGTTCCTTGCAGTGCCCGGGCCGCCCGCCCCCCTCTCCTTTCTCCTTCTGCCTGTCTTGTGTGCCTGGATGCACTCCTGTGGGTCGGCTTTCTCCACTACACTGTTTCTTCACCTGGCAGAGAAGTTTAATCACTTCAGGAAAATTATTTTCATTAATTGGCGCCGGGTGGGGACGAGAGCCCGATATCTAGGCAGCTCTTGGAAGTCAATGGGGCAAATGTTAACGATTTTCGGGATAGAGATAGGGCCGCCTTAAGAGATGCATATGCTGATTCACCTGATATACATTCAATTATGACACGTATTATGAAGGATGATAAGGACCAAGCACAATACATATTACAGATTCAGGAAATGCCAGGAGGCTGAGACAAGGGAATCATGGGATAAGACTATAGCAATATTTTATCACATGTTGAAGAAGGGACTCCCAAAGGAGGTGCAGGAAGATTTGGAAAAGGTAGTAGGGATCGAGGCTAAGAGATGGGCAGAGATTCAGGAAATTATAGTGCATCATTGCAAACAGAGAGAGCAGAAGGAAAAGGATGTAGTGGATAATGCACAGAAATCCAAAGCAAAGTTAGTACAGAAGAAAATAAAGAAGTTGAGTATAGATGGAGATGTGATCATGGGTCGGCCTGTGGGGCTGGTAGAACGGCAAATTGCCCTGGTGGACATGAGGGTGGTGCCTGAATGGGTGGAAGGATATTCTGAGGAGTCAGGAATGAAACTCAGGCACAAGTAAGATATGGTTTTGGATAAAGACTTTTATTGATAAATATAAGGGCGTCGGAAAATGCCTTGCTGTCCCTGCACTAGAGGTGTTTCGCTACCTACACTCAAAACTAAGGATCTGTCAGTATCAAAATTTCAAAGCAAAAGCGTCCTGTGCCCAAAGTACTATTCTGACCCTCATATTCTAAAGAAATAAATCTTAAGGTGAAAAGGACAATGTCTTTAGCCTTCAGTGTTTCAAACGTGTTCAAAATGGAAAAAGGAATAAATAACTCCAACAAAAAGTCTCTCAAGGATATTGCTCCTAAATCCAGAGGGTGTCTCCATTCCCCTGAATTCTTCTACACAGTTTCTTGAAAATAACAGTTCTTGTATTTCTCCTTGATCAGTACCAAAGTCATGTACAATTATCTTTGGCCTTTGAGTTGTCAGGAGAGCTGGTATATTCTCTTGCCAGGGTTTCTTTCTGCTCCCTTATATTCACATACTTGTGATTGTTTGGTTTGCTCTCCTTCTAGGGCTTCTTGTATTCACACACTTGTAATGCCTGGTGCACTGCTACCAGGGATCCTTGTGTTTACACACTTATAATGCCCGGTGTACTCTCCTGTCAGGGCTTCTTGTGGTCACACACTTGTAACTGTCTGTCACTCCAGTTGCACCTTTGATAATTCTGAACACTAGCCCTTTTGTCTAATTCTTCTTGTTCATAGTAGCTTGCCTGGTTAGTGATTGTTCACACGTCCAGCACACGTTTTTGCCTGTTTCTGCAAGTCCACATTTGATAATTTACCAGGGTAGCCTTTTTGGCTAATTCACATTGTCTTGTAAATATTATTTTGTTACTGTTTCTTATTCTTCTTACAAAGTGTTGAGCTTCAAAGATTCCCTTTCTTGGTAAATGTACTTTTACTTTCCTGTTTTCTATGTTAACAGCTTCACTTTTTTATCCTGTTTGGGTTGTTTAACTTTTAACATGTGGCATGCTCACCAATATGCCCCAGTGTTCCCTTCGTCCAAGAGTGGACTCATTGGCTTTTTGTGGCATTTCCCATTCTGTTCGGAGCTGGCCGATGAGAGCCGCTGGATGTTCTCTTCCTCAGGTTGCGCAGCTTTAATTCCTGCTTCCTGTGGTTCCAGCTGGGCGTCTCTTCTCCTCGGTGGTCTCCAGTGAGTATATTGCTGCTTCTTTCCACTGTCGAATGACCAGGAGCCTGCACTTGCTTCTGGCATTCCCATGTGGAATCTTTTTTGCGCAGCCTCCCTCTGGTCGGTATTTGAGCCGGTTGGCTCCAATGTCTTTCTCGCAGCTCTTCGGTAGAATGAAGAGCTGCAGGCCACTCCCACCAGCAGTCTGCTAATCCTTCTGGCGATCCTGTTTTTTTTTTTGGGATTTACCAAAACTATTTGGTTTAACAAAGACAAAGAAGCCTTCCAACTTTGCACTCTTTGTCACCTTTGTTTCAGGGATTTTCTTTTCAGTTTTCATTTTTCTGCAGTCCTTCTGGTTCTCTTAGCGCTATTAGCGCTATTAGCGCTAAAGCGGTTTCTAGAAATGTTACTGTGGTGATTGCCAATGAAGTTTTTTGCCCACTTATCAGGCGTGGCCACCATGCCTCCTCCTCACAGATTGAGGAGCACTCTAAGACAGTTGACAGATAGATTTGTCTAATTTTTTGTAGTGCTAGGCACGATGACAGTAAGTGTTGGACTGATTCTACTGCCTTGGTCTCTTTGCACAACCTGCAGATGTTTGCGGTGGCGATGCCTCTGATGTGTAAGATTTCATTTGTCGGCAGTAAGTTCAGTCTAGCTTTTAGAAAGATCTGTCTTAATGGTCTACTAGGAAATCTTGTGTATATTTCCGCTGGGTCATTGAATTTCCTTGGGAGAGGTCGCAGATGGCTTAGGAGTTTGTTCTTCTCTGCCTTCTCCAGGGTGCCTATCCAGTCCAATTCCTCTAGTTTTCTTTTTATTCCAAGAGGATTTAGGAGCAAATCTTCATGGGAGCAAGCGACTGACTTCAGTTGCTCTTTTTTTTTGCTGCCCACGATGTTACCATTTTGGAGCTTCCTGCTTTGATTTCTCGGCTCATCAAGTTGTACAAGGTTGATGACTCTGGTAGGAGAATTCTTCTGTACAGTGACATGCTGTTGTTTTCCACTGTTGTTTTTAGGGAGATGAGCCCCAATTCTCTCCTGATTGCTGGTAGTCAAGTTCATTTAGGAACAGAAAGCACTTATCTCCAGAAAAAATCGATACTTTGCCAGATTATCTCCGGTAACATTGGCATTGCCTGAGCCCCGTAGATTAGGCACGGGATAACTGTTGCTTTGTAGTACTTCAATACCGGCATCAGCGAAAAACGTACACATTTGTTGTCCAGCATGCGTGCTTGTGTTGTCATTGAGCGTGCTTTGTACCAGATTAATCTTTGCATGCTCGTTTCTTGTCGAGTGTTGTCCAGCATGACCCCCAAGTATTTGAATTTGGATACTGTTTCGATCGTCGTGTTTTCCAGTTGGCAAGATGTTGAGAGAGCGCGGTTCTTCTTTTTCTCCATGATCATTATCTTGGTTTTTTTTGTTGATTTGTAACTTGTTGCTATTGATGTAATCTGATAAATTCGCTGGCTGACGTTTGAGGCCAATCGGTGACTGGTCCATCAAAATGATGTCATCCGTATAGAGAATTCTCGGGACTGGGGTTCCCCTGACTTTTGGTGGAAATGCGTTCACGGTTTCCATTGAGTCTTTGTAGTCTCCAATGAAGGCTGTGAACAGGGCCGGGGCCAGGGGGCAACCCTACTTTACCCCCCTTTTTATGGAGATTTCATCCGATAGAGTGCCATTTCCATTCAGCTTCACACGCACAGATGTTCTTGAATAGAGGGCTTTTTTTGGCTCCAAGATCTTTTTTGGGCAGTTTCCTGCCAAACATTTGGCCCATAGCAGCGGTCTTTCCACCTTATGAAAAGCTTGGGTGAGGTCTATGAACGCTAAGTATGTCTTTGTAGTCCCTTGATGTGCTTTGCTTTTCAGAAAGCTCAGGATCATGATGTTGATGGTGGTCCCTGAGTTTTTCCGAAAGCCAACTTGAAAAGGGTCGTCGAGGGGGGCGGACTTAGCCCATGCTTGGAATTCCCACAGTAGCAGCATACCGAACACTTTTCCGATGCAGTCAAGGAGAGCGATTGGCCGATAGTTTGACAGGTGAGCCATGTCGCCCTTTTTGAAAATTGGAACCACAACGGACGAGGTCCACGATCTAGGAACTGTTCTTGCGGTGGTGCAGTTTTCAAACACCTTGCTGATAAACGGTGCCCACTCTTCAGGGAAGGTTTTGAGATCGATATTGGTCACTCCATCTGGCCCTGGGGCCTGTGAGGCTTTTAATCTATGGATGATTTAATGAATATCCTCTTCATTTGAGAGATCGCACAGCAGAGCGTTGCTCTCGGGGACATAATTTGGCACATGCCCAGCTGAGCCGCTGAAAATGGCAGAGAAGAGCGCTGTCCAACTTGCTTCACTCACGCAGTTCCCCTGCGATGGTGCTGTGTGCGCTCCCGATGTTTTGATTAAGGTCCAGAACTCTCCAGTGATTTTACTCCCCATTTTTTCAGCATTGCTTCCGAGTCTCTTTGGTAAAGGGAGATCCGATGGTTTCTCAGCCATAAGATTTTGCTTCTTTTCTGAGCTCTGTTAGAGCTATTGGTGAATTCATTTTTTTTGATTTTCTTCTTAGTCTTAGGAGGGCTCTTTTTGCGACTAACTGCGTGTCGTATTGATGCACGTTTGTGTTGCTCATTGCTGTTTTTTTCCTTAACCCTATCTTGTACGGGCTCAATTGTGGTTGGTAATCTGGTTTTGTTGCCATGTTTGATGTGTTGCCAACCGGTTTTCTTCGGTAGTTGAAAGTTAGTGCTTTTATTCTTGATGCTGTCAGTTTGAGACGATTTCCTTGGGGGTTGCACACGATTTGTGATTTGCAGCTCTGGGTCACATGATTTGGAATTACCCAGGTTGCTTTTAGCAAGTTATGGTCACTTGCAGGAGGCTTGATGATTTTGAAAGACGTGGCCAGCTTTAGCATATTGTCTGATGCAAAAATGTTATCAAGTGTTGTGCTGGAAGTGTCTCTTTCCCAAGTTGGCCCCCGTTTGGAATTAGGGAAAGCCTGGTCAAAGTTGTAGCAGCCACGTGACTCCATTAGCTTTCACCATCTAGCTCCTCTTTTTGGCTGGAGTTTTTGGTTGCTGCTGTTCCGCTGGGGCTAGAGAGCATCTGGCCTTTAAATCTCAGCAGATTATGATGTGTCCCACTTTTAGTTCCGCGTATAGGTGGTCCAATACTTTCTCGATGTTATTTAGGAACTCCTCGTCCAAGATGTTTTGAGGGTTCCAGTAGACGATGATTATTGCAACCGATAACTCTTTTGTTACATTTGATTTCTCATCAAGGACGGTACAGTTTGTCAGCACTGCCAGATTGTTTAAAGATGCCACAGTGTTCTTCGAATACTTATTCCGCTTCCTGAGCAGACCGCCATAAGGATTCCAGCTTTTTTTAGCAGGCGAGAATTCGAGGCAGAAGCCGTCAAGATGTGGTTTTTCAGTTAGCCATGTTTCTTGCAGGGCCAAGATATCAAAATTGCTCAAATTTACGTTGCCCTTTTCATCAAGTGTTGATAACCCCGCGTGTTCCACAAACCCATACGCAAAGTGGTGAATGACTGAGAATGGTCATTTAACATCCCCGTCGATCGCGCCTCGTTGCTATGCGTGGCGGGTTGCTATGTCTTGGTGTAGGATGATAGTGTTTTTGGTAACCAAGCCCATAGTTGTTTCATTGGCGAGAGAGGAGTTATTTTTTTGGTCGGCTTTTGTGGATTAGCCAATGTCATGCGGAGTCTGTCTTGTGCTTTTGAAGTGGTTGAAACGGGTGTTGCCCTGAGGTCCCTGTTTTTGTGAGTCTGGTATGTTGATGAGGGGGTTGTTGGTGTCCCCTGAAATGAGTTTCTTCTTTTCCCCCTTCTTCCCCCTTGAGTTCCCTCAACATTGAGCTGGATGGATTTCTAGTTTCTTTGGCCTTTAAGTCTGAAGGCTTAGCCCTTTGTTGAGGCAATCTGTGAACGTTGTACAGGTCTTCGGTCTTGGACGTGTAGTGATTTTTATTTTTCAGTGTATGCTCAGACCTGTGGTCCTCTACATTTGGTGCTTGACTGGTGTTTATTACTATTGACAAATGAAAACCGCTGTGTGATAGCTCGTACAAGGCCGTTTTGATTGAGTAGGGCAGGGCAGCAGACTTTATATGGATGTAGGCCTTCGCGATAGTCCCTCTGTGATAAGGTTCGACTCGTGCATAGTCCTCTGCTCTCAGACATTTCAGAGTAGTGATGTTGCTGAAGATACTTCTTACTGTTCTCCTGTTGAGCACAATCTTCTCGTAGTTGTTAGGGGATTGTTCTAATTTCAGGGTTAATGTTTCCGAGGTATGCCTGTTCTTGCCCGATTTATATCGCCGGTCTCGATCTGTTGGAGTGTTACTCCTCCGGTTCGGTTCTTTCGGGCCACCCTCAGCCTCTCTGCAGCGATTTGTTCATGAGTGGTCTCGGTCGGCGGTCTTCACTTTAGATTTATCTTTTTGTTTGTTGGGTTTTTTGTTTACATCATTTGGTCTTTGTTCGCTCCTTCTACGGGGTTTTGTCAGTGAAAGTGACTGGTTTCTGTAGTTTTCTTTCTCTGACTGTCTTCTGGGATACTTTGATGAATTGTCTCGCGATTTCGGTTGTCTCTCTGTGCTTGTTAGTTTTTTCTGATTTTCTTTGTTTTTTAACGTAAGTTGTGGTTTTCTATTTGTTGATTTTGCGCTTTGAAGGCTGTCATTTGCTTCTTCGAAGTTGCTATGTAGATGCTGCGAGATGTTCATGGCAGCCCTGTCTGCCAAAAAATCGTCGATAGTTATGGGGGAATTTGTCCCGGGTTGTTGCTGTCGTTTCTCCACTGTGGGCCTTATTTGGTTGTTTCTGGTTTGCGACGTTTCTTTCTTTTTTCTTGTTTCCTTATCTTTTTTGGATAGCGCTGCTCTGATGGTTTCTGTTGCCGGCTGCGTATGATCGTCTATCATCTTGTGTAATTTCAAGAAAGCTTGCTTGTTCGGCGTTACAGATTTTTTGTCCCTTTGTCCACTTTCTGGCCGACCTAAGGAAGTTTCAGATGCGGTATTCCTGCGTGATGAGGCTGCTTCCCTCTGTTGAATGTCAACCTTTGTTGTACCCTTTTTTGGTGAGCTCTCTTTAAAGAAGAAAACCTCAGGTAAACTAGTGCCTACACCTCCGTTTTTATTTTGCTGGGAGTTGAATATCCTGAAATTTCCCCAGCTCAAGTCCTCCCGTAATGCAGACTTGGGTTTTTCCTGCCCAGTTTGGGTAGTTTGCGAAGTGTACGTCTCCGTTTTTGGGAGCTCTTTTTTGTTATTGGAGTTCATGATTTTTATCGGGCTCACCTGATCATTTTCAGTGATTGATCCAAAGTTTATAACTTTGTTGCCAGTGGGTTTTTTCTGTACTATCGCTGATATATACCCTTCTAGGTATATTAGTTCAGTATGCATCATTGCTACCATCTAGGCATGATCTTTCAAGTTGTCATTGATGGCCTCATACACTTTACAGAAAGGGGCCAGCGCGATGGTGATGGCTGACATGATTGTCGTCATGTCAAGTTTTTTTGTCAGGGTCTCCTTTTCCGTAAGGGGCCGATGGTCGCTGTGACTCTGGCGCCTCTGAGATGTATTTAGGGATAGATCCTGGCTGATTGCCCGTGTTGGTGAGTGGTGTTTGGTGAAATTTTTGCTGGACCTATGTGGTGGTATTAAGTTATCCTTGGGGGCTCTTGCACTCAATTGTCTCTAGGGAGTCGCGTTGTCTCTTTGCTTATGTGCTTCTTCCTCCATTGATTGACGTTCGTTTCTACATGTAGCTGCTCGTGGGGGTCCAAACTTTGGGTCCAACATTGTTTCAACTCTCTTTTTGGGTGGCTGCGAATTTCGTGGTGGTGACTCTTGCAGGGTCAATTCCTGAGCTGTCTTGGGTTTCACTTCAATAATTTCAGGTGTCTGGTCTTGAGAGAGCTTTCTTTCTGTGTTTGGGCTCACTTCTATGTTCGAACTGGACGAGTTTATAGCTGCAGCTAATCAGGTTTCTATGTAGTTCAGATTACCTTGGCTCGCGGCTGAAATCATTGGCATACTAGAAGGCAGTTGAGATGGAGCTTGTACAGGCTCCATGGAATGCCGGTTTTCTGAATTTTTATAGCTGGCGGGGGCTCCTTGATGGCCTCTAAAATCTCGGCATCAGAAAGTTTGTCTAGATGGTCATGATTTCTCTTCCCCTGGTTCTTTAAGGAAAAGTTTGTGGTGGTGCATTGTGCTGCTTTTTAAAAAAAAATGTTTATTGATGAAGCTTGTGGTTTTCTATGCTTTATGGGCTGACTGTGGGCTGAGTTTTTTTTCCCCAGCGCCGGGGCGGGTGTCAGTGATTTTTCTGAAGGCAGGTGTTCACTTTGGATACACTTTGCAGCATCGCTGCTTTCCGTGATTTGGTTGTTTGTTTTTAGGAAAGATTGCAACGAAGCGGCATCGTGTTTCATGACTTGATGTTTTGCTACTTTGTGTTATTTTCTCCGACTTCGTCTTCGTGCGCTGAATCATGTGTTATCGGCGAGTCTGATATGCAGATACAGCCGTTCCTGGGAGCTCTGTCGCTGGTCCCTCCCTCCACGGTGAAGCCGTGCCCGCTGTTTGGGCTTACAGCTTCAAGCTCGGCATGGAGGGACTGCTGTACTTGGTCCTGTGCTTCGGTGGACATTGCGCCGGTGAGTGAAAAGCCGTCTTGCATCTCAAAACTCGCGTTCTTCAGATTTTCTGATGGCGGTATTTTCTTTGCAGAATTGAAGGTCGTTCCTGGGCTGGTCGGTCCTTCGACAGTCACAATGGCATCAGTTGATTTGTCCGAGGCGATCCCCCCCGCCAACGGGCCTCCGGCCACCGGTGCGGGCGCTATGCCTTTGGCTTGATTCAGCTGGCTGTCATTAGGCGAGGACATTTCTTCCGCTTGCTGTGAAACTTTGGGTTGGCTTTCCGCAGAAGTGCTGATCGTCACTGCAGGAGTTCCATTTACCTGTGCTGTGGTCTGTAATTGCATGTGCAAAAGAGATGGAGGCGATGTTTCTCCGTTTTGCGACTATGGAATCTCGCAGAGCTTCAGGAGTGCCGACTGGAGGCAGCTTCTGCTGGCGGATTGGCGGACAGGCCCACTGGCGAGTCCTTCATGCCTGGTAGAATTTTTGTACTGCGGAGGCGCCGTTTGTCACCATCCCCTTTTACGTGTGAATTTGCGGAGGAGGTGGTCATGGTTGGAGGCATGTCTGCAAGTCCTGCAGGCCGGACAAGGACTGCAAAGACTGCTCCAACCTCTGCGACAAGCTCCGCGGCCGCTCAGCAGCTCAGGGCAGCACTGATGGGTCCTCCCACAAGGTTCAACAGAGCTAGAGAGCAGGCTCAGGTCACTGTAGAAACTGGAGCACAAGGAGGATAGCGTACTGCAAAGACTGCTCCAACCGCTGCGACAAGCTCCGCGGCCACTCTGCGGTTCAGGGCAGCACTTATGGGTCCTCCCACAAGGTTCAATAGAGCTAGAGAGCAGACTCAGGTCACGGTAGAAACTGGAGCACAAGGAGAGAGCAGACTGCAAAGACTGCTCCAACCTCTGCAACAAGCTCCGCTTTGTCCTGTTTTAAATGTCTCAGGCACAGGTGCATGCTCCCAACAACAAGAGCTTTGCCTTTGCTCGGGGCCCCCTCTGCTTTGCACTTCTCAATTCCTCTTCCTTGTCGCATTGCCAAGGTGATTCTAAGAATAGTAGTTCCTTTCAACGGACTTGCATGGAAACTTTAGAGAAATGGGTTTAACATGTTCCGAGGGCAAGTTAGACTTTGAGAGTTATTCTGCAGATTGGTTTAAGCGAAATCCAGCACCCTCCTTTTAGGGAGCAAGGAGAGTTACACAATAGGCTATTAAAGTATTTTGTATGGGAGATTCATCGTGGGGGAAAGGGGGTACCATGTCTCATCCTCTGATACCACCACTCCTTCCCATGGGTTGTCTCCCCTTATGTGATCCTTCTTCATATAGCTGCACCCAGGGTCAGCATCAGGTAGCGGCTGCTGTCCCCTGGCCACATGGGGGGGGCGATCACTGCCAGAAAGCGAGCAATGATATCATTGGATTCATTACAATATGAATACTATCCAGATAACCAAGAGTACCATGGAGGGTATCAGGGAGGGTATCAGGTACATTATTGAAAAGGAAGAGGGGGCTTTCAAGGATTCCGAGGATGTAGAGATGAACGATTTGGCAGGATGGGACTGAGATTTGGTGACCAGGGATGTATTGGTCATGTGAAAGAAAATTGCCATTTTGCACAGGAGTGTAAGAGTAGGCAAGCAGATGCATATGATCCCCATGAATATCCCAGTGGACCAATGGCCCCGGTCATGTATGCAAAGCAGTATGGGATGATGCCTCTGAGTGCACTGTATGGCACAGTGACACACAGATGCCCCAGAAGGGACAAAAGCCCAGGACCAGTGTCAGATGCCAGTGTAGCGTGGTGTGGGATAGCAGAGCAGCTAGTGGTTCGAGGGCTGTGTACTATGTGGTCTCTGGACGCGACTGCAGGCTTTTTTTAACACTTTGAGCTACCAGTGTATAGACCCATAGTGCAATTACAGCCTGTGTAGTTTACACAATCCCTGAAGCAAGCAGAGTGTGGTCCTTGAGTGTGAAGCAGTCAATGCAGTCTGTGCTGTCTGTCGGGCTCGGCCAAGTATCCTATTGCTCTTCCAACTTCCAACTGCCAAGGTAAAGCCCCTACAGCCTCATTGACTGTGCAGATTTATTCTCCTTGTGTATCCCGGTGACTGTTGGCCTCCGGGCTTTAATCCGTAATTTCTACTGAATAAAACCTGTCTGTTCATACTATGGTTTCCCTGCGGTTTTTGCGGCCAGTAACTGTGAGTTGGATTCCGCTCCTAAACACCTACCTAATCCTGGGATCAACCCTGCGTCTAATTTGGAGCAATCAAGGGGATTTCTGTCTATGCCCTTAAATGAAGCAAGTAACAGTTTGTTGCTCAGGGATGTTACAAAGAAGGGGACCAATGGCAAATTCGTATTTACAAAAAGAAGAATAGGGAGGGCACCGCTGTAATTTAGGGCAATTAATCGATACAAAAAAGTTCAAGTTCTCTGTGATGGGAGCACACCTTGTAGCCTTGGCACAAGGTTATCGCGTATGAAAAAAGAAGAAACAGACCACAATCTGTTTCTGGATGTGCTCGATCGTATCTCTCCTCCGGAGTTGTTTCTGAATCTATATATATATCTGGTTATTTTAATGTGACAAAATTAAACTGGTCTGGGTTGGTGGTCAATCCATATAAAATTTAGGGGCTGATTCATGGAATTTGTGTGCCAAATAATTGTGATTTGTGTGCCATTCTGCCAGCAAATCCCTGTTAAACAAATGGGGATTTGCGGGCAGACTGGCACACAAATCACCGTTTATTTGTCGCACAAATTCCATGAATCAGCCCCTTAATGATTCCAATTTATGTCATTGTTCCCATGTGCCTGACTAATCAGTGCCCACTTTATTTTTTCAGCCAATACATTTCGGACACAAGTTCATCGTCAGGGCTTAAAGGCACTATTTGTCAGTCATCAACATCCAATTTGCCACAAATTCAATTCAATTAACAAATAATCCAAAATTACATATGTTCACCCATGAGAAAAAAACATACAAATTAGGTAAAATCCACAATAGAAGAAAGCACAATGTAAGAAGAAAATCCATGTCGCTTTAACATACCAGTTGTTCATCATCATATTTAGCAGTTGTGATCCAATCATGGTCATGAAAAAACAGAAAGTAAAATGAGTTTAGCTTATTGTATCTCTACATATCTTCAGAGTCTTTTAGCAAGTTAAATCTGGAGTTCAAATGCCTGAAAGTATTCTGTATTAGGCGTGACATCAATCTTATCTCTTAGTATCGTCACTGTCCTAAATGGACAAACCAACATTTTATGTTGGTCATCTGGTCATTCAAAAGTATAAACTACATAGCTTCTATATGTAGGCAATGTCCTCATATGCTTACCCAGTGTATGGCTCTTTAAGCTTCTGCTCTGTAAAAAATAAAATGAGCTGGGACTTAATTCCTGAGAATCTAATCACCATAATGATGTATCACACTCCCATGTTCAACCACTTACCTTATCTCTGTGACTGCGTAAAAGAGCGCGCTCCTCAAAGGAGCCCGCGTTCATGTTACGAGGCTATAAATAGCACTACTCTTTTGTGCATGTGCACACGCGATGGCTACGATCGTCTTCTACGCCTCCAAGTTGTACCATTTGTTTCAATTTGTTATAATCCAGAGTAACTTCAAAAGGAAGTATTGTCTAACTGATGCTGTTACATGTTCTTAATATATAAGAATCAAAGAATCCTTGGCATTTCGGGAGCGCGCATGCATGTCTGTATACTGTCTCTGTAAGACAGTAGTGTACAAGTCCCCTGATTGCGCATGCGTGTGATTTATCTACTTTGTAGTGTCTCAACTCGAAGTCTGCAGATACATTCATATTTAAATATGCATAGCTATGTGGGCTCAATACTGTGGGAGAAGTAAAATGACACTCATGTAACTAAACCGTTGGCTTTGTGTGTTAGGTGTAGGTAACACAAAATTAATAGACCAATATGCTGACTGGATTACATGATCATTCTTGCCAAAAGGTACATAGGAGCTAAAATAAATATACAGGTAAAAGATGTGAAAAAAGTGAAAAAGGGAGGCACACATCGGGGATGGAGTGAAAAGGCAATGGAACTTCACTGCCTTACGTTCCACATGGAATGGTAAGTTCCAATGTGGGACGTTCTCGGCAATCCAGGCGTATCAAAAAACGTGTGTATCTATAATGACTAGTTACGATGCCAGTCATTAATCAAGGCATACACATAGCAAAATACATCATGAGCTTCAATAATTCAATTCTAGTCCTTTATCAAGACTGCCAATTGCAATCTTGTTAACAACAGAAGTACTGATCACTTCAATGAGTTTAGCCCCATATTTTGCTTTCATAAGAAACACATATAGTTAATCTCTTCATTAATGCCTCCTGGTTTCAAAGAGTCAAGCTGATCAATCCAATAGGATTCTTGTTGGTTAAGGCATTTTCCCAGATCTTCATGTGCGTTCCATAACCTGATGACTTCAAGAACTTGAATTCTCATCTGACTAAATGTTGTGTTTCATATGGTTCCAATGTCTGGCCACTGCTGAGTTCAGATTATTAGTGCGTATACAGAACCTGTGTTCATTCCAGCGTTGTTTACCCGATCTCTTGGATTGGCCGACATAATATATGCCACACGGACACTTGATTGTATATATGATGTTAGGTGTATCATATGTAGCATAACTTTTAAGATATATCTTCTCCCCTGTGCCGGGATGGTTGATGATGTCACCTTTAGTAATGAAATTACAGTTACTGCAACGTAGGCATGGGAACGTTCGTTTCCTGGTGGTCCCTGGTTTCTTAGCCAGTGTTCTGGTCTTTACCGGTCTGTCCCTTAAATGTGCACTCCTCTTATATGCAAATATCGGTATGTCCTTGAATAAATGTTCCACGACTGCATCGTTAGTAAGTGTATACCAGTTTTTCTTGATAACTGACTTAATCGTGTTGCTCTGTAAAGAGTAGTTGGAAACATAGACCATTGGGGATGTAATCACCTCTTTTGTTCTCGTTCTGTCTATGGTAGATCCTAGACGTTCTTTGGCTCTTGTTAATTCCACTGCTTTGTAACCAGGTTCTTCAAATCTTTTTCCCATATTCTCAATCTCTCTTTCGTAGGTCACTGGTTCATTAACTATACGTTTAACCTTCAGCATTTGACTGTAAGAACATTTTTGTATCAAACACAGTTGGTGCAAACTTAGGCGATGGAGTAAGTTATTTCGATCAGGTTCCTTCCTGTAGATACTGGTGAGATAATTTCCTTCATGTACATGGATAGAGACGTCTAGAAAATGTATATCGGTTCTGGAGCTTTCATACGTGAATTGAATCCGTGGGTCAATGCTGTTTAGATATGTAAATAAATCTTGTAACGAATCCTGTGAGCCCTTCCAGATTCCAAAAATATCATCTATGTACCTTACCCCCACAGAGATATGGTTTCTCCATGTGGCATGATCCAAGATTTGTTCTTTCTCAAATCTGTACATGAAACTGTTAGCAGACAAGTTTTTTGATACGTCGCGATTGAGGAGAACGTCCCACATTGGAACTTACCATTCCATGTGGGACGTAAGGCAGTGGAGTTCCATTGCCTTTTCAATCCATCCCCAATGTGTCCTTCCCTTTTTCACTTTTTTCACATCTTTTACCTGTATATTTATTTTAGCTCCTATGTACCTTGTGGCAAGAATGATCATGTAATCCAGTCAGCATATTCATCTATTAATTTTGTGTTACCTACACACTGTTAGGGAGATTTCTCCAGAATGGCTAATTTCCCTTACCTACTGGGTCCCTCAGCAGCTTTGCTGGATTTCTAGGATTTTTTTTTCCACCTGGTAAGAGTGTGAGCCTTTTTTCCCACTCTTACATGTGTTTGGCTGTGTGTGTTTAACATTTTCTTGTGTTCATAGACTGTGGAGCTTCACCTATTCCATAGGCATCATCTTTTTACTGTGTGTTACACAGCACCCTCAGTGCAGTAGCACAGGGTTGTCTTTTAGACTTCCCAACTCCGACTCAATTTTTCTGGGACTGACTACTGTCTCCCAGAAACATGTAAATTTGCCATTGACTTTATTAGTCTCTTTTAAAACTCACAGACCCAGTACAAACTATCTTAAATAGAGTTCTGGAAAGGGTTAATACTTATCCCTTTTTGTCTGTTTCTCTTGGAGGACTGTTTCACTCCCTTTTCATTAAGACTTGGCTGGTGGCAGTGGTAACTACTTTATTTTTCCTACCGCGGTTATTTTAAATAACCCTGGTATTGTTTTAGGCTATCTTGGTAGCCTCGAACTTAAACCCGCTAGACCATATACGTTTTTATACAGTTCCGGCTGGGGTTATTTGCCATTTCTTATTGTAAAAGTCTTTCTCGTGTTTTAATCTGCGTGCCAAACCAGGTTTGGTTCCTTTGTTCGCCGTACTTTCGCGGGCTTCTACACAGAAGCCCTCCTTAGGTGCCTGTATGTCTGGGGGGACAGGATGTGAAGGAGGGGTTTAGGACTCCCTGCACAGGGTCTCCTTGGAGACACATGTCGCACTCTGATCTGATTGGCTGTGGTGACTGTCCCGACGGGACAGCCACCCTGCTGTGTGATTGGCAGCCAGGCTGTGTGAATGGGGGAAAACTGCATAAAAAGCAGGTCTCTTGGGCTTGAAAGGCAGAGTCGCCACTGGAACGAGAGAACCGAAGAGGAGCTGACAGAAGAGGACCCCTTCAACGACTGAACCACCTGGTGAAGCCCTGCTGCAGGTCAGAATCTTCATACTTCAACAATTGGGAAGATCTGCAAGGGATCTTCTCCCCTTGAGCTGGTGGGACCAACCTTTTCACCCAAGCTCCAAGCAAGGCTCCCTTCTCTGATCGAATTTGCTGTACAGAGCTACAGTGAACCGGATAGCCAGGAGGAACAGACCCTGCTTGCATTTTAAGGAGCGCACCTTTTATTTGCTGCTTTGCTCTGCTGCTGGCTTCTTCCCTGGGCAGTGCAGAACCTTCCTATTTTCCTACTTCGTGTCAGTCCGACAGTCGCTTCAGGAACTGTGAGCCTGCAGGACCTACCAGGAACGTTTGCCTCAGCTGCAGTCTTCTTCTTCATTTAAGGGACTGTTCAAATCCGGTTGTTCGTTTTTCCAGCCGCCGTGTATGTGCGTGAAATCTTTTGCCAATCCGAGGGCTTGTGCTTCTCCAGTCTTTAAACTAACTTTTCTGCCGACCAACTTTGTCCGGATCTCTTGGCAAAGACTTAACCGCAAACTACCCTGAACTGTGTGATCTTCAGCAAAAGACTCTGACCCATTGGCTTTGGGCCAGGCCCTGTTTGAATCTGATTTTCTCACTGTAGTTCTTTTTCTAGATTTCCCTGCTTACTTACTTGTTGGTGTTACTCAATTTCTGCCTAACTTTGTCTTTCCCTTCCTTTTAAATTGCTGGAGTGCCATTTTGCTAACAGTTCATTTTGAGCCTAACTTGTCCATAATCTATTGGGTGTGGTGTAGTGTATTAAGAGTGTGATTTGTCAACTTCTTTACTTTAGTGAAATGTTATACAACTGATGTGTAAATAAATGTATATTCTTTTACTCAGAAACCTTGAGTCAGTGTTTGTTTGAATCATAGTAATTGATATCCTTTGTGTAACTATTGATACTGCTCATTTACTCTTGAGATACGTCTGGCTGCTCAGCCATCGCTACCACTTTACAGTGTAGTACAGGCTTGTACCAAAGGTGAATTTGTACTGTCACTTTTAGTCTTAATTGTGTGTGGTGTTCCCAAAGGGTACTGCATATAAATCTGCCTAACACACACAAAGCCAACGGTTTAGTTACATGAGTGTCATTGTATGCCTCACACAGTATTGAGCCCACATAGCTATGCGTATTTAAATATGAATGTATCTGCAGACTTCGAGTTGAGACACTACAAAGTAGATAAATCACACGCATGCGCAATCAGGGGACTTGTACACTACTGTCTTACAGAGACAGTATACAGGCACGCATGCACGCTCGCGAAGCGCCAAAGATTCTTTGAGCCTCATTACAAGTGAGGCGGTAAGGGGTTAACGGCGCTGGTAAAGGTGCCGGCGCCGTTAACCCCGTACCGCCTCATTACGAGGTCCCCTCGCGGGACCCGCTCTGGACGTCTGGTCAGACCAGATGTCCTTTGCGGGTCCCGCAAGGGGACCACCATGCTAACAATGGGCCTGTCATTAACAGACCCATTGTTAGCATGCTCCCCATTCCCATTGAGCCTTAGGGGGGCCCAAATGGGAATGGGGATGGTACGGGTCCGGGTTCCCTGAATGGGGAAATATCGGGCCCTCCAAAGTCGGAATGGCCCGGTATTTCCCCATTCAGGGACCACGGATCGGGACCTGAGTTTGACGGCAGCCATGCCCTTAGTAAGGGCATGGCTGCCTCCAAACTCGTAATGAGGCTGATTCTTATATATTATGAACATGTAACAGCATTAGTTAGACAATACCTTGTTTTGAAGTTACTCCGGGTTATAACAAATTGAAACAAATGCTACAACTTGGGGGGCATAGAAGACGATTGTAGCCATCGCGTGTGCACATGCGCGAAAGTGTAGTGCTATTTATAGCCTCGTAACATGAACGCCGGCTCCTTTGAGGAGCGCTCTCGTTTACTCAGTCATAGAGATCAGGTAAGCGGTTGAACATGGGAGTGTGATAGATCATTACAGTGATTAGATTCTCAGGAATTAAGTCCCAGCTCATTTTATTTTTTACAGAACAGAAGCTTAAAGAGCCATAGACTGGGTAAGCATATGGGGACATTGCCTACATATAGAAGCTATGTAGTTTATACTTTTGAATGACCAGATGACCAACATAAAATGTTGGTTTGTCCATTTAGGACAGTGACGATACTAAGAGATAAGATTGATGTCACGTCTAGTACAAAATACTTTCAGGTATTTGAACTCCAGATTTAACTTGCTAAAAGACTCTGAAGATATGTAGAGATACAATAAGCTAAACTAATTTTACTTTCTGTTTTTTCATGACCATGAGTGGATCACAACTGCTAAATATGATGATGAACAACAGGTATGTTAAAACGAAATGGATTTCTTTCTTACATTGTGCTTTCTTCTATTGTGGATTTTACCTAATTTGTATGTTTTTTTCTCATGGGTGAACATATGTAATTTTGGATTATTTGTTAATTGAATTGAATTTGTGGGAAATTGGATGTTGATGATTGACAAACAGTGCCTGTAAGCCCTGATTATGGACTTATGTCCGAAATGCATTGGCTGAAAAATAAGTGGGAACTGATTAGTCAGGCACATGAGAACAATGAAATAAATTGCTCACTGCTCGCTGTGCTCAGAGAGGCGCTGCTTCACCTCACTGATGAGGCCCAACAAGGCTGAAACACATGTATGGGGCTGCTGTTGGTACTCTTGTTCAGAGAGGAATTGACATAGCATTTCAGTGCTGGACTGCCCATGTGGGTGGGACAAAGATTGATATGCAAATGGGTATTTCCCATCTGTGAAAGGTACAGTGAGCAAAAAGCAATGGCTGCGAACTCTCATCTCAGAACAGGTTATCATGCCATGTTCTTTCTGGAGAGGAGCGCCAGCTACCTTTTTTTTTTAAATATTTGCAAGGACTTTGGGGTTGGTTAGCCTAAGTTACCTGGGGGCAACCAGCCGTGCACTCCCTGCTCACTATGCCCAGAGAGGCACAGCTTCAACTCACCGATGAGGCCCAACAAGACTGAAACACGTGTATGGGGTTGCTGGTGGTACTCTTGTTCAGAGAGGAATTGCCATAGCATTTTGGTGCTGAACTGGCCATGTGGGTGGGACAAAGACTGATATGCAAATGAATATTTCACCTCTGTGAAAGGTACATTGAGCAAAAAGCGTGTGCTGCAAACTCTCATCTCAGAACAGGTTATCATGCCATGTTCTTTCTGGAGAGGAGCGCCAGCTACCTTTTATTTTATTACATTTTATATGGATTGACCATCAACCCAGACCAGTTTAATATTGTTACATGTTTTTTAATTCTTTATTTATGTTTTGCTACACAAGAACACATAACTCTCACAAACCAGTTAAAATAGTGCAACCACCCAACATTGCATTCAAAGGAAACTGATACTAACAGTAGGTGAAGAAGAGGGAAAGAAAAAAAAAGAAAGAAAAAAAACCCCTAGTACATATTCAAAAAATCCTCCCAGACCTTAGCATGTAAGTGTACTTTCCCCTGCCTTCTGTAAATCATCTTTTCAATAGCCGCCAAAGAAACCATCTCGTCAACCCAAACATCTGAGTTAGGTGGGACCCTGGACTTCCACCCCCTCAAGATAATTTTCTTGGCAATTGACGCACCCCTAAACAAGAACTTTTTCTCAGTTTCTCAGACATGGATAAATCCTCAAGCAAGACACCACTGCCCAAAACCATTGTCCTAAAATCCAAATCAATACTGCGATTCAAGACCCGTAGCCACATAGTACAAACCTACTGCCAAAAGCCCCTGACCCAGGCACAATCCCATAGTAAATGTTCAAGAGTGCCAACCTCCATATCACAACACCAACACACATCGGAATCAGACATACCTCTGCCCTTGAGCCTCTCCGGGCACCAATATACCTGGTTGAGAATTTAAATTTGCCTAGAGCCCTCACACAAACTGATAGAGTAAAGCCTCATATTTGCACACATCTCAAGCCACAAATCCCAGTGATCTCGCAACCTAGCCTTCTACTCCACTCATCTAATAGACCAATATTCCATTTGTAGCCAGCAACAATCCGGCGATACACTTTGCTCGCAATAGACTGACAGTCCACCGTGAAGAATTCCAAGCTCACAGACTCGTTTCCATCAACCTTGCCAATGCATCTCTTTAATTTCCTGTAATCCGCAATCGAAAGATTTTCAATAGTGAAATTTGCGCACAACACATCAAAATCAACCCACTTCCCATCTCTGTAGACATCACTAATCCAATGAACTCCTCCGCCAACAAACCAATCCGGTCAAAATATAGGTCTATCACCCTCTGTGATTGCTTTATTATGCCAAATTGAGGCTGAAGGTGATTTCTAAACACTTGAACCACACATATCATGAAAGATTTTCCACACATCCTACCACGCTTGCTAACTGTCTTAAGTACAGCTCGCGGGGCAAGAGGAACCAATGAGCTCCCCTGCGCCACTGCCCAAGCACTCATAGAATCTCGCAGAAAAGGAAGTAAAAACTGGCAAGAGAAGGCTAAATGATGCGCCCTAAAATTGGGGACCCCAAGACCCCCCCTCTCAACAGCTAACTGCAGCTTCCACAACTTAAGCATAGGAGGTTTCCCGTCCCAAAGGAAGGACTGTAAAGTCACATCAATTAATTTCCAGTAATATGGACTAATCTTCAAAGGGAGCATACTCAAAACATAATTGAGTTTTGGGGCTGCAACCATCTTCAAGGCGTTCACCTTGCTCCACAACGACAAATGTAAAGCCGACCACCTCTGCGTAGAAGACTTCAACTCACAACAGGCCTCCCCCAAGTTCACCTCCACCATATCACTCACCACTGGAGTCAACCCTAAGTACTTCATTTTGCGTAAACACCATTGAAACCCATAACCTGTCACCAATGATTTAGCACAACTCCCTGTGATTGGCAAAACCTCAGACTTTGACCAGTTAATATTATATCCAGCCACTGCATGGAAACGATCCAGGATGTTCATCAAAGATGGCAAAGAAATCTCCAGATCCCATAGAAATAATAAAAGGTAATCTGCATAAAACCATATTTTCTGCTCAACCCCGTGGAAGGACACACATTTCAAGCACAAATCACCCCGTAAAGCAATAGCGAGTGGTTTGATGGCTAGCACAAATAGTAAAGGTGAAAGCGGACATCCTTGTCTGTTGCCCCTCCAAAGCCTGAAAGTTCCAGAGAACAAGCCATTTGTTTTAACATCTGCCGTGGGACGAACATACAAGAGGGAAACCCAGGAAATGTATTCATCACCCAAATGCATTGCCCTCAGCACTGTAAACATATATTGCCAATCAACACGATCAAACGCTTTCTCAGCGTCGAGAGAAAACGCAGCCACGTCCTCATTCAAATTCTGGGCCTGTGAAATGGTCAGTAGAAGATTCCGAATATTGCTAGATGTTCTACAATTTTTGACAAAACCAGACTGATCCATGTGAATAAGTCTTTGAATCACATCCTAAATGCGCAAAGCAAGTATTTTTGACAGGATCTTGTTATCTGCATTTATTAAACTTATCGGCCGATAACTGGAAGTTAAGAGACTATCCTTTCCTTTTTTTCAAAAATGCAGAAATGGTAGCATGATTATTTGACTCTGGAACAAACCCACCTCCTTAGACTCAATATACATATCCCTCAAAAGTCCCAGTCGGCTTCAGGAAGAACCTTGTAGAACTCAGCCAGTAAGCCATCAGGCCCTGGCGTTTTCCCAGAATTCAAACAGGTAATAGCAGTCCTAATCTTATCCGGAGTCACCAGCTGACTCAGACCAGTCATCTCTTCATCAGAAATTTTTGGAACATTCAGATTATCAAAAAAGCAATTACCACGACCAGTAATACCAGATTCGTTCTCATACAGGTTCATGTAGAAATCCCTGAAAATAGTATTAATCTCACGCGGGTCAAAAGTGACCACCCCATTCACATCTCTAATAGATGTAATGGCCCCTTCTTAAACCTGTTGCCGTAATCTGTAGGCAAGCCATCTGTCACACTTTTCTCCCTTCTCAAAATAGGCACATTTGATCCTATACAAATCCTTTTCAGCTCTAGCACTCAAAATGTCATTAAAGTCCTTTTTAAATTTCTTCAACTCCCTTCTCTTATCAGCGTCATCTGGATTACGCACCAAACCATTGATTACCTCTGCAATAAGGGTTTCAGTCCCCAGCCGCACCTTCCCCAGTTTCTTCTTCCTGCCACACGACAAGCCTAAAGTAATACCCCTCATCGTACATTTGAACGCCTCCCAAGTAATACTTTTACTAAGCTCATCAGAATAATTCTCCCTCACAAAACATTCAGCCTCCTGTCTGATTTTATCCAAAATAACCTCATCTTGAAGAATTGAGGTGTTCATCTTCCATTGAAAGGTTCTAGAGCGTTCAAAATTCAAAGACAAATTCAGAAATATGGGTGCATGATCCGTGACAGCAATGCAATCTATCCGACTACTCAAAAGATTTGCAGTCGCCCCACCAGCTGTAAACAACATATCAATCCTTGAGTATGAATTGTGAGACCCAGAAAAAAACATATACTCCGTGGAGTCAGGATGTTGCAACCTCCAACAATCTTTCAGATCAAAATCCCTAACCAGCGTCCAAAACGAGCAAAAATGTGTATCCTTTCTTTGTATGGCTTTATGCCCAGTACAGTCCTCTGAAGGATCATCAACCAGATTAAAGTCACCACCAAGAATGATATTGGGGGAGTTCAAATCAAGTAATAATTGCGACACATTCCCAAAGAAAGAACAATTGTCCACTGAGGGAGCATAAACATTGCACAACACATGTTGAACACCTTGAATTTCCACCTCGAGAGCCACGGCCCTACCCTCCCAATCACAACTGGTCTTCAGGACTCTAATAGGAGAGCCCCTATGTAACAGAATCGCCACCCCCCTACTTATAGAGGAATAGCAGGAAGCAACAACATCACCCAACCATTTCCTACGCAATACCCCAATGTCTTCCAACAAAAGTTGAGTTTCCTGTAAAAAAGAAACATCACACTGCATATCTTCTGAACTGAAAATGTTCTGCCATTTGACAGGATTATTCATTCCATTGACATTCCAAGAAGAGACCATATGACGAGACCCTCCAAAGTCAGACATGCTAAAAGATCGAAGAAAATCTACAAAAGACCCAAACCAAAAAACCACAAAAAGCAAACAAAAAAAACCCTACACCCCTGAAACAGAAAAAAGATGCCAACTTTGAAAAGTGCAAAGAAAAAACTAACCCAACACCCCCGGCACCCCTCCCGAATAAAAAGAAAGCTCCATAGCGTTGAATCCCAGGACACGCCCCTCAGCAAAACACGTGTAATACATCAAACAGGAAGAAACTAAAATCACAACCCCAATAAAACCACTCCTAACAAAAGACATACCAACCCTTGCCCCGCCCAGCCAAAAAGTGTACATAATAGAAGCTGGTACCACAAAAGTGCATAGAACATACATCCCATATAAAATGAAAAAAGTTACAACCCCTCCTAAAGTACCACTGTCCCCACCAGCCTCCCGATCCCATCCATCAGTCCCGCAATATCCCAGAATCCCAATACAGCCATATTAGGAGTGGGTACTAAAAGTGAGCACGCAGTCAAATGCATCAGCATAAAACCCTAAGTAAATATCAAACATAATAGGATGGAAAAGCAACAGCTCAATTTAAAATAAACAATAAAAGTAAAGTAAAAGTAAGCCACTAACACACTACTAAATAATTAAAAACAGCATCATCTGTCAATTAGCATTGGCATAAACAATAGCAACATGTAAGTAAGGGTATTTGAAGTTCCCAGTGAGCGTAGTATTCACTTGAGAGCCAGTGGCGCAGTTTGAGCAAACAAAGAAATGGCCACAATTACAAATGTCCTCAGAGTGTTGTGCAAAAAAACCCCCAGAAATATATAGATTCAGAAACTACTCTGGAGGAGCGATACGAGTGAGCACATTCAGGAACAGATTGTGGTCTGTTTTTTCTTTTTTCAATTCATACTTACAACCATCGCCTTAATTAACCCTACGCCGTCTGGCCAGGCTTTGGTTGAGCCTCTTTTGAATTTTTCACCTCCTAATAAGGGGGCTACAGATATATTGGCAACTGCGCCGACTGGTGAAGGGCTCTTGGAACTAACTGATGCAGAATGCCTCTAAGAAGCAGAAGTGCTGATAGCTCCCCCGCCTATGAGGAAAATAGTTAGGTTTCATGCTTCTACTCCACAGCCTAACGTGAACTTTAGGAATTTTGGTGAAGCGGGTGGTCTTACACGTTGTAAAAAAATGTATGAAGTTGGCAGCATGTGGGGTTCTTTTGCTGACTGGGGTGCTTCCAAAGCGACATCAACATCGGGTCTCTCAAATGTTTTTATTTTTGGAAGGTTTAATGATGAAAGGACATTAAATAACAATCATCTATGCACGCCGGAAATTGGTGGACGTCTGAGACCACAGGGTCCTCTCCGAGTGAGCAACTCTACCATCGCTCTAGAGGACGGTCCTCAAGAATGGACTCAGGAAGGTTGTCTAGAGGATTAATTCCATTTGGTTGCCAATGCATCAAGGGACTTGTTAAGGGACAGCATAGACCTTGATATACCCCCTGCTTTGGCAGCACTTAACCATCGGAATGGTTTTCCCACAACGTTGCCAGTTATCAATGCTCCTATTGTTCCCAGCACTTTAAATCTGGGTGTGGGTCCTGAAACCCGAACGTGTTTGGGAAACGCTAAGGCCAGCACTTAGATGAGGATCTGTGAGTTAATTTGCCCCCTTCTGTCCATTGTACACATTAGTTTAAACCTGGTGTTAAAAAAAACATTATGTAACAGACAGGACAGTTTGGGTGGGATTTTCGTTGGTGATCAAATGGCTTTCAATGATATTTTGGTACTTATGGCTTGTTTTGAGAGTCTAGTTGGCAACACAAATCTAGGCAATAGAAATGTACCTATGGGGAAGTGTATTCAAGATGATTTCAATTGTAGATTGACAACATTGGATGAGAAAGTGTCTGCTATATTCGATGCTCTCACATCAAGACCCAATGTGGACCTTAAAGATAGGGGGTCTCAGTGTGCGGTCCTCGGCCATTCCGAGGAGAGTGTTCAGGAAATTTCACCTGTAATTTGGGTTGAAAGTGCTCCGGACAATCCTTCGGCTTTGGTGGATGCTATGGGTCCCTTGAATGACAAAGCATCTGAACAGGAGGTAATAGTAGTGGTTGATGTAAATTCCTCTTATATTGAAAATGAATTTGACTCACAGTTATCAAGGCACAATCCAACAAGGGGTAAAAAGCGTAGGAAGAAGGCTAAATATATATTAAAAAAAACAAAGAACATGCCCTGTTCGAAAATCAAGGGGAGAAACCCCAACCTCAAAGAAATACGACAATTACAACAGCATGAAATGCACAGGAATAAAAGCAGTGCTTGTGATGAGATGGCTAATGGGGATTCTGCTGAAGCGCTTATGACTTCTCATCCAGGCTCAGTTAGAGGTACAGGTGTCTGTGGAGAGGTGAACAAAGAGAGCTTTGGAATCTCATTGGGAGTGCAGAGGTGGTGTGGAAGGTGAGAGCCTGCCATAGCGTCCTCAAATAAAGGAGAAAAAGATGCCTCCTTTGGCAGAATTATCAGCACAACGCATGCCTACACCTCCACTGGTCCACTGCAGTCCATTGGTGCCTCTAGTGCTTTTGTGACTAGCTTGCCTGCGGTAACTCTCAAGTATAATTCAAAGAATTACCCAAGAGAAGTATGTCTGCTCACAACGGAGCTGTGGGGCAGTCTAGCTGCTTGGTGGAGGGGTTAGGGGTGGCTGTTCAGGAGCAATATGAGGTTAGTCTGGCTAACAGTGAAGTCTAAAGAGGGCCTATACTCCGTAGTGCTCGGGCCAGCTTGGGCCAACATGTACAAACTGGGGCCATAAAGTTGGTGACAGAAGAAGCTGCTTGCTCTGGTAGTAGAATCATAGGCTTGGTGTCTAATATGAAATTTGTGAAAGGGACTAAACTTAATAGGACAGGTTTATTGGCCATATTTAAGAAGGTTCTGCTCCTGAGAACAATAACTACTGATGATATATATGCTATATCCCTGCCCAGAATTGATAATGGTAGAATGGTTAGTGATTGCCTATCGGTCATGGCTGCAACCATGGTGTGAGGCCAACAGAATAATCTTAAATCTATGGGATTTGATCTTGTGAAATTACAAAATACTGCTGAAGCCAATACATTTCTTACTTTTAAGGAACCGGTAGCATTGACTCCAGTTGTAGCGGCAAGTTCTCCTTCTGTACCGCTGTATGACTCTGGTAATGTGTTGTCTCTTAACCCTACCCTCTTGGGTAATGGTCAGGACTGGTCCTGGATTCAGCCGGCCCTTAAGACCTTAGAGAGCTTGAGGCAAGGTCCGGGACATGAAATACAGAATTGAGATCAAAATCATCTCCTGGAATTCTTGTGGCAGCTCCAATCTGTATACATTCATGCTTAACCCTGCAGGCAATATATTTCTGAGAATCTATTTGTTTCAAGAGCCTATGCTCATGGTCAATCCTCTGCTTGAAGGTTTTCACATTGTCTCTTGCCCGGCTGGCAGGGGCGATGGGGGGTGTCCCAGAGGGGCCCTCACAATCGCTATAGACTCGAACTTGGGGTTTTCACTGTAAAACATATGTAGTACAGAATGGCTTCTGGCTATTGGGTTAAAGTTGGGGCCTGGTTTCACACCAATATCGATACTTAACCTTTATTGGAATACCATTAGAGTAACCTTTGAAACCATTGAGGCTGGTTTGGGAGATATTATGTTTGACTGGATTCAGAGGGGATATGGTAATCAAGTGATCTTGGAAGGTGATTTCAATTCCTTCTGTGCAGATGGAGCACAGTGGAATTCTATGGGGGCTTCCCCTACTACGCTGCATGTGAATATCAGACAAGGTGTTCGGTGGGATCTCCTTTTGGGGAATTGGGACATGTCTTTATTGGATCTTCCGCCCTCCTCACTTGCCCCTAAAAACACCTGGCATAGAGGGGCGCTGACCTCCAGGATTGACTACATTTATGTCTCTAATGGCATCAGGAACAATTGCAGTCACCTGACCCACATTCCCTCTGATTTGGGGGACCATTTGCCCCTACCTTTTTCCTTGTTTATTTCCATGCCTACTGCTTTTATCAGACCGGACCTGGTGAGTCTGAATTCTAACAATAAGTGAAGGAAAGTGGTGTGGAACAGAAAAACTGTCTACAAATTTAACCAGCTATTGCTTTTGTCCCGGAAGGAGTCTGCTTCTGTTACCCTGGGTTGTGAGTTAAGGGAAGGGTCTAAGGCTTCCGTATATAATACTATTCTGCCCTGTACCCGCCAAATTAGAGATCAATACAGCACAGCAAGTATAAATAAAAGAGTCTATGTGAGCGATGACAAAATTCTTTAATCTAAGTTTCGCAAAAGAAAGGAACTTGCCGTGCTGAGAAGACTGGGGGTGTTGGTCTCTGAGTATATTATATGTAAGCATAAACTCCTTCTGAGACATAATAACTATGTAAAATCTCTGAAGATGGATGCATATCTTCTGCACCATCAGAGCATGCAGGAGAACTTGTGTAAGGGCAAAGACGGCCAATTGTGGTCCTCTGTTAACAGGTTATTGGGGAATGCTAAAGGGAGTATGGATTGCACTGTAGACTCTGCTAACTGGGTGTTAGTTTATACCAACAAATATGCCCTACTCGATGATTTTAGGGTCTCCTAAAAATTTTATCTGGGCACTCCTAACAAGGGCTTATACACTTAGAACAGGGAAGACATTGTGTGGGCTATTGGTCGGCTATTGGTCGGCTCAAGCCCTCTAGGGCCCCCGGTCCTGATGGTATACCTCTGTTTGTTCTCAAAGAGGACCCGGGTTTATGGGCTCAGCTCTTAAAACCTATGTTTGACTACATCTTTTTGTCCCATACTGTCCCTGCTTCTTGGGTCAAGTCTATTATTGTAACAATTTATAAAAGGGGGGACAAATTGGACTTGACCAAATACCAACCTATAGAACCAATTGATGCCATTAGTAAGGTTTTTTCCATCCTCCATCTAAGGGATTGCAACTGTGCTATTAGGGAACTTAATCTTTTGAGTTGGTTCCAGGTGGGGTTTCGAGGAGAGTTGGGCACCTCACTCAATGCGTCCATCTTGTCACATCTTAGACATTATGTTCATCATTCACAGGTGGGGGAAGTCTATCTAGCTTTGCTAGATATTACCAGGGCCTTTGATGGCGTCATAAGGTCCAGGTTTTGGCACAAAATGCTTTCCTTGAACATTCCTCATAAATTGGTTCAATTGATTGCCCTACTTCATTCCCATACCACCATATGAGTTGGCCTGTCTGCGGACGGTGCTCTGTCGCCGGAAATACTCACTTGTATTGCGGTGAAACAGGGGTGCACCCTGGCACCTATGCTCTTCAACCCATATGTATGCGATGTTGAGGGACTGTGGCAGGGTCCCTCCATCACATCGGCTAGATTGGGGAGTGCTAGGCTGGAGTGGATGGCCTTCGCGGGCGACTTCATACTTCTTGATAGGACTCCGGGTGGTCTCAGAGCTAAGATGCAGGTTTTTTTTCAAATATGCCCAGGACAATAATCTTTTGCCAAATGCTTCCAAGTCCAAAGTCTTGGTTCTATCTCGTAGAACTAAGTTCCGGAACCATGTCTGGACTATGGGAAACAATAGTGTGGAACAGGTCAAGACTGTCATCTATTTGGGCTATCATCTATCAAATAAGGTTAGTATTGAAAACTGGAAAAACAACTTGGCCGATAAAGCTAAAAAACAAACTGCTCAAATGAAGTTTTCGAAGCAGAAAGTTTGTAAATTTTCCTTGTTGCCCTTGAGACGTTATTATCTAGCCAAATTTGAATCCATTATTCTGTACGGTCTTAACCTATGCTCCCACAATATGGGTAACATCTTAAACATTTTTCAAGGAAAACTCTAGAAGGACGTACTTGGCCTTTCAATGACTATTCCTAACGTGATCATTAGACACAAGTTGTGTCTTGTGTCCTTGAAGGCCAGGTATTTTTGGAAACAGCTTTCCTTCTTTAGAAGAATGATTGGCCGTCCCAAGAACTACCTTTATGAGAACTTAAACTTAGCTATGCATGCCGGTACTGTTCTGTCCATAGGAGAGTTTACAGAAAGGATGAGCTCAGTACTGGCAGGCATTAAGGTTTCTCATGAAGATTTGGTGCTACGGCCGGGGCAGATTAAAAAGATCTTGTTTAGGACAGACTTGGTTGAGACAGCGGACTGTATTTCTTCCTATGCCAGCTATGAGGAATACTCCCAGTTTGTCTATGCAAAGGAATGCTTGCCGTTGTATCTTCTGAAATTTCCCTGTTCCAACATACGCACGAATTACATGCGTTTTAGGCTAAATCAAATGCCTGTTTATGAGAAGATCGGGCATTGGAGTGAGCTGAATATTTCGGCTGCTTTGCATACATCCGAGAGCAAATGCAGGTTCTGTGGAGTAATTGACTCTCAGGAAACCCTGAGGCACTTGGTTTTCGTCTGCCCGTTCTTTGATAAGGAACGTGCCAAATGCTTCAGGGATAAGATCCGGACATTTCAGAAGTGTCCAGGAACCTGTTCTGGTGTTGCTGCATGTGGGGTACTAGCATTTCTTTGGTCATAGCTTTGAATCTCTTTCTTACCTTTCTTAACTCTGAATTGGATAAGAAAAACCTAGAATTGGGCAATTAAATTCTGCTGAATAGACTGTACTGAAAGGAATGTTTTTCTGTTTAATTAACTTAATTTCTTTTTAGAATGATGAATTGTGTTTTCTTGTGATTCGATGTGCGATGTATGTACTTTTTATATTTTTATGGAAATATCTATGTTCTTTGTTCTCTTTTATGGAAAGTGTTCTTCTTTGTTAATGCTATTATGTTGTGTAAGGTTTCTTGTAAACTTTATATGCAACAATTTAAAAAAAACAAAGATGCCAGTACCACAACAGGTGCAACAGCAGCAGGGACAGTCACTAGCACTAAATTGTGCACCTGTGTACACACAACAACAAACACAAAAGTCAGCATCACAGGTATGGGAAAACATGGCTTACCACATGGCACAGTGACACAATACCAAGGGGCATGTGTGGTGGGTGGCAACCTTTTTGTGTTCCCAGGATCGAACAACCACCCAGATTAGAACAGCCCACAGAGAGCTTTAGCACTTTAGCATGCTCACTCCCATCAGTTACTGCCAACCCAGACGAGGAAACACTGGTAGGTGTAGAGATAGGCAACAAATTATTTGTTTTCATGGTTGACACAGGTGCAACAAAATCATGCATAAAGGAAGGCTGCTTTCTCTTATCAGGTAAAAAAATGGACATGCAAGGCTTCTCTGGGGCAATACATTTGGTTCCATTTACAGAAGACTTACCTATCAAGGTAGGTAACAACAAGGTGTTAGCTCCACTATTATTTTCAACTGCAACTCTGGTGAATTGTTAGGCAGAGATTTGTTAAGTAAATTGACCATGACAGTTTCATTTTCAGAAGGGGCAGTGTGTTCCACACTAGGAATTTGTTATGTTAGTTCACTGGCGATAACACAAACCTTGTATAGTGATGATGCCACTAGAGGAATACCATTGCACACAGATTTGTTTTATGTATGGAAAGACTGTGTTGTTGAGCTAGGTGCCAGGTATTGTAAACAAGCCATGGAGGGTGCCGTCAGAATTTCTGTTTCAGTCTGAAATGCCCCAAGATCATGCTCCAGGTACCATCATTTTGCTAGATTTGGAGGTTGTGTTGATTGTGGATTATAAGGTAGTCCTCATAGGGAATGATGAGGTGGGAGGTGAGTGGTGCACAGTTTTGTGAATTGACCTGGCTCAACCACTGACCATGGTGTCAGATGGGCAGTTGCTTGAGGATGATAACAATGACAGTGAAATGATCCTGCAGGTTTGTATCCTGTGTTAAATAATTATTCAGCATAGGAATGTCCCTGGTCCTATACCTATTTCTAAATGCATGCCTGCACACTTACAGGAGGATTTGTTACAAGGTCAAAGCACTTTACGGACAGACAAGCCCCATGATGTAGGGTTCTTGAAGAGCATAGCGGTGGTAGGTATCAAGTTGAAACAAGGAGCAGTGTTACCCAAAGTGTGACAGTACCCATTGTCAAGAGAGAGTAGATGAGGGAATACATCAGACAAATGTTACACTAGGGCAGCAGGGTATTATAGTACCCTCCGAATCCCAGTGTAACACGGCATGTAACCTGTTAAAAAAGCAACAGGGTGAAATTGGAAAATGATACAGGACTTACGCCCTTTAAATAACATTGTTGAAATTGAATTCCTAGTTGTACCGAACCCGCCGATCATTTGAATTATACCAACTGAAGCCACACACTTTACTGTCATTGATTCTAAAAATGTATTATTTTCTATTTAATTGCACCCCGATTCTTAATATCTCATTGCGTTTACCTATTGCGGCCAAAGGTTCCAACACATTAGACTCCCTTGGGGGTATTGTGTGTCCCCTCAGTATTTTTAACAGAACATTACACACGGATTTGTGCAATATACATGTAATGAGCATGGTCATTCAGTATCTAGATGACATCTTAGTGTGCAGCACAACAGAAGACGTGTGTAGAGCAGATTCAATTGCACTGTTGCCATTGCTCGCAAAGGATACAAAGTGGACAAGAACACAATGCAGTACTGTCAGAAATAGGTAGTGTATTTGAGAGAAATGATATCATCTGATGGGAAACGAGTAACTCCAAAGAGAGCGGCTGCAGTACAGAACACATCTCAGCCTACTACAGTGAAAGAAATGCAACAGTTTTCGGAATCGTGTAATTATTGAAGAGCATGGACTTTTCACTATTTCACTTGCACAAAACCCCTACTTCAGGAAATTAAGGAGGCACAACAAAGTAAGGGATCACTTACATGGACAGGATAAATTATAACATGTTTCCAGGAGCTTAGAAATTCTATAAGAAACACACCAGTACTAGCAACCCCTGATTACACGAAATAATTTTATCTATTCTCACATCCGATTGGGCAAGTAATGACTGCTGTATTGGCTCAACAAACATCTCTGGGACACAAATCTTAGCATATTACAGTGGCATACTAGATTCAGTAATGCAGGGTCAATTCCCTTGTTAGCACGCACTGGCCCTGCAGCATTTGCAATCAAAAAAATCAGTGACAATCACAATTGGATGATCGGTTACGTTATATGTAGCGTATGCAGTGTTCATAATTCTTTAAAGGTCTAGATCTACACTAACTACACAAAGGGCCTCGGCATAAGAAGTGATTCTGTCAAGCCCATCCATTCACATTGTCAGATGTCGCACAGTAAACCCAGCTGCATTGCTCGCAATACCAGTTGAGGAAGGATAGGAAGTGAATGAGGGTCATATATTAAGAGCTAAATAGGATGCACTAGGGAAGGTTTTTTCATTGTTGGGTCATCATCCTTCAAGATGGAAAATATGAAGTTCTAGTACAAAAAAGGTTATCCACACACTAGGTGGCTCAGGTAGCAGAATTGATTGCATTAATTGAAGAATTGGAAGCATCCCAGGGATGTTTGGTGACCATTTACTTGGATTCCATGTACATCATCTTAACTGTACATTCAGGGTTGGTTGTCCAGATGGAAAAGGAGATCATTTCAGAGGTCCAATGGCTTGCACGTACAGTATTCAGCCTTGTTAGAGAGACTTATTTAAGTTTTGTCCTGTCCAACTTTACTAGTGGTCACTAAATGCACAGCCCATACCCAGAATACAGACCCTGGGCCTCATTACGAGTTTGCCGGTAAAACCGTGTTCATTACCGGCATGCCGGAATGAGCGGGTCCGTGCACGTATGAACCCGCCAATAGCGGGTGACTACGAGTGCGCAAGCACGCGCGTTCCCCCCTGCCGGTAGTGGCAATACCGCCATGCCGGTAAAGGGCCTCCAAGCCCCCTATACCGGCATCGCGGGGCCCGCCCATTGCGCTACCGCCTCACACTAACCCGTAAATACCGGCACGGTAATACCGGCATGGTATTACCGTGTTCGCAAAAAATGGACCCGGAAATTACGTCATCGCACAGGAACGGGAAATGGGCCGGCGGCCATCTTTAAAAACACAATCCATTGCAATCCTCCACAACCAACACTCCTCCCGTGTCGTTGTGTGTCAGGAGAGCATCACCATGTCCAAGGCCAGCAGGAAATCCACCCAGAGGAAGAGGAAGCAGCGATTCTCGGACGCTGAGCTCACCATGCTCGCCAACACACTGGAAGAGCATGCGGACGTAATACGCTGCACAGACCTCAAGCATGCGGCCCAAACCCGCAAAAAAGAGGTCTGGCTCGAGTTAGCGCAGAGGGTGACAGCAGTGGGGTGCGCCCCAAGGAGTGTGCGCGACTGCCGGAAGCGGTGGGACGACCTCCGCCTCCGTGTCCGGAGGACCCTGTCCGAAAATCGGAGAGCCGCAAGGGTGACAGGCGGTGGGCCACACTCCCCAGTCCAATTGATGCCATGGGAGGAGACGGCAAGTCGCTTCATCAACACCGAAAGCATTGAGGGGATCGGAGATCAGGAGGTCGGGGCGGCAATCACCACAGAGGAAGGTGAGTGTACCATCACAACCACGTATCACGACACATGATGTGGCCCAACTGATGGGGAAGTTAGAGTGGGCAAGGCGATGCATCAACATACCCATAGATCAATCATCGTCACTTCCCGCACCACATGGACGCAGAGTGACAACCCCAATCCCAACAGAGGTGCCACATGACCCAACCATGCCCATGCACCCACCACACAGAGACCAAACTAATGCTACACCACCAGCCATGCATTGATCCCCCACACACCCCCTCAGTACACCCAAAGCAACAAACCAGAAATGAAATGATGGCTACACCCAAAGCAACAAACCAGAAATGAAATGATGGCTGAATGCATGGACACATCCCACCACAATACATCACAGCCGCCAATTGACCACATCACTGATGACCCGCATCTCTTCTATCCCCCAGGCACTGACGATGAAGGTAGACCAGTGGACAGGGGTGCGAGCACGTCCAGTGCACAAAAGGGGTCCAGGGACACCCCAACACAACCGTCCAAGGAGAAGTCATCTGCCAAAGCCAGCATGCCACACAAGGCACCAACCCTGCAGGGAACACCTGCACCCACTGACCAACAACCAAAAACCACAACAGTGGTAGCCCTGCCGCAAGCCACCAAGGACGTTGTGTCCACAGAGGTGGAAGAGGAATCAGACATGATGCCTGGCACACCCACCCCAAGCCCAATTGCCAGCCCCCGACCTCTAGCAGAGTCTGAGTGCCTCGACAATCCGTGCCTGCATGATTCAGACCTCGGTGAATCAGACACTGCGCTGTTCGAGGACAGTGCCCCAGAGGATGGCTCCGCGCAGCTGCTTACCACCACCCTGCAAGGCACGACTCTGCCCTCCTCCACTCTGCCCTCCTCCACTCTGCCCTCCTCCACTCTGCCCTCCTCCACCCTGCCAGCAACCTGCAGACCTGTGGACGTCACATCATTCGAGACCCGCCTGACAAGGGTCGAGGCCCGGCAGGAGTCCATGCTCCAGATCATGCAGCAGCAGGTAGAAGCAAGCAGAGAGGCCATGAGTGCCATCGTGAGGGCAATAGCAGCCAATACTGCAGCAGTGGAGGCATCCACGCGTGCCTTCCAGGAGTGCATGGGGACACTCACGGAGGCCATCCGTGCAGGTAACGCTCCAATGCAGCGGCCACACCTTGACACAGGCAGTCCATTGAGAATTGACACTTCCGCCACAACTACCCCTGCCACCTCGGCCCAATCCAGTCCGGTGCGTCACATGAGGCGGAGCGCACGACGGCCGGCCATGGCACCCCCCAACACCAAGATGCAAAAGAAATGAATGCACGGACAATGACATTGTGGCAGGACACATTGTGGAAGGGAGCACTGTCCGATGCACACATGGGGACACTTAGCATCTGTGTGGAGGGAGAGGGATTTCACTGGGGTGTTTGGAGGGTTTGTGGGGTGGGAGGGGGGGTTCACTTGGGTGTTTGGAGGGGAATGTTAATATTATCACGTGGATGTGAATAATACACCCGTTGTTTGCAAGCAATTCAATGGCTGGACATTCTTAATTTTGTGCATGTACATTCAATGTGTGATAGCGTACGGTTGTGAACTGCTAAGTATACAAGTGTGCATGCCCACATGCAGCCAGTGTGTCACTGGAACATTCCTTTCATGGTCCGTGCATTTCAGATGTACACGTGGATTAGTTCTTGGCGTACAGCATGGCCATCCTGTGCATCATGTACTGGCAGGGGGGCTCCTTCGCCTCCGTCTCTATCCCCTTCATGGTCACACGGCCCATGCATGTCTATGTCAGTTGGCAGTGGTACATTCCTCCAGACGCACATGTTGTGCAGCATGACACAGGCCATGGTGATATTTGCCACCCCCTCAGGCCTATATAGGAGTGCACCACCAGAACTGCATTGGCATCGTAACCGCGCTTTCACAGGCCAAAGGTATGCTCAGGCAGAACACGGGTACGAGTGTGCACGCGATTGTAATCCTATCCATGCCAGTTCAGCGGTTACGCATTGGGGTAAGTAGCCACGGCCTGAAGCTATATCCTCCATCACCTGCAGGCAGATTGGAATAGGTGTGTGTCACTCTTACTTGCCAACTTTCAGGGCACTCAGTCATGGCGGCAGCTATTTGCTGTGGGCATGCACATGTCCCTGTACGTATACGCAATAGTCACATAGATGCTTTGGATACTCTAATGAGGTGTGGGACACTGGATGTGGTTTGATAGATGATGCAGGGTGTAAACATGCATGCTGAGGCAGATGTGCTGTGTTAGTGCGGCAATGTTTGGCCTCCAATTCATGATGTGTATTCTATGCATGCTCACAATTATGCATGCTCACACTGGCCACATTGCCAGGGTTACCATCCTGTTCAGTCCTGCATTGCTTGACATTGCCCTGGTGGCCTGGTTGTGGCTCTTACTTGTCGTCATCCATATGCATAGTTTGGCATTTGTGGCCCAGTGATGTGTCGGGTTCGGTTTGGTTAGTTCAGGTCTGGAGTGTTTGGCTCGGCATGCACTCTCCACTCACTGGCTACTGCCACCCAGGTGCACTATTCCCCCCCTTGCCACCCAGGTGCAGTAGCCCCCCCCTTCTGCATCTGCACTGATCAGGTCCCCACAGCACAGCCATGGGACAGTTGTGCAACTCACCAGGCTGCCAGGCACGTGGTCCAGCATGCGTGAGAGTAGTGGTTGTGAAATGCCATGCAGCTGGTCCACTGTGTGTTGGTAGGTGCCTGGGGCCAGGAAGTGTTGCACAGTAACCACCTTTATTGGTGGGGGGATGGCAGTGCGTATCTCGATGTGGCTGGCAATGTCATTCTGTGTCATGTCCACTATGGTGGTGATGGTGGCACGGTCCAACCGGTCCAGGGTGTGCGTCTGCTCAGGGGTTGGTTTACATGGGCTGGGTCTGGTGCAAGGGATTGGTGGCTGCCTACGTGGCACTGGTGGCTGCGCTGGTGGTGATTGCTGGCCATGTCTCGCCCTCCTTCTCCTCCTGCGTCTCCTCTGTGCTGCCTGTTGTTGCTGCTGTGGTTGTATCACTATGGGCGGGTCCTCCTGCACCATGTTTGATGGTGCTAGTGGTGGCATTTTGGTGTGGGAAGGGGTGTGGTGTTTCATTGTGCGCCTTTTGTGATGGCCAACTCTGCATTGGCTACGCCGGGGGGTTGCGGTGTGTGGGTGTGCTCAGTTCATACTGGCACAGCCTCCTTTGACTCCACCTGTGGGGATTGTGTGCACCTGTGGCAGCTGCCTTGTATCTTGGTTGCTGTTTGCGGGTGGTCCGCGATGCCTGTTTTTCCGGCATCATGCAGCCCGTTATTACCGTGTTCGCGATGCCGGTATTTGCATGTTTGCGTGGGTTGTGATTGCCCCCTATTACCGGCATGCCGGTATTTACTACCTGAGGAGGCGCGTGTACGCGCCTGTGCCGCTATTAGCGGCACCATAAATAACGGTGCCGTTAATACCGGGTTTGTGGGTCAGAATTCTACGGAACGTTAAATGATGCCGGTATTTACATACTGGCATCATTTTTCCCTTACCGGCATAACTCGTAATGAGGCCCCCTGTTTCTTTTGGCAATGACATAGCAGATAAGGTCACCAAAGAAGCAGCATATCACATGGATCCACTTGTCATTGCATACCCTGAGGGGGCAAAGCAACAGTTACAGTTAACAATCCCATACACTGCAGTACTGATTACACAAATAATTGAATCACAGGGCCAGGCACCCCAGGACAACAAGAATCTTTGAATTAAGCATGGTTGCTAACAGTAACCGACCAATTTGATTTGGAGAAAAAATGTTACAGGGAAGGTATTAATTCCATGGGAGTTGATTATGGTTGCTTTCGAGCAACTGCACTCCCTGGCACATGCTTCTACACAGAATATTGCGGCTGACATTCAGAAGGACTGGCTTGCCCCCAATTTCCAGGAATTCATCAACACATTTGTGGCAAATTGCGCAATGTGTCATCTTTACAAGATGGGCTAGATGCCCAAGTGGAACATTGCCCTGTTCCACTGGGCCATTCTGGGAGCTTCAAATCGACTATGTGTATATGATCAACAGGTGCAGTAATTGTGTGCCCATTCTCCATTTGGGCTTAGGCTGGTCCCTGGTCACAACCTGATGCAAAATCAGCAGCAACATTTATGGTACATGAGGTTTTATCTCATTGGGGGTAGTGTGAAATCCTAAAAATGTGATAATGGAACTAAATAGTGTCACTATTGGGGATAAATCACAAAATGGACTCAATATATCCTCAGGCCAACAGGATTGTAGAGAAGATGAAGACTTTTGAAGAAAAAACTATCTAAGATATGTCTAACATTATGGAGGAGCTGGTACAATGTCTCCCTCTGGCTTTGCTTAGCGTGAGAACACTGCCCAGTAAAGACCACGACTTGTCCCTGCATGAGATATTGGGCATCATTACAAGTCTGGTGGTAACCCTGCTGGTGCTACCAGTGGATTGCCGCCGGACTTGTGTTATTTACTGGCATCTAGCTTGCTGGTAACACCGGGGGATTACAACCTCAGTGTTAGGGAGAATTCTCTCTTTAGGCTGAATTTCCTAACCTAGTGAGTCCCCCAGCAGCTTTGCTGGATTTCTGGAGTTTGTTTTTTTCTCTTGCCAAGAGTGAGGCTCTTTTTCTCCCACTCTTGGACATGATTTATGGTGTTCCTTTGACTGTTAATGTGTTTTATGGGCTATGGGTCCTTTACTCCATAGGGTCTCATGTTTTTTTACTATGTGTGTTACACAGCACCCTCCGTGCAGTGACACAGGGGTGTCATAGTGACACCCCACCATAGACTCCATACCCTGGGGCTGACTACTGTCTCCCAGGGCATGTAAAGTCACCATTGGCTTTACTAGTCCCAAATTATTAACAGAAACCGGTACAAACCATCATATTGTGGACGTACTGGTCGGGGCAATTCGATTGCCCTGGGGTCTGTTAGTCGAGGGGGCACGTCTCCGTCCCCCCTGATCGAGTTTTGGCTGGTGGCAGTGGATACTACTTTTATATTCGACCGCGAATATATCCCTATGGGATTTTCCCATTGTTCGAGACTACCAACTTTAATTATTTAATTCGCATAGCCTCGAACAGACCGCCCGTTTATTTAATTAATATCAATTCGCCGGTTGGTATTTTTTGCCAGGACTCGATTCTAAAATGGCGTTTGTGTTCTCTTCTGTGACTCCAACCCAAGTCGAGCCCGTTGTTCTACATTTTGGCGGGCTTCTCCACAGAAGCCTCCAAAAGTGGTGCCACTCTGTCTGGGTACCACATGGGGTGTGGGAGGGGGTTTAGGCACCCTGGACTGAGTTACCTTGGTAACTAAAGTCGCACTCTTGCGTGATTGGCCCAAGTGGTGAGCCGGCCGGCTCACCACTTAGCATGTTTGATTGATAGCTAGGCTGAGTGAATGGGGGTGTGCTGCATAAAAGCAGGGCTTTGGGGACTGGAACTTCAGAAGTCACCACTGGACCTGAGAATCCGATGAGGGAGAAACTGGACCTGAGAATCCGATGAGGGAGAAACTGAGCCAACCTACCACAACGACACCACCGGTGGAGCCCTGCGGAACCGACTCACCACTTCCCGACGACAGAGAAGATCTCCCGGCTGGAGAGGCTTCTTCCCCTGACTGGTGGGCACAACCAGTTTACCTTCTTTTCCTCGCATCCAAGGACATCTTGTGGTGGAATTGCCCGTTCCAAGCACCCCGGCAACCGGATAGCCACTTACCACTGGACCGCGAATAAAAGGACAGCTCCTTTTGCCTGAGAACTCCGCGGCTGGTTTCTTCCCTGGCAGTGCAATGGACTCCTGTCTTCCTCCCCGACGAGATCCTCTCTTCCCCCGGATGAAGCACCGACTTGCATCCGCTGCCAGGAACAACTGCCCCCGCTGGAGTATTCTCACCACTTTAAGGTACCGTGTCCGCCAGGCCTCCCTTTCTAAAGATTGCTACAAGGTAATAATAATCCCTTAACCTTCTGGACTGGACTGGGCTGGCCGCCTTGACCATCTAACTGGTCCCTTTCTATGGTCCAACCCTATTGAACCTTTTCAAGACTTTTGTGTACTGCAACCGTGTGACCTTGGACACATTTCGTTCTGATCCTCTTAAAGTGGATCCGGCCTTCTGAACTCTAACTTCACGGTTTTACTTTGCCTTCCTCTCTTGTTGTGTTCTTGTGAAAGTGTTGGGATCTGTTTTAAATTATACTCTGCTTTTCTCTCCCTCTTTAAAACAAATTATTAGAGTGACATCTGCGTTAAGCGCTCAGCGCTGTCTGAAAATAAGTGGGGCTTTACTTAAGAATTGTCTAATATTCTTTTAAGGGAGTGTATATCTTTTAGTGACTGTGTTTTTGATCTGCTTAACATTAGTGCCTGTGTGTTTTACTAGATGTGGTTTTAAATAAATAATTATATCTCTTTTAGACCAAGCCCTGGTCAGTGTTTACTTGTTCTACTATGCTCTTTTGACCTATTGTGGATACTCTGTATACTGCCTAACTCTTCTTGAGGGAAGTCTGACTGCTCACCCACAGCTACCAAGTGAATCTGTGTGGTACAGACTGCTACCATGTGGGTTTACTGCCAAACACCTGTAGTCTTAAATCTTTTGCAGTGGTCCCAGAGGGAACTGCACAGGTTTCTGCCTAACACTGGTGTACAGCGGTGGGATTTGTATTGAGTATACACTTTAGTGTGCTTTTTGAACACTTTAGGACAACTAACCACAGAGCTTAGCACTAAAAAGCTGATTTTCTAACTATGTCTGCTATGGAGAGTTATACCCTAGAATCATTGTCTGCCAAAACTGCTGATTGCTTAAAAGTATTGTGTAGACATAAGAATCTCTCTGAGAAGGGCAAGAAAATGGAACTTATAGAAAGATTGTTAGAAAACCAAAGTCTGGGAGGTACAGAGGAATCTACCCCCCCAGCAAATGTAGAAAACAGTGATGGCATTGATCTGAATCAAAGTCTTGATAATGAGTCAGAAGAGGAAAGTGAACCTAGTGAAGTTAGCCACTCTGAGCCTCTGTCTGCCTTACCTACTGTACCTACTGGGCCTATACCAGGTCCTACATGTAACCCTGCTTATTTTGAACTTGAAAAAATTAAGCTTGAATTAGAGTACAAACATTTTATTGCTCAATCTGAAAGAAACCAAGAGCTAGAGTTCAGAAGAATGAATGCCCAGGCTGAGCAGAAGCAAGCTGAGTTAAGACTCAGAGAAATAGAGCTTAATAATGAACTAGAAATGAAGAAGTTGTCTGTGGAAAATGCTTCTCTCTCCTCTGGTTCCTCTAAGCGTTCCAGTCCCAAAAGACCCCGGATGCCTAAGGAATTAGTGGGTATGTATGAACCTAAGTTGGATGTGTTGGATTGGTTAAAAATGTTTGAGTATAATCATGGGCTCCAGGACATCACAGGGAATGAGTTACTTCCCTGGTCGTTCTCTAGGCCTCCCCCTGTTGCAACGGATGTGGTAATGGAGTTGGGGGAGGTGGATAAGAAGGATTATGAATGTGTGAAACTAGCTTTGATAGCTAGATTTGCGAAGACCCCTTCCCAGTACCTTAAGAGGTTTAGGACCCTCAAAAAGCATGATGGTACCCCTTGGGCTACCTGGGTGAGTGAAAGTTTGAAAAACTTAGAGGGATGGATTAAGGGTTACAGAGTTAAAACTTATGAAGCAATGAAGAATCTTGGAATGTTGGAGTCAATTTATGATGCCTGCTCTCCTGAGCTCAGACAGCACTTGGCTGATTCAAAGGAATTCGATTCCAGGAAGTTAGCTAAGGCTGTTGACTTGTGGGTTGCCAACAGGGCCACTCACAAGGATTCTGGGGCTACTCAGAAAAAGGAAGAGGGAAAACAGCCAAAGAAGGACTCAAAAGAGAATTCTAATAATTCTAATTCCAAAGAAGGCCGCAAACAAAACCAAAACGGTAAGCCACAAGGGAAACCAAATCAGACTAGTGTACCTCCTGGTGCCAAACCAGAAGGAGGTCAGAACAAGCCACCATTCCAGAAAGCATTTGGTAAATGCTTTGTTTGTGGCTCTACTGACCATGTGAAAGGAGATCCCAGATGTAAGGGTAAATCTTCAGGGGTCTAGCTTGTCTCCTTAGCCTTCGCTCCAGAAGAGGAAGTACAAATGCCAAGTGGAAACTTTCTATTGCTGGCTGATGAACCCATTGGAGTCTCAGCCAGTGTTTCTTTAGTGTCTCTGGGGTTGTGGGAACAACAGAACTTAGATGTCTATAATTCTATCCCAGATAATACTAAAGAGTATTATAAGGACAGTGTCCAGGTGAATGGTCAGGGGACTCCTGCCATTAGGGACACTGGGGCCAGCATAACTGTGGTGAACACATCGTTTTTTCAGGCTGAGGATGTTGCTAAGGCACCCAAATGTCTCACCAAGTTAGCTGGAGGACCTGTGCAGATGCTTCCCCAATTACCAGTTCTCATCCATGACTGTGAAGATACCTGTCAGCATACAAAGTGAGGTGCCAGGAAGGGTCCTGCTGGATAATGACTTAAAAACTCTTGCAGTAGTGTCACATACCCCCAGACCTCCTAGTAAAAGGTTACAGGAGCTCACCAGACCTGCAAGGGAGCGAACCATGAGAGGTACTCCCAAGGAGATGATGAAGAAAGAGATCAGTCCTAATCCACTGGAGATGTCAGCTGCTGTCTCTAAGAAACTAGAAGGAAAAGGGAAACCTAAAACTTCTAAAAAGAACCTCACAGCCAGCACTCCAGTGCAGTCAACAAGGACTTCCCCTAGGTTGTCCAAAGTTACACCAGTAACTCCCCCTCCAGCTGAGGCTGAGAGGGAGGTACAACCCTGTGTGAACTAGACTCTGAAGAAGAGCTAGTGGAAGGCCAGAAACTCATTGGAGATCTGGATCCTGTTGACCATCCTGAGCTGCAGTCTTTACTGGCAGAAGGTGGATCCAACAGGGAAGACTTCAGTAAGGGACAGAGAGAATGTTCAACTCTGGAAGGTCTTCGCCACCAGGCAGAGGCTCAGGCTGAAGGGCAACAGCCTGGGAAATATAGGTTACACTGGGAAGATGGCCTCTTCTACAGTGAACCAACAGAGTCTGCACCTGGGGACAACAAATGACTTGCAGTACCCCAAGAGAACAGACCACAGTTCTTGCAGTTAGCCCATGAGATTCCTTTGGCTGGTCACTTGAGTTTCAAGAAGACTAAGGAAAGGCTCTCACTCTACTTTTATTGGCCAAAGATGGGGGCTGAAGTAGATAAGTACTGCAGGAGCTGCCACACCTGCCAGACTTCTGGTAAGGTTGGCTCCAAGAATGTGGCACCTTTAGTGCCTCTCCCTGTAGTGGGAGTCCCATTTGAGAGAGTAGGGATTCACATTGTTGGTCCCCTTGATCCTCCAACCTCCTCAGGCAACAGGTTTATACTTGTTGTAGTAGACCATGTTACTAGGTACCCTGAGGCAATTCCTATGAGCACTGTTACAGCTCCGGCTGTGGCTAAGGCCCTCCTTGATATTTTTACCAGGGTTGGGTTTCCTAAGGAAGTCATCTCTGACAGGGGGTCGAATTTTATGTCCCACTACATGAAAGCCATGTGGAAAACCTGCAGAGTTACTTACAAGTTCTCAACCGCATACCACCCCCAGACCAATGGACTGGTTGAAAGGTTCAACAGAACCATGAAGAGTATGATAGGTGCTTTAGAGGACCCCCTTAAAAGAAAGTGGGACCGTCTACTGCCATGCCTTGTATTTGCTTATAGAGAAGTCCCTCAGGAGGGAGTAGGTTATTCTCCCTTTGAACTTCTTTATGGTCATCCGGTCAGAGGTCCACTGGCCCTGATCAAGGAGGGGTTGGAGAGTGCTCCTTCCCCTAAGCCAGTCAGAGTGACTGACTATGTGATAGGTCTCCGAAGGAGAATGTCACAAATGATGGCAGAAGCAAGTGATAACTTGAAAGCTGGACAAGCATTGGTCAAGCACTGGCATGACCAAAAGGCTAACATGGTTGAGTTTACTCAGGACCAGCTAGTTCTCGTTATGATTCCAACAAGGCAGAGGGCCTTGCAAGACAAATGGATGAACCCTTCAATGTTGTGGGTAAACTTGGAGAGGTCAACTATATGGTGGACTTGGGCAATCCCAAGGAGGCTCCAACAGTCTTCCACACCAACAGACTAAAAGCGTATGTCTCCAGACCTGATGTAGGAGCTTTGCTTCTAGCATCATCAGAGGAAGAAGAAGAGAGTGAAGCTCTTCCTGTTCTCCTCAGAGGCTTACCTTTAGATGAAAAGATTGAAGGAGTAAATATCTCTTCAAATCTGACACCTGAGCAACAGGAAGAGTGCAAATCCATGTTGAATCAGTTTGCCTCCCTGTTCTCACTTTCACCAGGCTTGACCCCTTGGGGACAGCATGACATTCTCACTGGTGACTGTCTGCCAGTCAAAAGCAGAGGATATCGAATGTCAGAAAATGTAAGAACCCACATCAAAGGTGAGGTCAGCAAGATGCTTGATCTCGGGGTAATAGAGCCCTCTACCAGTCCATGGTCTAGCCCAGTTGTGTTAGTACCAACGGCAGGATCTAAAGAACTTAGATTCTGTGTGGATTACAGAGCTCTTAATGCAGTCACTAAGACTGATGCCCACCCTTCACCAAGGACAGATGAGTTGGTGGATAGACTTGGTGCCGCCAAGTTCCTCAACACATTTAACTTGACATCAGGCTATTGGCAAATAGCCCTGACAGACCATGCCAAGGAGAAAACTGCATTTTCTACCCCAGTTGGCTTATACCAGTTTAAGATTATGCCTTTTGGATTGAAAAATGCACCTGCTACCTTTCAAAGGATGGTAAACCAGGTTCTGAATGGGATGGAGGACTTCTGCATGGCATACTTGGATGACATAGCAGTGTTCAGCAATTCCTGGGAAGAACCTGTGGACCACCTAAGATGTGTTTTGCAGGCTCTTGGAAAGGCCAATCTGACCATAAAGGCGAGTAAATGCCAGATTGTGCAGAGTAAAATGGTCTACCTTGGACATGAGGTAGGAGGTGGAGAAATAAGGCCTTTGCCCAGTAAGATTGAAGCTGTGCAAAATTGGACAACACCTACTACTCAGACTCAGGTGAGAGCCTTCTTAGGCCTCACTGGGTATTACAGGAATGTCATTGAGAACTATGGGTCCATAGCTTCTCCACTGAATGTCATCTCCTCTCCTACATTCCCTAAAAAGGTTAGGTGGAATGAGGAATGCAATCAGGCCTTTGAAACCCTGAAAAAGGCTCTTTGCCAAGCCCCAGTACTCAGAGCTCCTGACTACCACCAAACTTTCATTGTGCAAACAGATGCGTCAAATGTAGGAATAGGTGTAGTCCTCGTCAACTGGATGGGAAAGGTAGGGAGCACCCCATTTGGTTCATCAGTAGAAAACTGAAGGATCCTGAAACAAGGTGGGCAACCATTGAACGAGAGTGTTTTGCTATTGTGTGTGCTCTGAAGAAGTTTAGGCCATACTTGTATGGTTCTACTTTTGTCATTCAGACTGACCACCAACCCTTGAGATGGTTAATGCAAATGAAAGGGGAAAACCCAAAACTATTGAGAAGGTCAATCTGCCTGCAAGGGTTTGATTTCACCATTGAGCACACGTCAGGGTGTCACCACTAAAATGCTGATGGTCTCTCTAGGATGTATGTCATCGAATAGAGGTATGAGATTCATCCAGGAGTGGATTAAATCCTCCTGTCCCTTAGTCTGGGGGGGGGGGGGCGAGTGTTAGGGAGAATTCTCTCTTTAGGCTGAATTTCCTAACCTAGTGAGTCCCCCAGCAGCTTTGTTGGATTTCTGGAGTTAGTTTTTTTCTCCTGCCAAGAGTGAGACTCTTTTTCTCCCACTCTTGGACATGATTTATGGTGTTCCTTTGACTGTTAATTTGTTTTATGGGCTATGGGGTCCTTTACTCCATAGGGTCTCATGTGTTTTTACTATGTGTGTTACACAGCACCCTCCGTGCAGTGACACAGGGGTGTCATAGTGACACCCCACCATAGACTCCATACCCTGGGACTGACTACTGTCTCCCAGGGCATGTAAAGTCACCATTGGCTTTACTAGTCCCAAATTATTAACAGAAACCGGTACAAACCATCATATTGTGGACGTACTGGTCGGGGCAATTCGATTGCCCCGGGGTCTGTTAGTCGAGGGGGCACGTCTCCGTCCCCCCTGATCGAGTTTTGGCTGGTGGTAGTGGATACTACTTTTTATATTCGACCGCGAATATATCCCTATGGGATTTTCCCATTGTTCGAGGCTACCAACTTTAATTATTTAATTCGCATAGCCTCAAACAGACCGTCGGTTTATTTAATTGATATTAATTCGCCGGTTGGTATTTTTTGCCAGGACTCAATTCTAAAATGGCGTTTGTGTTCTCTTCTGTGACTCCAACCCAAGTCGAGCCCTTTGTTCCACTTTTTGGCGGGCTTCTCCACAGAAGCCTCCAAAAGTGGTGCCACTCTGTCTGGGTACCACAGGGAGTGTGGGAGGGGGTTTAGGCACCCTGGACTGAGTTACCTTGGTAACTCAAGTCGCACTCTTGTGTGATTGGCCCAAGTGGTGAGCCGGCCGGCTCACCACTTAGCATGTTTGATTGACAGCTAGGCTGAGTGAATGGGGGTGTGCTGCATAAAAGCAGGGCTTTCGGGACAGGAACTTCAGAAGTCGCCACAGGACCTGAGAATCCGACGAGGGAGAAGCTGAGCCGACCTACCATGACGACACCACCGGTGGAGCCCTGCTGAATCAACTCACTACTTCCCGACGACAGAGAAGATCTCCCGGCTGGAGAGGCTTCTTCCCCTGACTGGTGGGCACAACCACTTTACCTTCTTTTCCTCGCATCCCAGGACGTATTGTGGTTGAATTGCCCTTGTCAAGTACCCCGGCAACCGGATAGCCAATTACCACTGGACCGCGAATAAAAGGACCGCTCCTTTTACCTGAGAACTCTGCGGCTGGTTTCTTCCCTGGCAGTGCAACGGACTCCTGTCTTCCTCCCCTACGGGATCCTCTCTTCCCCTGGACGAAGCACCGACTTGCATCCACTGCCAGGAACAACTGCCCCCGCTGGAGTATTCTCACCACTTTAAGGTACCATGTGTGCCAGGCCTCCCTTTCTAAAGATTGCTACAAGTTAATAATAATACCTTAACCTTCTGGACTGGGCTGGCCGCCTTGACCATCTAACTGGTCCCTTTCTATGGTCCAACCCTTTTTGAACCTTTTCAAGACTTTTGTGCACTGCAACCGTGTGACCTTGGACACATTTCGTTCTGATACTCTTAAAGTGGATCCAGCCTTCTGAACTCTAACTTCACAGTTTTACTTTGCCTTCCTCTCTTGTTGTGTTCTTGTGAAAGTGTTGGGATCTGTTTCAAATTATACTCTGCTTTTCTCTCCCTCTTTAAAACAAATTATTAGAGTGACATCTGCGTTAAGCGCTCACCGCTGTCTGATTATAAGTGGGGCTTTACTGAAGAATTGTCTAATATCTTTTAGTGACCGTGTTTTTTATCTGCTTAACATTAGTGCCTGTGTGTTTTACTAGATGTGGTTTTAAATAAATAATTATATCTCTTTTACACCAAGCCCTGGTCAGTGTTTACTTGTTCTACTATGTTCTTTTGACCTATTGTGAATACTCTGTATACTGCCTAACTCTTCTTGAGGGAAGTCTGTCTGCTCAGCCACAGCTACCAAGTGAATCTGTGTGGTACAGACTGCTACCAAGTGGGTTTACTGCCAAACACCTGTAGTCTTAAATCTTTTGCAGTGGTCCCAGAGGGAACTGCACAGGTTTCTGCCTAACACCCAGCATTCCGGAAAGTCGGGCACCAGTAAATTGTAAATCCCCATTCCCATAGGATTCAATGGGAATGGGGACCACAGAAGCAACGTCACAGTTAATAACGGTGGCGGTGCTTCTGTGAAACTCTGCGGACGGGTGGCATTCCGCCCTCCAGGTCTGACCCTGGCGGGTGGGATGGCACCCGCCCCCAGAGTCGTACTGTGCCGGTCCGGTAACAACGGTGCCGGTAGGTTTACCGGCACCGTTGTTACCGGACCGGCACAGTTGTAATGTGACCCATTGTATTTATTTATTAAGCATAGTGACGGGAGAAGGATGCACACACCTTTCACTCTTATACACACAGCATCAGATGCTCACAGGTCAGCAGGAGTTTTGGGGGAGGATTTTCAGGGGTATTTTTCGTGAGTTAACAAAATGTATGCAGGTTTTATTTCACCAGATTGCTCCTAGCAGAGAAGATACTGCTACAGCATCACTGGCAGATTAAGTGAACCTGCAACTGCCTCAGTTGTTCCTGGGTGATAGGATTTGTATTAGGAATTCTGTACATGGATGGAATGAACAAGGGTTCCAGCGGCCATACACTGTTATTTTTGCTACCCCCTTTGCTGTACTGGTTAAGGAGTTGCCGTATTGGGTCCACCTATCTGGCATTTGGAAGGCACCCAGCACCGCTCCACCTTCTCACGAAATTGACCCACCTGCTGACTAAGATTGATTAAAGCATATTTTGTTGCATGTTTATTTGATTTTGCAACTGATGAATCCCTTTACCATGATAAAGAATGTGCATTTGTTTGAGTGATGTATGTTTTTTCTCTCTGCAGGCTCAACACTACAGACATCATGTAATATATATGTTAAAGTAAATATATAGGGCTCAGGAGGAACCCTGCTCCACTTTAGATCAAGCGCCATACAATAAAGACAGTACAAGAGATTATCAGATTTTCATGAAGTATATTTTCACAGACGGTTGCCCTATAGAGACACGTGTTTCGGCGAATCACTCGCCTTTTTCAATCAGGGCTGATTAGTGAGACAGAGATCAAGAGGAGGGGAGACGGGGAGGATTGTTAGGAGTAATAAAGAAAACATCAAAAAAGGGGAGAAAAAGCAAAAGGAACAAATCATTAGATTTTATATGTATGCAAATTATATTTGTATCGGTATCTTTAAAATACGGAGAAGTTGCTTACCTAATTGGTGAAAGATAAAGTTCACTTATTCAAATGGTAAATTTCATGGGATCAATCCCGCCTGTTAAAGAATTATACCCAATCGTGAGCATACTCATTTGGCATATTAGCTAAACGTTGGTCTGTTGTTAGCGAGCACTGTGCACCAAAAGAATAATTTCAAAATGCGTTGTACATTATTTTATCATGTTATTTGGTTCAAAAACTAAACGTACTCAGTAGTCAAACTTGGCTAATCAATAGTAAGGGAATGTTATTTTCCTTACAACGCGTAGTTCACGTGCATTTCGTGTCATACTGTTTATGGTGCACTAAAGCGCAGGCACGAATACATTTGGAAAGCAAATTAGTGTCACAGTGAAGGGTTTATGGCTTACCTCACAAGAGGTGGTCTCCTTCACAAGCGTCGGCGTCTGGAAGCGAGCACAGACACCGCGCTTTGCATTGGTAATAAAACTAACGTCGCCATAGTGACGGCAGTCCTTCTACCCTTTCGGATATTAGTCGAAAAGCAGAGCGCCATCTTGTAGATGTGTCAAAGTTACGGGTTTTGCTTTTTGTGCGAATAGAGTCGGAAAATATCCAATATGTAAATAGGTAATTATGTTTGCGAGAACTTTCTCCATGTTAATGGAGAGGTTTTTTGTGTTGAATAGCATTCAGAAAATGAAATTGCAATAGTATTTGCATTCATTTTAGATTATAGACATAAAGCTCGAGCATCAATAGAGTTACCGTAGATAAAAACCTGTTACTAATAGGTTTTATGTTATATGTGAGGTGTTAAATTTTCACTTGTATATTAATGTATATATATCGAAGCAGCAAGCAAAAAGAGACTATTTGTGGTGTTAAATAGTAGGGACAAGTTGCAATCAAATAGATATTCAGTATTAAGGTCATCAAAAATATCTAAACTTCAATTCAAAAATTTCATTCAAAGAAACATAAGTTTCATTAGTTCAAAGAAAAACTCCCATCTCATTGTCCGAGTTCAGGCCCACTTTAGTTGCTCTAAAATGGCATATGGTACGGGCTTCCTGTTGTCTCAAAGATAGTTCTCGATTTCCCCCTCTTCTTCCTATGCCGATTTTTTTGAGGCCAATGAATTGAATTCCATTTTTGTCATCCATTTGATGGTTCAGTTGCCAATGGGCTGCAAGTGGAAGTAGGGAGTCCTGACTCCCTATTGATGAGAGATGTTCTCTTATTCGTATCCTTAGTTCACGGATGGTGCTACCCACATATATCTTATTACAAATACAAATAATTGCGTATACTACAAACTTGGATTTGCAATTGATGTTCTCTTTAATCATGGCAGATATACCGAAAATGTCTGTAAATTTCGTGGCGAAAGCATGTGCATGTTTGCACATTGTACAGCATCCACATTTTCTAAACCCAAGACTGGATGTTTGTAGCCAAGTGTGTATTGGAGGTTGATCTTCTTCTGGTAGCATAGAAGGACTGATAGTTGATTTGATTGTTCTGGCTCTTCTATAGATCATTGTTGGGGAATTGTCAATGTATTTACAGATGTGCTCATCTAGTTTCAGAAGATGCCAATTTTTTCGTAGTATTGATCGTAAGGTCCCATTATTTGCACAAAAAGTGGTGATGAATTTTACAGTGTCTGGTCTTTTAATTGATCCTGGACGTGTGAATTCAAGAGTTGAATCTCTAGTAGTCTTGTGGGCTTTGTCGGAGGCTGCTTGTATGAATCTTGTTTTATATCCTCGTGCTTTAAATCTGTTGTGTAACGTTTCGCATTCTTGTTCAAATATTTGTGAGTCGGTACAATTGCGTAGGGCTCGAATGAACTCGCCTTTAGGAATGTTATTCTTCACAGGATCAAAATGGCAGCTTGTAGCAAAAAGGGTTGAATTAACCTCTGTCTGTTTGCGATATGTTTTTGTTAGTAACTGACACTGTAAAATTCATCACCACTTTTTGTGCATTCCCCAACAATGATCTATAGAAGAGCCAGAACAATCAAATCAACTATCAGTCCTTCTATGCTACCAGAAGAAGATCAACCTCCAATACACACTTGGCTACAAACATCCAGTCTTGGGTTTAGAAAATGTGGATGCTGTACAATGTGCAAACATGCACATGCTTTCGCCACGAAATTTACAGACATTTTCGGTATATCTGCCATGATTAAAGAGAACATCAATTGCAAATCCAAGTTTGTAGTATACGCAATTATTTGTATTTGTAATAAGATATATGTGGGTAGCACCATCCGTGAACTAAGGATACGAATAAGAGAACATCTCTCATCAATAGGGAGTCAGGACTCCCTACTTCCACTTGCAGCCCATTGGCAACTGAACCATCAAATGGATGACAAAAATGGAATTCAATTCATTGGCCTCAAAAAAATCGGCATAGGAAGAAGAGGGGGAAATCGAGAACTATCTTTGAGACAACAGGAAGCCCGTACCATATGCCATTTTAGAGCAACTAAAGTGGGCCTGAACTCGGACAATGAGATGGGAGTTTTTCTTTGAACTAATGAAACTTATGTTTCTTTGAATGAAATTTTTGAATTGAAGTTTAGATATTTTTGATGACCTTAATACTGAATATCTATTTGATTGCAACTTGTCCCTACTATTTAACACCACAAATAGTCTCTTTTTGCTTGCTGCTTCGATATATATACATTAATATACAAGTGAAAATTTAACACCTCACATATAACATAAAACCTATTAGTAACAGGTTTTTATCTACGGTAACTCTATTGATGCTCGAGCTTTATGTCTATAATCTAAAATGAATGCAAATACTATTGCAATTTCATTTTCTGAATGCTATTCAACACAAAAAACCTCTCCATTAACATGGAGAAAGTTCTCGCAAACATAATTACCTATTTACATATTGGATATTTTCCGACTCTATTCGCACAAAAAGCAAAACCCGTAACTTTGACACATCCACAAGATGGCGCTCTGCTTTTCGACTAATATCCGAAAGGGTAGAAGGACTGCCGTCACTATGGCGACGTTAGTTTTATTACCAATGCAAAGCGCGGTGTCTGTGCTCGCTTCCAGACGCCGACGCTTGTGAAGGAGACCACCTCTTGTGAGGTAAGCCATAAACCCTTCACTGTGACACTAATTTGCTTTCCAAATGTATTCGTGCCTGCGCTTTAGTGCACCATAAACAGTATGACACGAAATGCACGTGAACTACGCGTTGTAAGGAAAATAACATTCCCTTACTATTGATTAGCCAAGTTTGACTACTGAGTACGTTTAGTTTTTGAACCAAATAACATGATAAAATAATGTACAACGCATTTTGAAATTATTCTTTTGGTGCACAGTGCTCGCTAACAACAGACCAACGTTTAGCTAATATGCCAAATGAGTATGCTCACGATTGGGTATAATTCTTTAACAGGCGGGATTGATCCCATGAAATTTACCATTTGAATAAGTGAACTTTATCTTTCACCAATTAGGTAAGCAACTTCTCCGTATTTTAAAGATACCGATACAAATATAATTTGCATACATATAAAATCTAATGATTTGTTCCTTTTGCTTTTTCTCCCCTTTTTTGATGTTTTCTTTATTACTCCTAACAATCCTCCCCGTCTCCCCTCCTCTTGATCTCTGTCTCACTAATCAGCCCTGATTGAAAAAGGCGAGTGATTCGCCGAAACACGTGTCTCTATAGGGCAACCGTCTGTGAAAATATACTTCATGAAAATCTGGTAATCTCTTGTACTGTCTTTATTGTATGGCGCTTGATCTAAAGTGGAGCAGGGTTCCTCCTGAGCCCTATATATTTACTTATACTTACCGGAGTAGGGGGTCTATCACTTCGTTACTCCACTGTTCAGCTGCCACCTCTGCTTATCTAGCGCAGGACATTGATGGTTGATATTCCAAAATACCCCCCACTACTGTACTATAATATATATGTTATATTGCATATGTTGCTTTTTCTTTGTGGGTTGTGTGGTGTTTTTTGCTTTTACATGTGGGCACATATAAAAGGGTGGTTTTCAGATGTCTTTGAAAATGATACAAATTTGGGGGTAGCAGGAATTAGGAGGGAAATGGAAGGAGAGCTAGAGTACAACCAATATGAAGGGTTCATCTTTGACACTGTGGCTGATGTGTACCACCTGAAGCAGACATGTGGTACAATCACAAATACGAAGGGTGGAGGGAGATGTCAGACGAGAGCTTGAATGTTATTTGATACCTCATGCAATGGGTGCACCCAAGCTGTTTATACTCCAAGAAAGGCCACCTCTTATAGCCCAGTATTTGGTACACTTGGCCCTGTGTAGATTACAGAGCCTTTTCCAAGGGCACACTGTCCAAGTGGTAATCATGGACAGAGATTAGGAAGCATGTGCTAAGAAGAAAGAACAAACCCGGTGAAAGCTACGACCATTGTTGAAGATGGAGGGAGTGTTGTTTTTCAACAAAAGATGGATGGCAGAAGTAGTGAGCTGTGCAGCGGGAGGCTTGCTGGGGTTTCCTGAAGACATGGGGGCATATGTGACTCGGATCTGTGGAAGAACATCTGTGGCAGAACATGGGTTAAATACGTATCAAAATTGACATGGATCGAGCTTAGTGAAACACCAGCCGAAATCCAGAGGCCAGCATAGTATTACTTTTGCTTTTGAGGAGATGGCACTATACCAATAGGAGCAAACAGTGGGTGTAATAAAACATTGTTTATCCCTGTCCTGATTGATGGTAGCGTGGCATGAATGGATGTGTACTGGGTGTGTGGACAATATGCATATTTACTTCGCCCACCATCATGGAGTGGCATATGACCCTACACTCTGCGGTTTTAGTAGTTCCTGTAATAAATGTGCCAGTCGCAGAACCAACTAAGCCCCCATATGATAGGCATGTCCATCGCTGACCAAGAATTTGTTGTCAGAAGAGATCAAACTATTTATCAAAGACTCCTCTGAGAAATTAAAGGTGATTCTTGATCAGTATCGCCTATTTACCAAAACGGAGACCTTTTTTGTCTCCCTCCTGGTGCCAGGTATGCAGACTGCAGCTAACGCTTGGTGGCTGCAGATAACCAGATGGGAGGTGCTTCAGATGGCGAACCAGACACATCAGGGCCTTAACTCAATAAAGAGTGGGTAACGGGCAATTTGGCTTATGGTCCTGCAGAAGGAATATGTCCTGGATCTGCTCACGGCTATGGAAGGTGGCATATGCAAATATATTGGACTGTCCTGTTGTACGAACATTCTGCCAAATGATCCAGACCATGGGTCTTTGTCTCATGCAATAGGGCCCCTTCACAATTTGATGATCGCTATGGAAAAGGAAGCTGGAGATTGCTGATGATTGCGTGGTTAGCAATAGCAGTAAAAATGCTGGTTCACCCTGTGGTTTTTCTGCTTGTGCTTTTTTGTTCATTTCAAATGATTCTGAGGTGCTGCACGAAGACGTTGCCAAACAATGTCATGATGATGGTATCTATAAAGGCAGGCAGAACTCCTCCTCTCATAAAACAAAAGTGTATCCAAACTGATAGATGGGATGGAGTTAAGAGGCCAAGGATCGTTAAAATAGACCAGGCTTTAGAACTCCCGGTAACTTTTACCCCCCCACCCGACCCACTAAATTATATCGAGTACCCGCTGAATTCAGGAGGCAAGGGGGTGCTGTTTTAGGACTTGTACCCTAGAAAAATATGCAAAATGGGAGCAGTTTACGTCATGTGTGCACCACATGGGTACCTAAGGATGTTGAGTATAGGAGGAAGGAGAAGACAGAATTAGTTAATGGATTATTAACTAAAGGGGAAATGTTGATGAGAAGTCCTATTGTCTATTAGAAATCCAGCGAGGGTGAATCAGAACGTAACAACCATTCTGATTGGCCCTCGCCGGGGCTTTAACCAGCCGTGAATCCCTCGGCTGGGATTCCACTTCTTTGTCCCCGGTGGGGGGCGTGGCAGCCCCTCAGCCAATGAGGAGGCTCGAAGTGGGGCCATCCCCGCTCCGAGCTGGAGGCTGCCATCGTCCCTAGCCGGGATTAAGGTACGTTTTCTTTTTTTATATTTTCCTCCCACCTCCCCTGCACACAATCCTTTCCCCACCCTCCCAACCCCACTTACCTTTGTATTTCTCCTTTTCACGAGCAGACGCACTGGGAACACTTCTGGAACCGGGGGTGCACATCACATGATGGTCTCAATTTACAAATAAATCAATAATGGGAAACAACCAATCAGGTACGATGTAGGCGAACACGTGATTAGGGGAATGGGATTAGATTAGATGTGGCCAGTAGAGGGGATTGGCATGTTCTATAGGCGGTAGCCAATGAGGGAGGAGAGAATATGTTGTACTCATTATTATAAATAGTATTGTTAATTTACAGTTTCTCTGCTATAAACGTCTCGAGATTAGACACAGTCTGTGTCAGTTCGGTTCTACCGGACCGTCTGATACCTTTTTGCATGTAATAAAACTTGTTTTCCCTTGAAAATAGGTGCAGTGATTATTGGGTCTCTTTGGATCATTTGTACGTGTGGTTGATGGGTTGGTTTCCTTTCACATTCAATGGATTCCTGGCCTAGACCAGGTATCTGCTGGTGTACAAATTGTTTACGTCCACAGTGAACAGACTATCTCCTTCATCCAACTGTACAGACTCAAGTAATTGCAAAAAATGAGTGGTATCTTTGATGTATGTTGCTGTGTTTTGAATTAATGGTTAGAAAAGAAAATCTATGTAAGTGCCTAAAGATTGTAATATACCATCGGTTGCAGGACTATGTGCCTCCCTGGCTGGTGAGTAAGATGTTTATTCACTTTTTGAAATGTATAAGCACTCTGGATATTTTGTCAGGCAGGAAAACAAACAATGAATGCAACAATGTGCTCAAAAACGATATGTCTTGTTGGAAAAATGTGCAAAAGGGACTTAACCAGTTTCTCCGGTCTCATAGGCTGGACTAGGGGAATGGGGTAACTTGAAAGTACCTTATTCCTATGTTAAGCAGATCAACTGTGTCGAACCAGGCTTTGAGCTATTGTGCTTGTGGGTTGAAAAAGGTTTGAAGGTGTCAGGTTGCATTGATTTCAGGCAGCGAGTCGCCATCCAGTCGTATTTGAGTGGGTGCTCCATCTGGTTTGAGGTGAACTCGAACGATGCAGGCTGAATGGATCATGATGGGCGATAAAATGATCATTCGTGGTTTGAAACGAGGAGTACTCCTGTTTTGGGTCAACAAATGACACAATGATACAGCAGTTCGAGATGATCTTCAATTCGAAGCATTAGCGGTCTGATGCTTGGTTTAATACAGCGGTTCCAAGTCATCTTTGTTGGTGCTTGAGCTGGACAGGTGACAAAGGTTTGGTAGGGCGATGTGGCATCAAGCCAGTTCGATGGTTCAAGCAGCAATGGTTAGAAGATCAAGCGAGTGCCATAGGTAGCACTGGTGTGCCCTGTTGCTTCTGGGGTGTGGAACGTGGATTCAAGATGGCTCGAATAATTTGGAAAGGGGAAAATAGGAGCCCTGGCTGTTCTGGCTCTCAGGATGCTGTGAGGCCCAATCCAGAGGCTCAGGGGCAAGATTGGTCCTTGTTCTCTTGACTCTCAACCTAGGGAGGTTAGCTAGCATCTTCAGGAGTCCTTTACCTCCAGTGAGGGGCCTGGGTTCCAGTGCAGCTGGCAGATAGAGAAGTAAGTCTGATACACAACAACATTTAACACCAATGTACCTTGGGAGTGAGTAGGGAGCCGGGCTGGCCTCTTCCTTGAAGCATTCATTTTTCTACTCAATGGCAGAAGGATTTGAAAAGATAAATTCTCTGAATAGAGGTCCAATTGAATACGTCCTTAAATCCTGTATGGTCCAAAAGTGAATCAAAGAAGCAGTGACACACAGGATTGGAGGGAAGCAACCCTGATTTAAGGAGTCCAATCCGTGCCCTTAAGAAGAGTGCTCCATGCCTTCTGATGTAATTTTGATGTCATATCCAGAGTGCCCTGTTCTGTAGGAAGTGGAGGGATAGAAAGGAGAGAAAATCCTACAAAAAAGTAAGATGGAAGAACCCTTCATCCACTTATGTTCCCTGTCTGTCCCAACTGCACCCCCTTCCCAGCATGTTGCTGCAAAGTCTCTCTGTTGTGCAACCCCCTAGTGTGATGCAGGCCTTTTGATATGGACTTGGCTCTTTGAAGCCAGACTCACAGAGCGTTTCCAGCTGGGATATCCCAGGCCTCGCAAGGAGTGCATTACCTTCCTTCCCAGAAAGTCAATAGAGACATGCATTCCTGCTCTTTGTCTCATTCAATGGAATACAAACATGCAGACCCCTGAACTCCAGGTAGCCTCCGATACCTGTCTCACTCAGAGTGGTGACACTGATATGCTACAAATCAGATGTGGCTTTAATAATTATGTAAACGCACCACCACCATACCAAAATAGGTATGACTTATATGTTCAGGTTACGCTGCCACCAGGTGGGTAGTTAAAAATAATTTTAATACTTTTTCAACGGTGGTGTTAATTAAATACAACCTCCGTACTGCACTGACTTGTCTGTCACAGCAGCTGTCAAACAGGGCACCTGTGATGTTTGAGCCCGATCTGTGCATTGGGAGAGCAGAGGCTGCAGTTCAAGATACACAGGAAGCAGGACACAGGTGTGCACAATGCTTATGGCATGGAGTATAAGGAACAGGAGTTCTGGTTAGCAGACCACCCTTTCTGAGATGAATGTACCTGCATCATATAATCATTTAATGAAAATCAAAAAAGCCAGGGTTTTACACTCTTCACTGTGTCCTCCTGTCCCATATTTCTTAATTATATTAAAATGAAGCTTGGTGCTTTCAGACTGCCCACAGATCCAGAGGTGTCCTTTATTTTTAGGCCAGACATTGCTTGCAGATATGGTGAGGCGAATCTTCCTGATTGCTCTCTTATGGGTCTGTTACCCTATGAACCAGGTAGGGAGATTATCCATTCTATAGCAGATGTAAAGGTTATATACTAATTGACCTTTTCACAATTGACCTCGGGAGAATTGACCTAATTTAGAAGGTCAATTAGGATGTATATTCGGGGGGAAACTCCCCGCAAGTCCCCCACCCAATCCAAAAAACCCTGAAACCCCCACCCAATCCCCTTATATTATTTATAATCCAAAAACAACCCAATACATATATAAAATAACTAAAATAATATAAAGGTCAATGGTGCAGAAGGTCAATAAGGACCACTATAATTAGGTAAATTGTGCAAAAGGTCAATTTGGGTAATACCGATGCAAATGAGGCCTCTGTACACTCTATGCAAACATGTATTGTGTTTTAGTTACCGTGCATGCAGACCTGTACTCTACTACACACACCACTTCAAAGGCAGCAATAGGTGACTTAATTTCGTAATTTTTATGTGTATGATTAAAGCCAAAGAGGTCTGCTACTCTGTGCGAATCCTCTAGTTGCCCATATTTGTACATGCTAATGTTTTTGCAAGGTTTTTGCCACAAAGCTGATGGTGCATATGGCACAAATGGTTCTCTCAGATCATTTCTGTTTACTTCCAGGCAGATTCACATCCTTACGTAGGCTTACATTTTTGCATGTTGTTGCAGGTCAGCCCTTCTGTAGCCCCTCGATTTCTTTCTCTGTTTTACAATTCTATGAAGCTCATTACAAGTTTCCCAGTATCCCGCTGGTAATTCTGGCGGAATACCGGGAAAATTACCCTACCTTTACAGGCACCTGATTTCCTAGTATTACCAGGATATTCCAGGTCATGGCAAAGGCAGTAAATACCCATTTTAAATACCCATTCCATCAAGTACCATAGGACTTCATAGAGGGGATTGCCAGCATTACCGGCACTGGTAGAACCGGTAACGGTAATTCCAGTATTTATTTGCCAGTGGGGGCCTGATTGACTTCCAGCTCTTGACTTGTGTTTGGCCTGTCTGGGAAAATTGCTGGTGCCAGAATTACTGGCGATTTTCCCAGACCGGCAGATATGTAATGCCCCCCTATGGCGTTGGCCAATACTCCATGGCCTTTGTCTGTTTATTGTATGCTAGTCCTCTTACTTTGCTCAGTATGAATGGAGAAGAGGTATCCACTAGAGGTGCCTGATATCTCTTCTATTGTTTGTATTGATGGTTAAGCAGTTGGCCATTTTGATTAAATCAAATCAGCTTTAAAGGGGTGTATGTTTTAAGGAATATCTGGAAATAATCTCTATGTATGCTGATGATATTTTGCTATTTGCTGGAAACACTGAGATAAACCTCTTGCTCCTAATTATGGGTAGATCAAGATTTTGAGCCTGTACTGATTGCAGAGTGAACTAGCCTAAATCTGAGGTATTCCCTCTGATCCAGTCTACTGATCTGATGGCTGAAAGGCTATTTTCCAATGGACCAGAGATTCCATGGTGTGTCCTGGAGACTAAATCACTAGCTCATTGGTAAGGCTCATTTTGGGGCACCTTTAGCCATGTTGACATACAAATTACTCATTTGGTTAACTATTCCATGCACATTGCTTGTAATGATAATTTGCTTAAATTAATATATTTCTTTCAGAATGTTCCAGTTTGGCAGGGTAGAGCTTTGTTCTCCACCTTGAATAGATTGGTTGTTGCAGGTGAGAAAGAAATGGAGTGGATGATTTTGAGCTGCATTATTTGGTATGAGGTAATATTATCCCCACCAATAATATCGCCATATATATGGTGTTGGGAACGGTCATAGGTGATATTATTAGTGGGGATAATTTTGGGGGAAAATGGGAGCGGGTGTTGCAGGGGTGTCCCCCCTACCTTTAAAATAATATGGTGGTTGCTGTGGTGTCCCCCGCAGGTTTAATGGGTTAATATTGCCGAAAAATATGGCGCCATTCTTGCATGGTGATATTTTTGCGGGGATATTAACACATGGGACCCATTATTTCGTGGCTCTGGCATTATCTGGCATAACCTGCATAATCTGCATCTCATTGGTACATTCCTAACTCCACTTTGCCCCATATTTTAGTTTGGCTGTACAGACTGCTGATAATGATGAAATGGGCGATCTTGATTGTGTGCAAATTATGATAAATGCATGGGCTAGACTCTAGACATTCAACTCCCCTCTGGTCACAACATCAGTTTATGGGGTTTTCCTGACATCGAACCTACAATTGACAGTACCATTTGCCTTTGGTGAGAGAGGGGTGATATATATTAAAACCCTGGGAGACCATTTTCCTAATGGCAATTTTGTGATCCAGTCTAAATTTCAAGACAAAAGTGTTTGTGATCGAACAAAGGGCTTCCAGTATTGCAGAATGCAGGAGGCCTTCAAAGACAAATGGTCATTGCATCTGATTTATGCGATCATTGAGAAAAATACATTTGTATCCCAAAATACAGATTTGTATTTACCCCTTTTAACCCCATAAAAAATGCAGGGGAGACCCCCACCGCACCCCACATCCCTAATGTCACCTTTTTATAAAAAAAACTTTGTTAAAGGGACGTTATGGTTAAGTTGCGCTACTAAAAACCTATGAAATCCAGTAAAAAAACTTTGTTAAAGGGACGTTATGGTTAAGTTGCGCTACAAAAAACCTATGAAATCCAGTAAAAAAACTTTGTTAAAGGGACGTTATGGTTAAATTGCGCTACGAAAAACCTATGAAATTCAGTAAAAAAACTTTGTTAAAGGGACGTTATGGTTAAGTTGCGCTACTAAAAACTTATGAAATTCAGTGAAAAAACTATGTTAAAGGGACGTTATGGTTAAGTTGCGCTACTAAAAACCTATGAAATTCAGTGAAAAAACTTTGTTAAAGGGACGTTATGGTTCCAAGTAAAACCGAAAAATGATTGAAATTCGCCAGTTATGGTAAGCTAAGCAACCATAACTCACGCCACCACCGTGCACTGCTCCCCTTCTCCCCCCCGCTCATGCCCCGTGTCTTCCTTCTTCCCCCCCACCCTCTGCTCATGCCCCGTGTCTCCCTCGTGTTACCCTCCCACCCCCGCTCATGCCCTGTGTCTCCCGCGTGTTACCCCCCACTCATGCCCCGTGTCTCTCTCCTGGTCTTCCCGACACCCCGCCGATGCCCTGTTGTGTTCTCTTTATACACCCCGCCTTCCCTTTCCCTGGTGTCCATCTTGGTAAAAGATTTTCCTTCCTACACCGGGACGCCTGCCTGTGCTGTGGCGTCCCGGTTTGGGAAGAAAAATCTTTTTTTTACCACCCCGGGTTCTCACTTTGAGAACCTAGGATGATAGTGGTCTTCCTCCATTGAAAAGGACATTATGGTTACGTTGCACTAATAAAAAACTATGAAATTCAGTAAAATAAAATGTGTTAAAGTGACTTTATGGTTAAGTTGCACTAATAACCTATGAAATTCAGTAAAAAAACTTTTTTAAAGGGACATTATGGTTAAGTTGCGCTACTAAAAACCTATGAAATTCAGTGAAAAAACTTTGTTAAAGGGACGTTATGGTTAAGTTGCGCTACTAAAAACCTATGAAATTCAGTGAAAAAACTATGTTAAAGGGACGTTGGGCGGGGCTGGGAGGGAAGAAGGAAGACACGGGGCATGAGAAGGGGGTGGGGGTTGAAAGAAGGGAGACACGGGCATGAGCGGGGTGGTGGGCGGGGGAAAGAAGGAAGACACGTGGCATGAGCGGGGGGTGGGGGTGAAGAAGGGAGACACGGGGCATGAGAGGGGTGGGGGGGAAGAAGGGAGACACGGGGCATGAGCGGGGGGTCAGGGGTACAGGAGGGAGACACGGGGCATGAGCAGGGGGTGGGGGGGTACAGGAGGGAGAAATGGGGCATGAGCGGGGGTGGGGGGAACAGGGCAGACACGGGCATGAGCGGGGGGTGGTGGGAAAAGAACGGAGACACGGGGCATGAGCGGGGGGTGGGGGGGAAGAAGGGAGACACGGGGCATGAGCGGGGTGTGGGGGGAAGAAGGGAGACACGGGGCATGAGCGGGGGGTCGGGGGTACAGGAGGGAGACACGGGGCATGAGCAGGGGGTGGGGGGAACAGGGCATACACGGGACATGAGTGGGGGATGGGTGAGGACGAAGGGAGACACGGGGCATGAGCGGGGGATGGGGGGAGAAGAAGGGAGACACGGGGCGTATGAGCAGGGGGTGGGGGGAAGAAGGGAGACATGGGGCATGAGCGGGGGCTGGGGGGAGAAGGAAGACACAGGGCATGAGGGGGGGTGTGGGGGTGGAAAGAAGGGAGACACGGGGCATGAGCGGGGGGTGGGGGGGAGAAGGGAGACACGGAGCATGAGCGGTGGGTGGGGGGAAGAAGGGAGACACGGTGCATGAGCGGGGGGTGGGGGGAGAAGGGAGACACGGAGCATGAGCGGGGGTGGGGGGGAAAGAAGGGAGACACGGTGCATGAGCGGGGGTGGGGGGAAAGAAGGGAGACATGGGGCATGAGTGGGGGAAAGAAGGGAGACACGGGGCATGAGCGGGGGTGGGGCCCCCAACCCCACTAATGCCGGGGCCCCCACCCCCGCTCATGCCCCGTGTCTGCCCTGTTCCAACAGGACAGACACGGGGCATGAGCCGGGGTGGGGGGGATGAAGGGAAACATGGAGCGGAGGGTGGGGGGCAGAAGGAAGACACGGGGCATGAGCGGGGGGTGGGGGTGGAAAGAAGGGAGACTCGGGGCATGAGCGGGGGGGTGGGGGGAGAAGAAGGGAGACACGGGGCATGAGCAGGGGGTGGGGGAAGAAGGGAGACACGGGGCATGAGCGGGGGTGGGGGCAAGAAGGGAGACATGGGGCATGAGCGGGGGGTGCGGGGGGTGGGGGGAGAAGGAAGACACAGGGCATGAGCAGGGGGTGGGGGGTGGAAAGAAGGGAGACACAGGGCATGAGTGGGGGGTGGGGGGAAAGAAGGGAGACACGGGGGGTGGGGGGGAAAGAAGGGAGAAAGGGGCATGAGCAGGGTGGGGCCCCCACCACCGCTCATGATGGGGCCCCCACCCCCGCTCATGCCCCGTGTCTGCCCTGTTCCAACAGGACAGACACAGGGCATGAGCCGGGGTGGGGGGAAGAAGGGAGACACGGGGCATGAGCGGGGGGTCGGGGGGAGAAGGAAGACACGGGGCATGAGCAGGGGGTGGGGTTGGAAAGAAGGGAGACACGGGGCATGAGCGGGCGGTTAGGGGGGAGAAGGGAGACACGGGGCATGAGCGGGGGGTGAGGGGGAGAAGGGAGACACAGTGCATGAGCGGGGTGGGGGGAAGAAGGAAGACACGGGGCATGAGCGGAGGGTGGGGGGTACAGGAGGAAGACACGGGGCAAGAGCAGGGGTCTGGGGGGGTACAGAAGGAAGACACGGGGCATGAGCGGGGGTGGGGGGAACAGGGCAGACACGGGGCATGAGCGGGAGGTGGGGGAGAAGAAGGGAGACACGGGGCATGAGCGGGGGGGAAGAAGGGAGACACGGGGCATGAGCGGGGGTGGGGGGGAAGAAGGGAGACATGGGGCATGAGCCGGGGGGAAAGGAGGAAGACACGGGGTATGAGCGGGGGTTGGGGTACAGGAGGAAGGCACGGGGCATGAGCGGGGGGTGGGGGTGGAAAGAAGGGAGACACGGGCATGAGCAGGGGGTGGGGGGTAAGAAGTTAGACATGGGGCATGAGCGGGGGGTTGGGGGGAAGAAGGGAGACATGGAGCATGAGCGGTGGGTGGGGGGGGAGAAGGGAGACACGGTGCATGAGCGGGGGGTGGGGGGAAAGAAGGGAGACACGGGGCATGAGTGGGGGGTGGGGGGAAAGAAGGGAGACATGGGTCATGAGCGGGGGTGGGGAGGAAGAAGGGAGACACGGGGCATGAGCAGGGGGTGGGGGGAAGAAGGGAGACATGGGACATGAGCGGGGGTGGGGGGTAGAAGGAAGACACGGGACATGAGCGGGGGTGGGGGTGGAAAGAAGGGAGACATGGGGCATGAGCGAGGGGTGGGGGGAGAAGAAGGGAGACACGGGGCATGAGCAGGGGGTGGGGGAAGAAGGGAGACACGGGGCATGAGCGGGGGTGGGGGGCAAGAAGGGAGACACGGGGCATGAGGGGGGGTGGGGGGAAAGAAGGGAGACACGGGGCATGAGTGGGGGGTGGGGGGAAAGAAGGGAGACATGGGGCATGAGCGGGGGTGGGGAGGAAGAAGGGAGACACGGGGCATGAGCAGGGGGTGGGGGGAAGAAGGGAGACACGGGACATGAGCGGGGGTGGGGGGTAGAAGGAAGACACGGGACATGAGCGGGGTGGGGGTGGAAAGAAGGGAGACACGGGGCATGAGCGAGGGGTGGGGGGAGAAGAAGGGAGACACGGGGCATGAGCAGGGGGTGGAGGAAGAAGGGAGACACGGGGCATGAGCGGGGGTGGGGGGCAAGAAGGGAGACACAGGGCATGAGGGGGGGTGGGGGGGAGAAGGAAGACACAGAGCATGAGCGGGTGGTGGGGAGTGGAAAGAAGGGAGACACAGCATGAGCAGGGGGTGGGGGGGAGAAGGGAGACACGGAGCATGAGCGGGGGGTGGGGGGGAAGAAGGGAGACACAGTGCATGAGCAGGGGGTGGGGGGTACAGGAGGGAGACACGGGGCATGAGCAGGGGGTGGGGGGAACAGGGCAGACACGGGGCATGAGTGGGGGCTGGGGGAGGAAGAAGGGAGACACGGGGCATGAGCGGGGGATGGTGGGAGAAGAAGGGAGACACGGGGCATGAGCGGGGGGTGGGGGGGAAGAAGGGAGACACGGGGCATGAGAGGGGGGTGGGGGGGAAGAAGGGAGACACGGGGCATGAGCGGGGGGTCGGGGGTACAGGAGGGAGATACGGGGCATGAGTAGGGGGTGGGGGAAACAGGGCAGACATGGGGCATGAGTGGGGGGTGGGGGAGGAAGAAGGGAGACACAGGGCATGAGCGGGGGGTGGGGGGTGGAAAGAAGGGAGACACAGGGCATGAGCGGGGGGTGGAGGGTGGAAAGAAGGGAGACACGGGGCATGAGCGGGGGGTGGAGGGGAGAAGGGAGACACAGAGCATGAGCGGGGGGTGGGGGGGAGAAGGGAGACACGGTGCATGAGCGGGGGGTGGGGGGTGGAAAGAAGGGAGACACGGGGCATGAGCGGGGGGTGGGGGGAGAAGGGAGACACAGAGCATGAGCGGGGGTGGGGGAAGAAGGGAGACACGGGGCATGAGCGGGGGTGGGGGGCAAGAAGGGAGACACGGGGCATGAGGGGGGGTGGGGGGAAAGAAGGGAGACACGGGGCATGAGTGGGGGGTGGGGGGAAAGAAGGGAGACATGGGGCATGAGCGGGGGTGGGGAGGAAGAAGGGAGACACGGGGCATGAGCAGGGGGTGGGGGGAAGAAGGGAGACACGGGACATGAGCGGGGGTGGGGGGTAGAAGGAAGACACGGGGCATGAGCGGGGTGGGGGTGGAAAGAAGGGAGACACGGGGCATGAGCGAGGGGTGGGGGGAGAAGAAGGGAGACACGGGGCATGAGCAGGGGGTGGAGGAAGAAGGGAGACACGGGGCATGAGCGGGGGTGGGGGGCAAGAAGGGAGACACGGGGCATGAGGGGGGCTGGGGGGGAGAAGGAAGACACAGAGCATGAGCGGGTGGTGGGGAGTGGAAAGAAGGGAGACACGGCATGAGCAGGGGGTGGGGGGGAGAAGGGAGACACGGAGCATGAGCGGGGGGTGGGGGGGAAGAAGGGAGACACAGTGCATGAGCAGGGGGTGGGGGGTACAGGAGGGAGACACGGGGCATGAGCAGGGGGTGGGGGGAACAGGGCAGACACGGGGCATGAGTGGGGGCTGGGGGAGGAAGAAGGGAGACACGGGGCATGAGCGGGGGATGGTGGGAGAAGAAGGGAGACACGGGGCATGAGCGGGGGGTGGGGGGGAAGAAGGGAGACACGGGGCATGAGAAGGGGGTGGGGGGGAAGAAGGGAGACACGGGGCATGAGCGGGGGGTCGGGGGTACAGGAGGGAGACACGGGGCATGAGTAGGGGGTGGGGGAAACAGGGCAGACATGGGGCATGAGTGGGGGGTGGGGGAGGAAGAAGGGAGACACAGGGCATGAGCGGGGGGTGGGGGGTGGAAAGAAGGGAGACACGGGGCATGAGCGGGGGGTGGAGGGTGGAAAGAAGGGAGACACGGGGCATGAGCGGGGGGTGGAGGGGAGAAGGGAGACACAGAGCATGAGCGGGGGGTGGGGGGGAGAAGGGAGACACGGTGCATGAGCGGGGGGTGGGGGTGGAAAGAAGGGAGACACGGGGCATGAGCGGGGGGTGGGGGGAGAAGGGAGACACAGAGCATGAGCGGGGGTGGGGGGAAGAAGGGAGACACGGTGCATGAGCGGGGGTGGGGGGAAAGAAGGGAGACATGGGGCATGAGTGGGGGGTGGGGGGAAAGAAGGGAGACATGGGGCATGAGCGGGGGTGGGGGCAGGGTGGGGCTCCCACCCCCGCTCATGCCCCACCCCCGCTCATGCCCCACCCCCCGCTCATGCCGGGGCCCCCACCCCTGCTCATGCCCCGTGTCTGCACAGGGCATGAGCGGCGGGTGGGGGGGAGAAAGAAGACACGGGGCATGAGCGGGGGGTGGGGGTGGAAAGAAGGGAGACACGGGGCATGAGCGGGGGGCGGGGGGAGAAGAAGGGAGACACGGGGCATGAGCAGGGGGTGGGGGAAGAAGGGAGACACGGGGCATGAGCGGGTGTGGGGGGCAAGAAGGGAGACATGGGGCATGAGCAGGGGGTGGGGAGAGAAGGAAGACACAGGGCATGAGCAGGGGGTGGGGGGTGGAAAGAAGGGAGACATGGGGCATGAGCGGGGGGTGGGGGGAAAGAAGGGAGACACGGGGCATGAGCGGGGGGTGGGGGGGAAAGAAGGGAGACATGGGGCATGAGTAGGGTGGGGGTCCCACCCCCACTCATGCCGGGGCCCCCACCCCCGCTCATGCCCCGTGTCTGCCCTGTTCCAACAGGACAGACACAGGGCATGAGCCGGGGTGGGGGGAAGAAGGGAGACACGGGCCATGAGCGGGCAGTGAGGGGGGAGAAGGGAGACACGGGGCATGAGCGGGGGGTGGGGGGAGAAGGGAGACACGGTGCATGAGCGGGGGTGGGGGGAAGAAGGAAGACACGGGGCATGAGCGGGTGGTAGGGGGGTACAGGAGGGAGACACGGGCATGAGCGGGGGGTGGGGGGAACAGGGCAGACATGGGGCATGAGCGGGGTGTGGGAGAGGAAGGAGGGAGACACGGGGCATGAGCGGGCGGTGGGGGAGAAGAAGGGAGACACAGGGCATGAGCGGGGGGTGGGGGGGAAGAAAGGAGATACGGGGCATGAGCAGGGGGTGGGGGAGGAAGAAGGGAGACACTGGGCATGAGCGAGGGGTGGGGGGAGAAGAAGGGAGACACGTGGCATGAGCAGGGGGTGGGGGGGAAGAAGGGAGACACGGGGCATGAGTGGGGGTGGTGGGGAAGAAGGGAGACACGGGGCATGAGCGGGGGGTGGGGGGAGAAGGGAGACATGGGGCATTAGCGGAGGGTGGGGGGAAATAAGGGAGACACAGTGCATGAGCAGGGGGTGGGGGGGAAGAAGGGAGACACAGGGCATGAGTGGGGGTGGGGGGAAAGAAGGGAGACACAGGGCATGAGCAGGGGGTGGGGGGAACAGGGCAGACACGGGGCATGAGCGGGGGGTGGGGGGAAGAAGGGAGACACGGGGCATGAACAGGGGGTGGGGGGGAAGAAGGGAGACACGGGGCATGAGCGGGGGTGGTGGGAAGAAGGGAGACATGTGGCATGAACGGGGGTGGCGGGGGAAGAAGGGAGGCATGGGGCATGAGCGGGGGTGGGGGGGGAGAAGGAAGACATGGGGCAAGAGCGGGGGGGTGGGGGGAAGGAGGGAGACACGGCATGAGCGGGGGGTGGGGGAAAGAAGGGAGACACGGGGCATGAGCGGGGGGTTGTGGGGGAAGGGGAAGACACGGGGGGGCATGAGCGGGGGGTGGGGGGGAAGAAGGGAGACACGGGGCATGAGCGGGAGGTGGGGGGGTAGAAGGAAGACATGGGGCTTGAGCGGGGGGTGGCGGGGAACAGGGCACACACAGGGCATGAGCGGGGGCTGGGGGGAACGGGAGGAACACACAGAGCATCAGCGGGGGGTGGGGGAACTGGGGAGACACAGGGCATGAGCAGGGGGGTGGGGGGAAACAGGGCACACACAGGGCATGGGGGGTGGGGGGAACAGGGCACACGGGGCATGAGCGGGGGATGGGGGTGGGAATGGAGGGAGATACGGGACATGAGCGGGGGTGGGGGGAAAGGAGGGAGACACAGAGCATGAGCGGGGGTGGGGGGGAACAGAGGAGACACAGGGCATGAGCGGGGGTGGGGGAACAGGGCAGACAAGGGGCATGAGCAGGGGGTGGGGGAACAGGGCAGACACGGGGCATGAGCAAGGGTGGGGGAACAGGGGAGAGACACACGGGGCATGAGCGGGGTGTGGGTGGGAGGGGGAGAGACACACGGGGCATGAGCGGGGGTGGGGGAGAGACACACGGGGCATGAGCGGGGGGTGGGAGGAGGGGGAGAGACACACAGGGCATGAGCGGGGGTGGGGGGGAGGGGAGAGACACACGGGGCATGAGCGGTTGGTGGGGGGAAGGCAGGAATTAGCTCTTTTTGCTAATATACTTTTTTGGTATGGTTACTTCCTACTATATCAAGATTTATAGGAGCAGTTTTAGCAGTAGTGGTAGCTGCATTTCTTTTAATCATTTTCTGTTTTCTTTTACATTTTGATAGAGGAGGCAAAGTTTCTGTACTGGAAGATTGTTTAGTTTTGCTAAATGACTATTACTTTTTTTGTTTGAACTTTTTCTACAAACTCTGCTAGAGATGGATGCTTATTTTGGACATTTTTATTTTCATTTGCTCTATTTCTGCATTGCTTTCTACAGACTTGCTTTCTTGTAGGCATTCTGTGGGGTCTGTTGAAACAAGAAAAATAGAAGGCATGGGTTGGGCTGTTGTGCAATGTATGTGTTCTGTATGCATGAGTGTTTGAGTATGATGGTAAAGATGTATCTGATGGTGTGTGATTGTGCATTGGGCAGCTACAATTAGTTGGGAAGGGCATTCTTCTATGTGTGTGTTACTATACTGCAGTTCAGATGACAGTAGAAAGTGAGCTAGTGGTGAGGATAAGCACTAATAGTAAATCAAATGGTATAAAATTAAAACAATTCTTTGTTTTGTAATACTAATATTCTAGGGGCTGAGTTATGTTATTTGTGCTTTGAAAAAAGGGGATTTGTGTGCCATTCTGCGTGGTAATCCCTGTTTAATAAATGGTGATTTGTGGGTAGAATGGTACACAAATCTTCATTTGTTTGGTGCACAAATTACATGAATCACCCGCACAGTGTGTTTGAGTAATATATTTTAATAACAAGATGATACATATAACAATTAACATTATAATAGTAACAGTGGAAGCAATTTAAAATTGAGACTCAGACCAAGAAAACAGTAAGTAGCCCAATTAAACTGAAGGGGAGAAGGAGAGTAGGGCAGTAGAAGTGAGAGAGATGGAAGGGCGGGGAAGAGGAGGAGGAGGGAAATTAATGGTGTTAAAGGTGAGAATGGGGGAAGGGAAGGGGGAGATGATTAAGGAGATAAGGCAAGGGGGGAGGGGGCAAGAAGGTGGGAGAGGTTTCATGTTGGGGAATGGAGAAGGAGAGATTTGAGGAAAGTGTAGAATGAGGAAAAGGTAGAAATAGAGCGGAGTTAGAGAGGTAAGGAGTTCCAGTGCAGGGGGCTAGGAGATGGAAGGAGCGGAAACGGGATGTGGCACAAGGAGAAAGAGGAACAGTGAGAAGAAAGAGGTCAGCAGAGTGAAGGGAGTGGGAGGGAGTGTAGAAAGAGAGGAGAGAGGAGAGATAAGGGGAGCAAGATTTTGGAGAGATTTAAAGACTAGGCAGAGAAACCTACTCTTTTTTTGTGGAATGAGCAGGTTTGTTTGTAGTTGGTGTTTGTAGTTCAGATGTTGCTGTTTTCTAGGAGAGTGGTCTTCACTGCAATTATAAAAGAAAGAAGTCAGTAATGTTGTGTGTTTATAGCAGTGATGTTAATTGAGAGATTCATTTTTATGTCTTTGTAGTAGTATTCTTGTTTGATTTCTGAAAATAGTGTGTGCATGCAGTTTCATTTGACTATGTGCAGCCTTTATATTTTATATTATGTTAGTTCAACATGTTTTGTAAATGAGTAGAATATTAAGTGTATGAAATTCACTTGGTTTTTTAAAGCTGTGTTATAGAATGTTAGGCGAAAGAATAAATAATGTTATATTTATTTTGCAATTTTTAATAGGTAAATGGCAGAAACTGTATAGAAAAGCATGGAATATATGTATTTGTGAAGCTGTGGGTAATAAAGTAGGAGGACGTGATTTACAGGTAGTGGTGTTATTGCAGGTGGGAGCATTTCAATGAAAGTCTCTATGTGTGTGAGTGTATGAAGATGTCATGAACCGTCGGACATGCCCCTTCTGGATCTCCTGGTCCTTGGCACATCGAGGCTTACACTCTGTGGTACTTCCAACATGGCCGTTAAGCACCAAACGCTGCCTCCCAGCCTTACGTCCGATGCAGCACGTCCTATAAAGTAGCCCCGCCCCCGCAGCCCGGGGCATCTCAACGCTACTGATTGCTGTGGCTACACGTGTGCTCCGTAGTTCACCTTCACGGAACTCTGTTGTTTCCTGGTTCCCGGACCCTCCGCCTTCTCCTATTATTCTCCTTCCTTCTTATCCTGCTTTCTTTCACGGACTCAGTGTACCCACCTCCGAGTACACTTCTTCGTATCCTGGACTTCCTGGAAGTTTCCTATTGATCCCGGTCATAGAAGCTGAACGAACGCTGGAAGCCGAAGACGGCCGAGCGGGGTTGTACAGAACCCGAACCGCAAATAAGAAAACTCCTCCCAAGGATTCCAGCAAGCAGCGAAAACAGGTGAGAAAAGGGGAAACCTGTGACAGAAGATGCATGAAATTTTACTGGCTGTGTGTTATTTTATAATACACTACTAAGTGTTTTTCCACAATGATATTGTTATTTCTTCCATCTTCTAATATTAATCATTTTTTAGATAGGTGTGTGTGTAAAAAACATAATTAGATAGCAGACAGGTTTGTTTGTTTGTTTGTTTTATTATTTATAATGTGCAGATGTACCCATGGGTATTAAGGCGCAACATTTACAAGAATATGCAAAGTTTAGTTACAATATAAAATGTACATGTTGACAATGGAAGTATATACAAAGCATAATGAGGAGAACAAGCAATATATACAATATAAAGAAGAGTGCAAAGTGGGTGCACGAGGTTACACAGTGTGCAGATAGCATGGAGTGATAGCCTTGGCACTTAGCTATCTTGGTGGTCCCTTGTTTTCAGCCATGAGACTACCATGGATCGGAATTTCAGGTAGGACATGTCTACTCTAAGGTTGGGAGGCAAGGAGTTCCACAGTTTGGCTGCTTTTACCAGGAAACTGTTACCTCCTATGGTGGCAAGTTTGAAATTTGGGACAGAGAGGCAGTCTTTGTATGCCATTCTGAGCGGTCTCAAGGATGCTTGTCTGTGGAATCTGTTGATCAAATAGATTGGGGCGGCATTGTTAAGAGATTTGTAGGTAAGTGATGTCGTTTTTAGGAGAATTCTGTCTCTAGTGGATAGCCAGTTGTACTGTTGGCTGAGTCCTGTAATGTGCTCTCTTCTAGGGATGACTAGGGCTGCTCTCAGGGCATTGTTCTGGAGGGTTTGTAGCTTGTTGGTGGTAGCCTTGGAAGTTCCCAGGTAAAGGGCGTTGCAATAATCACGGCGGGAGAGTATAGGGCTCTAACGAGTGTGAGGCAGCCAGTGTCTGACAGAAATGGTTTAGCTGAGCGGATTAATTTGCAAGTGTCTGCAGTTGAGGATGCCAGGGATCTCAGTTGTCTTTTGAAGGAAAGTCCAAGTAGAGACCCAATGTTTTGACTTCCTGTCCAACTTTGATATTGTTCCCATCTATCATGAAGGAGTTGTAGGCAGGGCTAAGTTTCTTTAAACTGGACGTAGTACCCAGGATGATAAGCTCCGTTTTCTCATCATTCAGGCATAGTCCATGAGTGGCCATCCATGCCTGAATGATGATGTACACCCTATTTAGCAAGGCCAAATCCTTTTCATAATCTCCAGAAAGTGGAAGGTGGATCTGGGCATCATCTGCGTAGTTAGTGTAGGTGATACCGAGATGATCCAAATCATCGAAAAGGGGCTTGGTAAATATGTTGTACAGTTTGGGGGAAATGCAGGAGCCCTGTGGGACACCACAAGTGATGGGAATGGGGTCTGCAACAGCAGTGGGAGAGAAGACCCTCATGGTTCTTCCGTTAAGGAATGAGGTGATCCATTTGATGGCCTCTGGAGAGAAGTGTGCTGCTGTATGGAGGTGTGAGCATAGGACAGAATGGTTGACCAAATCGAAAGCTGCAGATAAGTCAAGGAGGAGGAGCAAGGCAACTTGCCCTTTGTCCCTGAGTGTATCAATCTGAGCTTTCAGGTCAATAAGTGCAGTTTCAGTCCCGTGTTGAGGACGGAACCCTGATTGTCTGGATCCTAAGAGGTGGTGTTCTTCCAGGTGCTTCTGTATTTGTACATAGGCAACTTTGTCAAGGATTTTTAGTAGGAAGGAAACAGTGGTTATAGGTCGGTAATTTGTGGGTGTGGCTGGGTCCAGAGTAGGTTTTTTTAATAATGTAAGTACCCAGGATTGTTTTAGGTTGGAGGGGATGGAGCCAGTGTTGAAGGAGGCATTGATCAGTTTAGTGATGAAGGGTGAGAGGTCGCAGGCGGCATCTTTGATGAGCTGTGCTGGGCACAGATCTCCCTGGCAGTTAGATGGTTTCAAAGACAGGATCATTTTTTCTACTTCAAGAGTATTGACTTTGGAGAACTTGAAGCAGGTGGGATCTGTGGTCGTGTGCTTATCCTGAATTTTGGAAGGGAGAGTGTTATAGGGCAGCTTTTTTGCTAGAGATTTTGCTTTGAAGGGTCACAATCTTATTTACCAAGGCATTTTGAATTTCTGAGCCCCATTTTTTATCTTTGGTGCAAGTATCAGGGGGTAGTATGGGGCTTTCTACTTCTTTAAGTGTAGAGTTCTTTCATATTAGATTTAGCTTGGGATATGCGAGAGTCAAAGGAAGTTCGTTTAGCCAGGTAGATTTATTTTTTATAAAGTGCGGTTAGTTTGGAGAGTTTGAGTTTGTTTGCGGCTGAAGAGGATTTTTTCCAGGTGGCCTCGCAATTTCTTTTTTGCTGCCTTAGGCTTTTGAGGAATGGAGTGTACCATTTGTTGAGGTGCGTTTTCGGTTTGCTAGGTCTAACTTTAAGTGGGGCGATGAGGTCCAATGAGGAAGCCATGACCTTGTTGTATTCTTCAACCAGGATCTCTGGATCCAAGTTGTCAGGGAGTGTGTTAAGTGTGGGGAGTAGGTTCGGGATGAGTCTTTCTGGTATAATGTATTTCTTGTTTCTGGTGAGAGAAAGAGGGGCCGTGGTGTTAGGCGGAGGTGGGGGTCTGTCGGTGGACAACAAGAAAGATACCAGGTGGTGATCGGTCCAGACTAGTGGTGAGGTATTTGTGATGTTCGCTAAGCAGTTGTGGTCGGCCACCCAATCAAGTATTCTACCTTTCGAATGAATGGGTGCCATACTTCTTTGTGCAAAGCCTAGTTCAGCAAGAGTGTTAGCTATAGTGCTGGCTGTTTGGTCTGCCGGGTCGTTGTAGCCCATGTTAAAGTCCCCCAGGGTGAGAACTTGAGAGGAGCTTTTAGGATTGCTAGAAAGAATGGCATTGAGGTCTTCATCAAAGGTGCCAATAGGGCCTGGCGGGCGGTAAATCAAATGGATATTAAGGGTCTGGCTATTAGTAAGTGGGACTTTCACTGATAGTGTTTCACAAGAGTGGACATTGGTGGAGGTAGCTAGTCTCATGGACAGACTGCATTTGTGTATAATGGCGACACCCCCTCCTCTGGAGTTGGGGCGATCTTGCCTCAGGATGGAATAGTTATCTGGGACTGCTAGCATGAGCATGGGGCATGCTGCAGGGTATAGCCAAGTCTCAGTGATAGCGAGAAAATCAAGATCTTCTTTAAGGATCAAGTCTGCGATTTCTATGACGTGAGCTACTAATGCTCTGGCGTTGATCAGAGCTCCCTTGATTTTAGGGCTGGCTGTGTTTTTAGTAATAGTTGTATGACGTTTGTCCTGTGTTAATTCAAGAATGCCCTGACTCAGAAGGTTGTGAGGGGGTCTGGGGGTAAGGTTGTATGGTGGATTAGAAGTTTCGGTGGCAGGACTGGATCGAGGAGGCTGCTCTTTGGACTTCTGTAAAGTGGGCAGCGAGCGGGCGAGAGGCTCATACATTTTGGCTAGTCTAGCTCTAAATCCTAGGTTCCTATCTATGGTAGTATGAGGGAGACTGGTGGGTAGTAGCTGAGGGTTGTTTATGTCTAAGTGTGGTGCCTGGTTGATAAGCGTGGATGGAGAAGGCATGTTGGGTAAATGCGGAGCCATCTTAAACTGAGTTACACTGTTCAGGACGATGAGGACGCGGGCAAACAAACTAGTAGTAGATGGAAACATACTAAGTAGTGGTGAGAATATTGGTAGGCAAGGGAATAGACTTAGTAATGCTAGTTAGGCCAGTGTGCATTTATATTATGGACCTAGGCTATAGGACACCAACTAGATTCAAATATGGAATGATCCTAAAATGCATAGGACACCATCTAAATACAAATATGGCAATGAGGCTAATAATGCATAGAACACCATCTAGATTTGAATATGGCAATGAGGCTAAAATAGAACACCATCTAGATTCAGAATAAGGCAGTGAGGCTGAAATGCATAGGACATAATCTAAATTCAAATATGTCAGTGAGGCTAAAATGCATAGAGCACCATCTAGATTCAGATATGACAGTGAGGCTGAAATGCATAGGACACCATCTAAATTCAAATATGGCAATGAGGCTAAAATGCATAGAGCACCATCTAAATTCAGATATGGCAGTGAGGCTGAGATGCATAGGACACCATCTGAAATCGAAATATGGCAGTGAGGTTAGGATGCATAGAGCATCAACTAGGTTCAGATGTGGCAGGAGGGCTAGAATACATAAAGCACCCTCTAAGTTCGAAATTTTAGCAGCTAAAGTGGGTTGCAGCCCATCAGGTAGGGCCTAGTCTAGGGGACACATGGGCAGGTGTAATAGGCTAAGTTAATTAGTATGCGGAGGTTCGCATGCAGTGTTTACGGTTACACAAAGGGTTGACTTGGTGCACAAGTCGGTTAAAGGGAGAGCAGGTGTGCACACTTAGGCAATGTCTTGGTGCTCATACGAGTTTGTCAGGAGTCAATGACGGTAGCAGGGGTGTCGGAATGGCGGTGAGGCATAAAGTTACCTTGGTGGTGGTAGACGTGGGCCAGAAGGTCTGGTAGACTGGACGGCAGAGATGGCAAGAGCAGGCAGAGAACAGGTGAGCAGAGCTCCTGCTCAGATGCCAGCTCAGGTTATAAGACTTGCGGTAGAACGCTCCTTACCGTTCCAGGATGCGAACAGGGGCAAACAGGGCCTTTGTACGGCCTTCGTACAAGGCCGGCACATCCGCCTCCCGGCGGATGCAGAATGCAAATTATGGTCCGGATCGAGGCTCAGCCTCGGTTTGGAAGTGATAGTTGATTTTAGCAGATGAAAAAAATGACAATAAGTTCATTTTATCGGCTATACAGGTTAAGTGGCAGTTACTCTGTTTATATTCATTTATAAGAGTTGTACATGTACTGTGCAGAAAATATGCATACCTGTATTTTGTATTCATGCATGTGGATATGCATGCAGCTGCAAGTAGAAATCTTGAAGACTTGTACAGTAGTTTTTGTAGTAGGTGCTTTCCAATGATATGAGCCTTGTACTCAGAGTGATCTACAGTACATTTGAAGTGCTGAACTCTGATGATGGAGTTAGCTGTAGAGGTCTTGGATGTGACTGGTGGATGGTTGTTTGACTGGTTAGCTGTATCCAATCAGGGAATGGCACAGAGAGTAAAGTGAAAATGGTAGGAGGGCTGTTCAAGTTACGATATGTCCGCGAACATGGCGGTAGTCTGCGGACATCGCGTATTACATACATGGATTTTGGGGTGGAAAGGCATGTAAATGAGAATGAGCAGAGCAATTGATTGGTCAGTAAAGTTTAGTGGGTGTGTTGTGTAAGGAGAGAGTTTGTCAGAAAGTCTTTTTCCTGAGAGAAGAACAGTTAGCTATGGCTGTGTGTTTCAGAAAACAGATTGTCTGGATTTTGGGAAACTCATGGATACATTGGTTGGAGGTGCATGCACAATGCTGTGGAGTAGCTGCAGATCTTGGATTCCCTCATGTGGAAGTGCACTGCCATGGAGTGCTGCATGGAATGAAGTGGCTGGATTTGGTACCTCTCTGTGCTAGTTTGGAGACAGAGCTTCATCCAGACATAATTATAATTCATTGTGGAGGGAACAGTTTAGGGCAGGTGTCAGGAATTTCTTTGCAATTTGCGATGAAAGGAGGACTTGGGAGGGTCATGAACATGTTTCCAAATTCCCAAGTAATATTTTCTCGTATTGCGCAGAGACAAATGTGGCTGCGTTCTTCTTCATTTGGTCCACAAATGGAGAAAGCAAGGCGGAATGTTAATCAGCCTGTTTGTGCCTTTCTAATAGATGTTGGCATGTCCTCTTTTCACAATGAAAATATTATAGCACCTACATTTTTCGCAGAGATGGAGTCCATTTTACTTATGCTGGTAATCAGATTTTTTGGAGAAATGTACAAAATGCATTGCGTCCTTTTGTGGAATTACAGCCATCCATTTTGAAGTAGGTGTTCACTATTTCAAGCTTTTCAAACACAAAAAACACCACCAAAAGGCTCTTTTCAGAGCCACCACATCCTCCTAGAGAAAAGTGCAATGATTTTGATAGGGTAGTTCCCCAAAATTTTAGATGTTCGCAAACTGTCGGCGGACTTCTAAAAAATAAAATGCACAGGGCCCTGCTCCATTTATTTCTCACTTCTATTTTTAGACTGTGAAAGGCGCCTATGAAAAGAGCCTTTTTTGGGGGGATTTTTGTTGTTTTATATTTTTTTGTTTTTTTTACTCACGACACACTAGGAGAGGAGGGGAAAGGAGGGTAAGAGGGTACACCAACCACAGGGATAAGAAAGGGTGGGTGGAGTGGGGGAGATGTAGGGTGGGTCTTACTTAGGTGGTGGGCAGGTCTTCTCATGCTCCCAGACCGTAGTCTCGAAAGCACTTTGAAGTCTCTCCCCCCTCCAGGATACTGCGTCGCAGTACGTGCACAAAACAGTGACCCTTGAAAGGTAAGGGTCATCAGAATTGTGAATGGCCTGTGTGGCAGCTGGAGGGATGCGCTCTCCCACAGGAGTGTCTCTTGTGGTGAGAGGAGCGGAAATGGAGGATGTAGTAGAGGAACTCAACCTACTATGCTCCTCACAAGGTACAACCTTGCGAACGGCCCCACCGTGGAACGACCTTAGGTGTCGCTTCATAGTTGTCGTACCAAAGCTGTACAAACTCAGCACCATATTGCACTGGTTGCAGGTGACCTTGTTCACACGTGCCTTGGGTACGTTATCATGAATGGTAAATAATCGCCACACCCAAGACTCACACCAAGTGCTGGTAGTACGGACTTCTACTACCTCATACTCGTCATCCTCTTCATCCTTCTCTACATCCTCATGCCTGTTCCCCTCTTCAGGCCTTTGGGGAGGTGCCAATGAGGATGAGCTCTGGGGTGTGGCCTTTTATAGGGGTGCGGTTGCATGGTTCGTGGACACCCGCACTGTCCACGGACCGATCAAACACCCCAAAAAGGCTCAAAAAGTTCCAAAAAGTATGTAGAAAGTCAGGGTCATTGTCTGTGACATGTGCTATGGTGAATTTTTACTATTAAATACTGTGGATTGCCTGAAAAGGTACTTTTAAAATGTTCTGGGACCTGGATAGTATCTGCAATTCAGGACACACACTCAGTGTGGGTGCGGTCACATGACGGCGTCGTGAACATGTCCGCAAAGGGAACGGGTGTCTGCAGGACACCAAATGCACGGGAACGGTCATGCGCATGCGCACAGGTGTTCTAAGGACAATGTTCGGGTCCTGAAGCTAATTAAAAGTGCGACACAAGTGAGACGAGCAGTTACGGACAGGCGCAATGTTCGGAGAACTTATGGGTGTGGTGCGCATGTGCGTAGATGTTCTTCAGGCAGTACCGACAGGTATAGTGTCCTTAGAACACCCCCATTTTTGTGTAAATACGGACATTCAGGACACTGTGTTTGTTCTTAGAACAGTTTCAACTTGCCTGCGAACAGTACAGACAGGTATAGTGTTCTTGGGACACCTCCATTTTCATTTAATTACGGACATCCCGGACACCTCGTGTGTTCTTAAAACAGTTTCAACTTGCCTGTGAATAGTACGGACAGGTATAGTGTTCTTAGGACACCTCCATTTTCATTTGATTACGGGCATCCCGGACACCGCGTGTGTTCTTAGAACAGTTTCAACTTGCCTGCGAACAGTACAGACAGGTATAGTGTCCTTAGGACACCTCCATTTTGGTTAATTTCGGACATCCCGGACACCGAGTGTGTTCTAAGAACGGGTCCATTTTGCTTGCGGACAGTACGGGCAGGTATAGTTTTCTTAGGATAGCCCGCATTTTGGTTAATTGCGGACATCCCGGACACCGAGTGTGTTGTAAGAACGGTTCTATTTTCTTTTCAGACAGTACGGACAGGTATAGTGTCCTTGGTACACCTCCATTTTGGTTCATTACGGACATCCCGGACACCAAGTGTGTTCTTAGAACAGTTTCAACTTGCCTGCAAACTGTACGGACAGGTATAATCTTCTTAGGACACCTCCATTTTCGTTTGATTACAGACATCCCGGACACCATGTGTGTTCTTAGAACAGTTTCAACTTGCCTGCGAACAGTACGGACAGGTATAGTGTTCTTAGTGTTCTTAGGACACCTCCATTTTCATTTGATTACGGATATCCCGGACACCGTGTGTGTTCTTAGAACAGTTCCAACATGCCTGCGAACAGTACGGACAGGTATAGTGTCCTTAGGACGCCTCCATTTTGGTTAATTGCAGACATCCCAGACACTGAGTGTGTTCCAAGAACGGTTCAATTTTGCTTGCGGACAGTACGTACAGGTATAGTGTCCTTAGAGAACCCCCATTTTGGTTAATTACGGACATCCCGGACACCCGCGCTGTCCGCAGACACCCTAACTGCCTTTTAAAAAAAGAAAGATACAGAGGACTGAATTAAAACACACATATTCTTTTTTTATTATATACAAGTATAACATTTATGAAAGAGAGGGGGAAGAAGAAACTGACACAAACACAGGGGAATTGGGGGTTTCAAGAGGATGTATAGGAGGAGATGAAGGGATGGAAGTCTCATCAAAACATTTTTCTTCATGGAGAGGGTTTGGGGATAATTGACTGGGATATGGAGAGGGGGGACAGGTACATGTGGGAAAATGGTATTTATGTTTTTCTTTTATGTGGTCCTCCACAAAGTTTTTCAAATGGTTGAAATTTGCCATGAGCATGTCCATTTTTTCTTCCATGCACTGGAGTGTCTTTTCCAATGTATCTTTTGGTGGACTATTTTCAATGTTTGTATGGTCTGTTAAAAAATATATATATATATATATATATGTTAAGTGTACATAAAGTAATGCTTATTAATTTGGTTATATAGAGAAGTGTCTACCATTAGTATTACTATCTTCAGACGTTTCCTCACGTGGGAAATTCTCCTCAAGCCACTCCAAAGTACTGGACATTTCTGTGAAAAGAAAAATTATATTACTTTTATTGTATCTAATACAGAAATGTTTTAAATATATAAGAAAAACTTACTAGCTTCTGGTCTGTAGATCTGCTGTTGCTCCTAGTTGTGCAGTTTCTTTTAGGTAATTATGTTGGAAGCCTATCTTTCTTCTTTTGTTATACTCCATTTTAGTACATATAGTATTTAAATGGATGGTTGATGTGTTAGATATATAGGTTCCACTTCTTATTTATTACTACATATAATATGTTTGTGTGCTGGTTTTTGAACTTGTGTACTGTTCATATGGCATGATATAACAATTTAAGATACCCCTTGAGTTTTTGGGTAGTGTTGCTGTTGTCCGCGTCTGTCTGCGGTCATACGCACAGTCCGCAGACATCAAAATCATTAGCTGGGGGTTCAGTATGTTCTATGTTACATGTATATAAGGTCTGGGATATTAAGGTTAAGTTGTGCTACTAAGAACCTATGAAATTCAGTTAAAAAACCTTGTTAAAGGGACGTTATGGTTAAGTTGCGCTACCAAAAACCTATGAATTTCAGAAAAAAACTTTGTTTACACCGGAAAAAGATTTCATTTTTTATTACCAGAACATTATTTTTGGCAATGTAACTGACGTACTATCTTTCTGTGTAGCTGTAATTTTTTTTTTGTTATGGAGAGTGCAGATTCTCGCCGTTTGTAGGCTATCACCAGATTCACCCATGTTCAACGCTAATATTTCTTTAAAATGTCCTGTATGACCACATCGATTTGTGTATCAGTTTCCACGTTCTTTTTGTGTTTTTTGAAATTGTTTGCTAAAGGTTGGGTATTGATACGTATTTTCTGTTATGTTTTCCGAACAGCTACATCCTGCTTTACTGTGATTGCCATGTATTCCAGAAGCCAAGGGATTTTTTGCACGCCAGAATCACGTACTCGTGACCGGCTGCCTAACCGTCACTGTTTTGTGGGACGATCGCACAGGACCCATTTGTCCGTACGCTGTAGTGGCCATTAGGAGTAACATAACATCTTTTATGGTGGTCTAGGCCAAAGTTCATGCCGACGCCCTGGAATTCACTGTGCGACCGAAGTGGTTCCTTTATCGAAAACGAATACTTTGTGTATGGGAAAAGAACAACGTGTGCCTCACAATTAACATTTTCCATCACGAGCGCAGAAACAATTTTGCAATTTGCTTGCATATGGGACTAGTCCGATGTTTTTGGACACTTTATTGTGAAATAAAAATACTTTACAAATTGTAAAGTGTTACTGTTTTCTTTTAAAAAACGGTTTATTATTTCAAATTGTGATGTGCTATGTTGTTTGTCAATGTGTGTTCATTTTCAGGTTCTGCGTCCCAGCACCTAGGTGCTTATGAGCATATTTGGCTATGCTGGAGAGGAATGTCATCCAGAAAGGTGTTGAATATCACTAGGGTTGGTTATGTGAGGGTCAGGGGCGGGCCATATGATTTAGTGACGTTAGGGCAATTTATCTTAGCCAGATGCAGCAATGGATAAGATTAGCACAAGATGGATGCACTCTGCTGTCAGATTTCGTATGTTTCTAAAAGAGGAAAAATGAGGTAATGTGCACTGAAAATCTTTGCGATAGATCAACATTTTTAAAAAAAATACACGGTCGAACCCTCGGGATAATAATATTTTCTGACCGTTGCACTTGTGAAACTTATGAAATTATGTGTGGGGAGGTGAAGGTTAATGCTCATGGTTGAAATACTTCTGACGTGATTGCAAATGAGTTTACAAAGTTTGTTGGGATTTTGTGCACACCTAATATGACAAATCATTTCTGTATTCTTTTGACAGTTTAAAAAAAAAAAACTTGGGTGGATTTACAGTAAATTTGCGTAAGGCTGATTGGCAAACACCGAAAAGCATGGCGTTGGAGATGTGGCAGTGTTTTCATATTTGACAAGTTGTAAAAATAGCTGTACAGCTTCAGTTACTGAGGGGTAGGCTATAGCCATGGGCAGTGTGCAGAATGTCGGGGTCATGGTTTAAGCTCATGATCCGGACAATGTGGCTACTGTCCATTACCAGAAGGGGCAAAACATAGGATTAAAGTGGCCATGTCCACCTACGACTGGCTTTGTGGTAAAGTTGTTCCACATTAGGATACATTTTAAAGGGAAGAAAAATGTGCTCATGGTAATATGGTCACAGGGTTTCCTTTTTGCTTTTTGTAGGCTGCAATGGGAAGCGAAGAAGGCCCTGTATGGAACACCTGCCTTCCCTTTCTATGGTGTCCATCTTAGAAAATGATTTTCTTTCCTAAAACGGGATGCCAGAGGCATCCCGGTTTAGGACAAAAAATCATCTTTTTTAGTGGCACAGGAAAATCTAGATTGTTAATGGCATTCCTCCCCCATTTTACGGGTGGAAGGGGGTAATGATCCAGAGACCTTGTTATGAACTCTTGCTTTGATTGGGCTGATAACTTGTCCTGCTGGCTCTTTATCCACCGTTCCAGTCCCTGGAACGGACGATGAACTCTACAATATTCCCATTAGCATAACACAAACTGCAAATGGAAATGTTGGAAAATCTCATTGCGTCTATGTACTTTAATACGAAATATAAAGTAGATGGAGTCTATGCGTTTTTTTTTTTAGTTCCATTTTTTTACTGTGAAAGGTGGATCATAAAGGAACATTTATTTTGTTTATGGGTGGCTTTTTTTGGGAGGACAGCTAAGAATGAAAGCTTACAGACGGAACTGAGGAAAGAGGCACCTACCAGTAATATGGAGGGGTAGGTGGATGGGGGAAAATGTTGTGCGTGTGTTATTTGTAAGCTAGGGGCAGTGTTTCTCATGCTCCTTTATTACAGCAGTGGTGCTGTTTCTTGGGGAGGAGGGATGGCCTTAGCTGATGTCGTTTTAAGATAAATAGCAGTTTTGCTAAAAGTATTTACTGTGTACTAGATTGTTAATGGCGGAGTACGAATAGGTGTTGGAGTTGTGCAAGGGAAATATTGAAGTTGCAAGTTCCTACAGCAGTACAAAATGTACTTCCACACTGTCTACGAGGCACAGATCTTATTGTGAGGTGTGTACGGGTTTTCGGACACGTCACCTTGCTGTGCGCCAGCATATGGTCATGTGGCATTCTTCGGAAGGTGTGCAATGAAGTCAGATGTTCGTTTACATTATGGTTACGTGCCACTACTAGAAACCTATGAAATTCTTTAAAAGAACTTTGTTAAAGGGACGTTATGGTTAAGTTGTGCTACTAAAAAGCCATGCAATTCAGTAAAAAAAACTTTGTTAAAGGGACATTATGGTTAAGTTGCACTACTAAAAACCTATGAAATTCACACAAAAAAAACGAAAAACCCTTGAAATTCACCAGTTATGGTAAGCTAAGCAACCATAACTCACGCCACCATTGTGCACTGCTAAGACTAACACCCAGGACATGAAAGATGACATCACAAATTGTCCCATTAAAGATTTTTTGTGTGAATTTCATAGGTTTTTAGTAGTGCAACTTAACCATAACGCCCCCTTTAACTTAAGTTTATGTGATATATATATCACATGGACGCGGTAGCGTCCATGTAGTTATGGTTAAGTTGGTGTTTCCATATGAAGAGCATTTTCTGGGTGGCTTATAACTTTGCTCCCTCTGGACGAATCCTCACCAAACTTTGCATAATAAGTATATGGCCCACTCTGAATGTTTTTGCAAAGTTTGGAGAGGTTTGGTCCAGGGGGGGCAAAGTTATTGGGGGGTCCCAAAACTTTTGTTTTTTCCCATAGACATAATGGGAAAAAACTTTGCGCACGCCTACAGCCCAAACCGCTGAACGGATTTACACCAAATTTGCGGCAGGAGTGGGGGCTTGGTCCCGAAAGCGTGCTTTTGCAAATTTGGTGTAAATCCGTCCTGTAGTTTTTTTTTAAAATGACCAAAATGTAAGGCAAAAAAAGTAGTGATATGGCCGTTCGCTCCGCGGATGGACTTCCCTGTTCGCTCCGTGGACAGCGCCCCGATTGGCCAAGCGTCTTGCGTAATGTCCGTGGATGTGCAACGTGTTTGCTGATTGGACGGCGTGGTGCGTGAAGCGCATCAGATTTTTTGTATTGCCCGCCATCTTGCATTCGCTGACGACCACGGACAGCGCGGTGAAACTTGGATTAAAAATTGTATTTAGTGGAGTGTGTTGGTGTGTAAGAGTGTTTGGGAAGGGTGGGGGAGTATGAGATAGGTTCAATGTTCTGTTTTTTTTATGTGCTAGACGCTTTTGTTGTGTTCGATTTGTCTTCGGACAACACGGCTGTTCTGGAATTTTCTATATAAACTAAATGGTGGGGTGTTCTGAGGACGGAGTATGTGTCCGTTTTGTTCGTAAGCAAGCGAAAATTGAGCAAAGAACACTCGCCGTGTCCTTAAATGTTCGTACATAAACAAAATGGGGGTGTTCTGAGAACGCTGTTCGTATTGTTCGTTGTCAGGTTGAAAGTGTTCTAAGAACCCTCCTTATGTGCGCTGACATTACAATTTCCTATGGGCCTTACCCGACTTTTGGTCCACTAAACAAACGATAAATCAGGCTGCTGTGCGTCGACATTATGTGATAATCCTATCACTTGCCACATCGACCTGGCTGACCTGTTTTTGCGACACTAAATCATATCTCCCGCACCTAAGCCTGACATTATCAAAGCATTCATATTCCCCGTCTCTCTCGGTGACGTTACAGTGTGCGTAGCCAAACGCGCCCAGTCGTCTCCAGTCCTACGTGACTTTACACAGAACCCGGAAAACAACACACATCATCTCACAACACAGCGCACCACAATTCGGAATATGAAACTGTGATTTAAAAGCAAACAGCAATATTGTACATTTCGTAAACTACATTTATTTGACATCAAATGTTTAGAGAATATTCAGCGATTTGCATTTGTCTTTGCTGTCGATCCGCAAAAGCTCATCTTGAGTCACGCGCTGTTCCTTTGCGCTACACAGGGTGTTGGTTTATGATAAAAAAAGGACTGTGGTTGCACTGATAATCAGAAGGCTGTTCCAACAACGAGGCATTAGACCACCATAACGGTTGGTATGTTGCTTCTAGCCGCTAGTACCGCGTAAGGGCATATTGTTCCTTGGCGATTGTCCCATAAAATGGTGAGGGTCATGAAGTTGTTTACTAGGAGCTGCACCTGGCAGTTAAAAAATCCGTCGGCCGGGGTCTGAAAATCGTGGCATTGACAGTAGGGAAGGATGTACCTGTTTTAAAAACATAAATTATTCTCACCAGCCGATCTTCATTAAAAATATTCATTTTATTTATTAGGGCGTGAAACTATTTGCTAGTGAGAATAGTGCAACGGAGTATGTTAACTTATTCCCACTAACCCACCCTCTCTTCTCTGCCTTTTTCAGAGCCGTCTGAGGACCACTTCGGTGGTGATAGTGCACGGTACAAAACAATATGCCACATTGAACGAACAAGTACAACTTAAGCGAACTTTAACGCCACGCTATTGTTATTATATTCCGGTATTAAATAATCTAAAGGGTTACTTACATTATATTGGCATTTTCCATTGTCTACGCGTAAATGCAGTCCCTAAATACGACTCCGTCTGTGCCAACGATCTTTCTCATAGTGATATAATATATCAAAGTGGTTTCGTTTCAGAAATTTCATCCTTATCTTCTCTTACGTTACTCCACCCCTACTTCAAAAGAAGTCTTTTGGCACGATCCCTGTCTGTCAAGGTAAAAAAACAATAGAACCCATAGTGCGAGTCGTGGGCCACTCCGGCCTGCGAGCAAAAAAATTGAAGCAGCTGACCTTCACTGTGAACAAGCATAAATTCTTACTTTGCAACATTCTGTGTAAAGCCATCCCTGAGAAGTTGCTTTTTACACTCCATCTTTGTATATTGTCTGCGTGCTAATGACAAAAGTTTGTTAAAGCGAGGTTATGGTTAAGTTGCGCAACTAAAAACCTATGAAATTCAGTAAAAAAACTTTGTTAAAGGGACGTTATGGTTAAGTTGCGCTACTAAAAACCTATGAAATTCAGTGAAAAAACTTTGTTAAAGTGACATTATGGTTCCAAGTAAAACCGAAAAACCCCTGAAATTCGCCAGTTATGGTAAGCTAAGCAACCATAACTCGCACCACCACCGATTATCTTCATGCACAGAAAGGATTGCTGTCTTTCAAGCTTGTGTCTTCCCCTATGTATATGTTTCATATGATGTGACTGGACTCTAAGGGAATTACTGTTAGAACCTACTTGAAGGATAAGTCTACAAATATAGTATGTTTACAATTTTTAGTTCCTGATTGTTACTGAAGAAAACCATGTGGTTAATATGTCAGTAAAGGAAAAAAGAGGGAGCCAGACATGTGATGTCATCAGTGATGTCATGAATGACATTTGTGATGTCATCTTTGATGTCCTGGGTGTTAGTCTTAGCAGTGCACGGTGGTGGCGCAAGTTATGGTTGCTTAGCTTACCATAACTGGCGAATTTTAGGGGTTTTTCGGTTTTACTTGGAACCATAACGTCCCTTTAACAAAGTTTTTTCATATGAATTTCATAGGTGTGCCGGTGCATCCGACCTCCCCATTCCCATTGAGCCCTGTGGGGCTCACATGGGTATGGGGAGTAAAAGTTTCTGGCCCCTGGCAATGGGGAAATACACGGTCCGCCAGGGTTGTAATGGTCCTGTATTTCACCATTGCCAGGGGCCGGAAAGATATGCATGTTTGGCGGCAGTCTGCCGGTTTCACCGGTAAGTCTACCACCAAACTTGTAATGAAGCCCAGTGACTCACTCGGAAGACTGTAGGTGGTTGGTGCCTTCATTATTCTCATTGGTTCAGAAGGATCAGCAGGCATCACCACCTGGGGCCTGAGAGAAGTGGAACTCTGCCCTTAGGAAAGTTATCGCTGATGAGCCATGAATGCATGAATGTATGCTAATGAAGGAGTTATCACTCATCTGTAGGATTACGTGAACACGTTTCAAAGTTATTAACCCATTACAGTTCTCGCCTGCCTAGATGGGTTAAATTGGTTAATTCAGCTTGGAATGGGTCCTTCCCCAGATGTGGTACACCTGAAGCTGCCTTCCTGCCTATCTTGTAGAACTGGCAGCAATTATTTATTTCTGGATGAACATAAATGTTACCATCATTAAAATTACGTGTACCAAGTGGTAATGGCCTGGTAAACAATTTAATAGAGCCAAGTGCAGTAAATTGTCCTGCACCACTGCAAGGTTTCTATAACACAGGCTTAAAACACTCTTTATCAATTGTGTAATGTACTCAACTGTTTATCAATAACAACGCCGGTTAGATAGAAAAACTTCAATTACAACACTTAGGGCCAAATCATGGATGAATTACTGCCTGGCGAGGCGAAAGGTAATTATACCCACTGGGCCATAAAGTCCAGGCGGAGGGTGATTACATAAAGTAACACATGCTGCCCCACCCTCTCCACTCCTGCCACGAGTTCTGGGTAGAAGTCCCTGCTGACTGGATGCGTCCCGCTACAGTACTGCCGGGATCCTATCCTGGGTGATAGTGCACCACCCCAGGGTAGCCCTGTTACCGCTCAGTGGCCCGCTGCTGCCCACTTCTGTACTAGGTCTTATTTGTTTTGAATTTGGTATGCAAATATAGGAGCACAAGCATTACACACATTTAAAAGCATGAGGACAGTTGTACATGTTAAGAATTGATATATTAAATCATGGACCAGTTTACATTTAAGCAATAAGCAGTCATTCCATGGGTTGTACTTGGTGGTAATAGCCCGGGTCCAGAGTTAATAGACACACATGCAGCAAGGTTTCCGGATTATTCTCACCTGATGCCGCCTGCTGAATGGGTACTTATTGATATTAGCACCCCACGGTTGAAAACCAGGGTGCTGAGAACAAAAACTGTGTCTAAAATAACAGACTGCAGCGACCTTGTGACCCGTTGTTCATTATTATTATTTGTTTTAATTATATTTTAAATGTGTGTAGAGTGCTACCTGCCTCAGGAAACGAGACAGGGACGAACAACACAGAGGCGTCAGAAACCGTGTGGCTAACTGGGGCTTGATCAGAAGAGGAGTTGAAGAGGTGGTCTTTAGCCTCTTCTTGAATTATGAGGTAGTTTCGATTGTTCTGAGATCCATGGGGAGGACATTTCAACAGGCTGGCCCTGGAACATCAAACCAAGTTCCTCCAAATTTGGTAAACTTGAATCTGGGCTGCTTAAGTTGGGATTGATCCCTGGATCTGAGATTGCGAGCGGGCACATATGCCTTCAGGCCGGCAATGAGGTACCCGAGAGCTTCATTACTCAGACACTTCTGGGTCAGAGTGAGAATCCTGTGCGTGATGCGATGTTTTATTGGCAGCCAGTTCAGTTTCCTCCTTGCGTCCATTGTGTGAGCATGCCTGGCTAGGCCTAACGTCGCTTGTACTTCGCCATTTTGGATAACTTGAAGGGCAGATATGTTGGTGAGAGAAGAGCCACCCAGAAGACTATTACAGTCATCCAGGCGGGAGTTTACGAGAGAAGAGGTTTCTTCAGACAAAAAGAAACTCCCTAAAGATGGCTGCCAGGGAAATGTTATGTTACCTTATGCCATTATGATTTATACCATGCTCTGCTTCAATTTGCATGGTCTCCATGAGCTCTTTGTGCATCTGAAAGAGAGTGGCGTGGGTGAGGTTAGTGGGAAAGGGAAATGCATGATAGCTTTGCTGTTGCGTTGATACATGCAGACCAGAAGTAGCCCTAGCTATGCATGGGTGTCAATTTCCAGGTGTTCTCTGTCAAGAGCATAGAGGCATTTGTATCTGAAGCTGAGCCGTGTGTGCCCATATTTCCAGGGTGCATTGGCTGGGGTGTGGTATGTATGTTGGTTGCAGAGGTGCAGTGTTCTGATGCTCGATTTCTTTTTAGTGAGGGGTGTTCAATTGGCAAGTGTGGGTGGCTTAGTTGGCATGCTTTTTTGTGTTGTGTTACAAAATTTGAGTGAGTTAGTCCAGGGAGTAGTCAGAGACCTCACTAGGCAGACAAACCTATCACCACGGATCATAACATGGCATGGCAAGGCATGTTAAAACGCATGAACGTCATCACAATACATTAGAAGTCACAGAAACACCTGTAAACGGCCTTAGAACCCAGTGTCATACACATACTCCTACCACTAGACTCTTGCAGACAGGCTCTATTTCATTTTCTCACGTAACCACTGTGAGACACTCTCTCTCTCTCTCTCTCTCTCTCTCTTTCTCTCTCTCTCCCTCTCTTTCTCTCTCTCTCTATCCATGTCTCCCTTTAGAAGGGATACACTGTACCCTATGTGCTACAAGGATGTAGGAATTAGCCTATGTGGGAAGAGGGAGACTCCACTCATTACCATAAGATATGTGCTAAGGGCCATGGAAGGCAAGACCTTTTGGTTCATAGAAAATTCTGCATGAGATATGGAGACCCCAGGCACCCCTTTCAACATTCTTAGTATATAGGCTAGCCTGCAGTGTTCCATCTCAAATCACACTCTAACTTGCTTAGGCACCATGCTCAGTGGCCAGCTGGGACATGAGGGCAAAGTCCTCTGGGGATAGGGAAGGCAGTTTTAAGGTGATCAGGGCAGGGGCCAGAATTCCTCTTAACTTCGCCTGAAAGTCTACGCAAGTGTTTCCCACAACCAGAAGTGTAGCCAGGAATGTCTAGCAAATGGGGCCTGAAGCTAAAGTAGTTGGGCCCATTGCACTGACAAAAATATCTGTAAATGCCCACACAGCGCTGCTGAGTGGGCATTTACAGACTTTGGGTGGGCCTTGCCCCTCGGGCCCTACCCTGCCTACGCCTCTGCCCACAACCCTCAAACCCCTCTCACACAGTGCATGGAATCCCTCCCACCTGCCACCCCTAGTATGGTTTTGCAGCTCTTCAATAACTTTGGGCGCCATGACTGCAGGAAGATGAAGAGACACATGCTGATAAACAACGAGAGGGGGCCGGGTTAGCGGGATAGGATGGTGGGCCAGTAACACTGCAATTTCGAATCTGCAGTATTTCCCGCCCCTTAGTAGGTACTGCTCTATGCCTCATCGCCTAGGCAACCTTTTTCCAGAAACTAACTAATGACACCAGGGCAGGAGTAGGTATGCAGTGTTTATTTATCTATCTTTAGGGGCTGTCTTTCGAGAGACAGGGAGGCCTGCCCTGTCAGGGATTACCATATGCACAAGGTGTGATCTGTCTCCACAGGGTTCGTCTGGAGCTGGGAAGGAACCGTTCTACCCTTCACCAGCTATTTGCAATAACAAAAAGCTGAACTAAGGGATGGGGGCTCCCTTTCTGGAGCTGAGTGCGGATGTGCCCTGTTATTTATACTTTTACAAAAGTTGACTCTGCATGATGTGAGCTGGGGGTTGGCGAGGCTGTGGGAGCCGTTTTATAGAGGCAGCAACAGAGCAGTGTTTCTGAGGAGGGAGGAGGGCAGGCATACGGCTACTGTGTGTTATTGTTTAACGTTACGTTGCATTATCATAGCGTTTCAGTGTGTGGCATATTGTGTCTTTCAAGGGCAACGTTTAATTTTTTTGCCCTCCAATTTGACACCGTGGGGTTTGACAATTATATGAATCTACATCGCATATACTCTCATATGTGAATAAGTAAACACATCTTTCTGATGTAGAAATGGGAACTTCATCTTTGGGGATTTCGCAACCCAGTGCTTGTTGTTTGTTTGTTTTATAGTAATGGTTTCCAACGCTGGGTGGTTGCCATGAACACAACGTCGTAAACGTCTCTGTGGAGGCTAGAATAGGGAAATACCGTGACAACGAACGAGAGCGCTCAGGTGGCTGTCGACGTTCCTATGCCCAGGGAAGGCGGACGTTTCGATATACGACACAATATGTATCTTCGTCATCGCTGACTTTGTCAGTGAAGTAGATTATCTACTTTTTATTGAAATCATTTGAACATTAATTTGTGCCTCTTTAAGGAATGCAAACCACAATAACAACGCGGGAAATCTCACACTCCCAGGGACCTATTTACGTGGGCTTTATTTATGTGAACATTGCGTGGATGTTCAACAGGATCCTGTACCCGTGGGAAAAGGCCATGCATTCTGGGATTTCTAGGAGTCACGTGTTTAGTCAATGTAGAATGTGATTCTGACGTCCTACAATAGGTTGGGATAGCTACTTCACCCACATGATAGGCAGCTTCTGGCTTTGCAAACCCGGAATCAATGAATACGAGCATGCAGGCTGTGATTTTTTTTCATTACGTTTTTGTTTCATGAGACTGATGCTTTTACCAAATGCCGTTATGAACACGTTGGCAACAACTCAAAACATAGCTGCATCATGGGAGGAATTGCCTTCTGGCCAGGGTGTAGAAGCCCTGGCCTTTTGATTTGCATTGATTAATAAAACGATGCAGTGACTTCCAATAAGAAAGGGTGACCTCTTAACCGCTGCAGTGACAGCCAAGCCACTACAGTGCAGGGGCTGCATTTAAGACGTACCCCCATATCCCCGAAATCACATAAGTATGAGAGTTAAAATCCTGGTGGCAGTTGTACACTTTAAATATAAGCCATGCCTGAGTTTAAGTTATGCTGGGTAGTGCCTCTAATAATTATCCAAGCCACATCAGTTTGATCTCACAGATGTGCATGTCCTGTGAGCTCAGCTGTGACAGGGTTATGTGTTTTCCCCCAGTCAGTCTGTCTCCACTGCTCCCAGCAAGACCACAACCCTGTGAGTTGCCTCTGTTTTATACTTTGGGATGTTCAGTAACAACTCTCTCCAAGAAGACAGCCACTCCATAGGACGCTGTCCTGAAAGCAGGAATTAACGGGCATACCCTTCATAGAATTAGCCTCACACCAGGGTTCTGCATTCCAAAAGAGCCCTTGATGCTGTTGACAAGGAAGGAAAGAGGGTTAGTGCAGACAGAGGGAGCTCAGACTGGCTGTTGTAAGGTTCAAACATATTGCCTTCTCTCTTTATCTCCCTTCCTGTACCCTACACTTCCTTTAACACAAAGCACTTTGGGCGTGATGTCATAAGGCAAAGAACACTTATTCCAAAAACAGGAATTAGACGCTTAACACAGACCTGCTTTTATCCAATCACCTGTCGACATTTTCCTTTAAAAGAAGGGGTCTACCACTCCTTTTTTGAATCAGCTCTGGACTTCAACCCTTGAAAAGATTTTATTTGGATCCTGTTGGAAGAGCAGTACTTTTCAAAGCCCTCCAGTTGTGAAGTGAGGACAGGTACTGCAATGCAGAGGCACACTCCCAGGGCACACTGGAGATGACCTACTGCTGAAGCAAGACCTGCCTCTCTGCCAGCCAAACGGGTTTCCAGAACCTTACTGTGCTGCATCACCTCTGCAGCTGTGTGCCAGCCTCCCTGTGTTTGGAAAACCAACAACAATGAATACTCTTTTGCACTTGAGGCCCTGGAGTGGGACTCTGTCAGGAGTGTCGGGGGCTGTGGTACTAGTGGTAGGGGCTGTGGCGCTGCTGTATGCACTCTTGTGACCTATAATCCTGCACGTAAGCACCCAGTATGCAGCCACAGCAGGTGCCATCTTTGTACACATTGTAGGTGCAGAATGACGCTGCACCGACGGAAAACACAGCAGGGACTTCAATCCCCAGGGATCTGGGCAGCACACAACACCAACTCAGGAAACACCCGTACAAATGTGCATTCAACAAGACTGTAGAAGCATAGGTGCTCTGAGCTGCACCAGAAAGGACACACGTCTCGAAGCTCTGAATGAACTCATTGGCAATCTCTCGCAGGGCCACTCCCTCGCCTGCATCTTAGGCAGGACCCGCTTCTGACAAGATAAGTAACACGGCTCAGCAGTATACTTGTTTGGACTACAAACACTTATTGAAACCCATTTTCGGGTTACCACATGTGCTACTAACAAGCAGAACATGAAGTGCAAACTAATGTGCATGAGTGCATTATGTATGACTCTGGTTAGACAAGCGCTTGCAAAAGCAGTGAACCTGACCATGTTTTCTTTCCTGAGATGTTCTGAGCGAACGAACAGAGTGAACAATCCCTCAGAGACATGGTAAAAAACAGAGCAGAATAAAAATGCCATATGATATGATGTGATAGGTTATTTATAACGTGCTTAATACCCAGAGGTTTCTAAGCGCGGACCCGGCGATCGAACCTGTGTTGCTCCGTGTCGTTTTGCTTCCAAGGTGAGCATGTTGCCCCTGAGCTATCCTCCCGAGACATACCCAGAGATAAGTGGCTAATATTGTTGTCAAACTGTGCTTACACATCATATGGTTGTTTTTAGAGCCTCCTAGGGGAATCTTGCATGGGGCAATGTAAGAGGCCTTGAGTGCACCACAAGCTCTATATGTTGTGGTAGCAGGGCCCAGAGAGGTACCTGGGCCACGACAGTCAGGGTGAACAAGGTAGCCAAGGCGGTACCTAAAGCAGATTGCATGTGTCCATTAGGAGAGACATGCAGAGCAAAGGTGGGCCCAGTAAGGAGCCGAAGAACACCTTTCCCTTACCCCCTCAACTCTCCATTCTCTTACCCTTATGCTCTTTTTGGTTTCTCTACAAACTCCCTACCTATCCAAACAACAGACCCTAACCCTCTTTCCCTGTGAGGATCACGGCATCCCTGCATAGTCAGAAGTGCAGGTGTCATGACTCCTGCGGGGAGATAGGAGTTTGTGCTGCCAGCATATGAGATGCAGTGCCAGTGATGACTTGACAGACTCACAGCTCCTGAGAGCCAAGACATCCAGGGTTCCTGCACGTTTGCTGTTGAACCGCGGTGAAATGTGATTTGAGAAGATTAAACACGGTTCAAACCAACAGGACTCTCCGGAGCTGCCCTTGACCCTCGCAGACCTTGAACCACAGTACCATATGTTCACTGCCGCACCATGACAGCTGAAGCAAATTGTTGCCTTGGCTCGAATGAAGAAGCATCAGTGCACCCCCACCACCCAAACCACAATATGAACTTCCAGCCTTATCATTGCTGATCGAGCCGACGATTGAACCAACCCTGGTGTTCTTCCTGAAATGTGACCTTCAAGCACAGCATGGAACCGTCTCGTCTTGCGCATTCTGACATCAGCCTCGACCATTCAGACGAACCTGGTGATCTCAACGATCTACATCATTTGAGCATCACTCATACTGCAGCAACCTTCATTCGTACCCCATCTCAGCGTCTGACTGCCATCTGGATTACCGATATTGTCGCTTTCAACCCTGAATTAACCGCCAGCAATGCAATATGAAGCCTGGTTTGTTGTTGTTGAGCTACCAAGACACAACACACATATTCTTTCCTGATAACTGCCCTCTGTTACATTTTTGGGCCCTAGAGGCTGGCTAGCTCCGTTTAATAACTTTTTGCTACAAGAACATGTTCTTTACAAAGAACATTGTTGTCGTTATTGTCTTTTCTCTGCATGTCTCATTAACCATAGTACTTGCTATCTTGCATATTCTGTGTTCTTTCTACAGGGGTAGGCTTTTGTAGTATTTTCTTTTGAGTTACTGTTGCATATGGTGGGTTTAATTAAAGTATTTATATTTTTTAAATAACCTACATCAGACATCACCTTATTTTGGACTGATGTACTTTGCTGTTTGGGGTTGCTGTTGTTTCACAAACACACCTCTTTTGAGAGCATATCCAGTGCTGGTCATTGGGCCGGCTCTTGGCGGATCTGAGATCTGGCACCAGATGTGTAGCCAGATGTCGGGATCCGCCAGAGTCAGCCACCCCAAATCCCTGCTCTGAGCTGGGGAGAAATAAAAAGAAAAAAACCCTAACAATATGCCCGCAAGCAAACTGTAACTTCCTCTGGGGACCCCATGCGAGGGGTCATAAGAGGAGGTCACAGTCCTCAGCCACAACCCAATTTATTTATTTATGGAATGTTTGTCAGATACATGGACTCAGATAAATATACAGGTATCCGACAAACATTGTATGAATAAACACGCCTATTAACATCACACAGGATGCAGCCACCCAACTGCTTTTAGAGGGGAGCTGCAGGAGCTGTGCTGGGTGTGGTTCAAGTAAAAGAAAATGTTGCTTATGGTGAACAGAATTCACCCTGTTTGTATAGTACCCGAGGGGGAGTTATTTTTTTATAAAATGTGATGCAAATTGTGCATTTTAAAGAATATTTACTCAGCAACACTGGTCCAAACTGTTATCCGCATAGTGAAGTAACTCATCCCCAGTGCCATGGAAGTGGTTTAAAGTGGAATTTATATATATAGTTTGGAAAAGAAGAAGCATGAAAGAAATAGTGCAGTTTTAAACTATTATTTTTTAAATTTCCTTTGATCGGAGGTCAATTGCCAGCTCTGCCTCCCCTTAACCCCGCCTCCTCAGGCACCGCACCCTCCCCAAATTCCGACCCCACCTTGTCCCTTGTGGGATCCCCCACCAATTTTTTTCCATTTCCACCACTGAGCATATCCTTCCCTCGGCTCCAAGTTACCATAAACGGCGAAGTAAATCCCTTAATAGTGAATGTGAAATGAAATTAGCCTCTACTCACCCATGTACTCCTGCAGGAGACAAATCAATTCGCCACACATCATTGTTTATACTGCCTACATTGAAAGTGAACTGAACTTCTTTTGCAAATGTAATTCTACAGCTACCCTTTAGTACAGAGCCCGTATCTATTTACTGACCCATTCTATAGCCCTGATATATTTTAACAAATGCATTCAATTGTAACTATCTTCTAATAATAAGAATATGGAAGTTGTGAAAATATTAACTGCCTTCTATTCACTGATGTTTTTCCTTCCCTTATCCGTTATGGCTCCATTATACGTGTAAATGAGTAATAACACCACCTTTGTTAAAAACACAAGGCAAGCCGGGCAATGTCCCAAATGTTATTAATAATATGAGCAAACTACTGAGACGTTTAGATGTACAGAATAACTAGACTGCCAAATAATGATTGATAAAGAAGTACTCATATCAATAAATAATGATTACTATTGTATTGTTGGTCAAAGAGGGTGTTTCTCTTGCCACAATGATGGAATGGAGCATTTAGTATAAACATGCATGGACATCCCATCTAAATAAATGTACTCATTTGGCCCAAAAAAAGTCAAGAGTGGAATCTCATGCTGTTTGTAGATGTAAGTAAGAGATTGGTGTTGTTTTAAATTTTTATGTAGTAAAACTGAATATGTACAGATCACAATGAGTTGAGCTTAGAAAGACAAGCATGAGTCTGTCCGTACTGTTTTAGCCATTTAGTAACAGTCGGGTGAAGCACAGCGTTAAAAGTATGTTTGAAATCCTTTTGGAAATTACGTTTTTGTGTTGTTTTATAGATCATTGATGTTGTGAATCTCAACCAATGGAGTAAATCATTAAGTTGAAGAGAATTTGAAGAAATATTTTGTCCTGAAGAAAGCCTGTATATTCATTTTCGAAAGTACACTAGGGATAGTGTCCAATGTGAAGTTGAGGACGAAACATGTTGACGATCTGAAAAAGACCACAAATAATAGAAGTCTACTGTATTTATATGACACGAGTTACCTATGTATATTGATGTCCATTTAGTGACCTCTACCCTTTATAACCTATGTTTTTTTAGCATATTGTCAACTGTGACGAAAATGTATTGATTATGTCCAGCTTCTTAATTATTTTTAACTTTGATGAACTATTAATAAAAGAATTTAGTATGAAATATAGGTGTGGTTCTACAAGTTATTTCATTGATCATGCTGTAAATCTGTAAAACATATACTGATTATGTGTGTTTGTCTGTTAAGTATGGTGTAAAAACCTCACAAATCTCAAACCTCAAGCACCATAGAGAGGGGTAATCAATTCTCTGTTCTATGTTTATATGGCCCCATGAACCTAGACTTCAATGTCCTAATAACTGCTGTCAGCAAAAACGCATGCATTTTGGATTAAGCAGGTTTACAAGCATATAACAGTTTTAGAAATATATCCTGTGATAACACAAAGGAAGGCGCACAAAAATCACAAGGTAGTCCTACAAAAAAATGAACCCATTTTAAAGAAAACTAGTGAATGTACATTTAAGAGCATGTTTTAGTTTGGAAACGTCTTTTTTTGTATTTTTCTAGACAAGTGTAGGATGCACATTTAAAAAACAAAAGTGTGCCAAGCATGTAGGCAGCCTGCTTTTAACAGTGATGGCCCCCAACCCAGTGATATTCATGGCCCATTGATTCCTGTTTTGCCCCTTTCAGGCCAGAAGAAAGAAACCAGGCTGAGCAAACGCATCCTGTAAACGCGCAAATGACGGCTGAGTGAAGGAGCTCCTATAAGCCCCCTAGAAATAGTTATTTGCCAGGGCCGGCAGGCCACCAATTAGGGGGAAAAGCAGGCAATGGGGATGTGGGGCGAATTGCTGTCCCTAGGGACGCCCATGCTTGATCACATCGAGCTGCTGTGTATGTGTCTCAGTGGTGTACGTTGCATTCTTGTGAGCAAGATCAATATGTTAGTGCAATTATATGTTTCCTTCATTGAACTAGGGACGATAAGAAAAAGTGGAAGTACATGTTTGCCATTCAGAGCTACAAAAGCTTTCTGTGAGCTATTTCTTAAACAATCAAGCAAACGGTGATGTTAATGAGACACCAAATCCCATTAAAACATGGTGCCGATTCACAAATAACATCGACAGTGTGCATCACATCATGCAATTGTGCCTTGCCACAAACAGGCCCCTGGTAAAGGAGGGTTAACGCATGAGTGCAAGTGGTGTACAGCCTAGCCCAAGCATTGGGAGCACATCCGCCATTTAGGATATATATATATTGGCTCTGAGAGGCCACATGAGTAGATGGCTTGAGGTCTGCTCATGTCAACGTCCTTTCACGTGACCGTTGAGTGTATATTTTGGCTAAGAAGGCTTACAGGTCTATGCCCTGAACTGCTTGTCGTGTACTTCCATCCTCTGCTTGAACATTTCTGTGCTGGCTCATGAAGGCAGGCATTCTTTTGAAGAAACCTTGTGTGCATTGAGCACCCCCATATTTTCCTGGTTCCACCTCTGTGGGACCAGGCACATGTGGTGTCTTGAATGGCTAGTACACCTCAGAAAGCCTCGCTCTGTGAATCAGGGGTGCACTCAGAAACACCCCCTCAGCCATACATACCCTTTCAGACACACTTTGCGACTGCAGTGCCAGCATTGCAAATTGCTTGTGAAAAAAACCCCATGTGAATTACTTGTGATGCTTTCTTTCCACCTGACTTGGGAACTTGGCTTGCACAAGCGGGGAAATCAGTTCGTAAATTGATCCCAGTGTGAAGAGCTGATGCCATTATGGCAATGTGGGCAGTGCACGGTGAAGCGAGGGCTCATTAGTGTCAAGTCTGTCACTTATTTGGGATCCTTTTTGATGTTATTACAAAAGACAGCACTCGCTCATTAAAATGCCCCTCTCGGGCGCTGTATTAAATGCCACAAGCGCGCTGAATACTACAACGTTAAATTATGAACATGCCTCCTATTCCATTACACCTCATCAACCTTACACGACGTGCTATTTTCACTGACTACAGTATTTCATCAAGAAGACGGAAAGCCTCTAGTTTTGATTTATAAACCCTTCCATGAAAGGTATTTCATGTTTTTCGACTTGATGAAATTTGCTGCAGACATAAATACAGATTATGTTCAAACGAAGCCGCTTTTAATTAAAATTGCGAGATGAAGTGTTCTTTGCCAGCTCACAGCGTGCAGTGCCTTCGACGTCCTTTCTTACTTTTTTTTCGGGTTAAAAAGTTGACCAAAACAATTATACCAATTTTATAGGGGTAATCGGAATCTTGTAAGAGATGTGGTCCAGCACTTTTTCGCATTTTTTCTTTTCTAATATAATGGTAAAAACTGTGCACGTTAGCCAACTAAACTCAATATAAAAAGGCACACACCTGCATTTTCATCATAGCTACCACAATAAACAACATACAAAGACAAGCAATGGATGTGGGTATGTTTTTCAGGATTGGGTTGAAGAGAGCCCCCTCTGTGAGTTGTGTCGTTGTCTTAAATAAATTAAATAGTTGAAACAGTGGTTATTCAATAGTTATATGTAAAAGTGAAAGATGAGAAAAGAAAGACAAATGAGATCGTCACAAAATTCGAATGTGTACATATTAATTCACTGAAAAAACTTTGTTAAAGGGGCGTTATGGTTAAGTTGGACTAATAAAAACCTATGAAATTCAATGAAAAAACTTTGTTAAAGGGAAGTTATGGTTAAGTTGCACTAATAAAAACCTATGAAATTCAGTAAAATTGAAAAACCCCTGAAATTCGCCAGTTTTGGTAAGCTAAGCAACCATAACTCGCACCACCACTGTGCACTGCTAAGACTAACACCCAGGACATCAAAGATGATATCACTGATGTTCGGAACTGCATTTTCTACTGATCTAGGAACTTTCAACTTCCAAATTTCCCTTGCACAGCTCCAACACCTATTCCTATTCATTATCCATTAACAATCTAGTACACAGTACATACTTTTAGCACAGCTGCTATTTATTTTAAAATGGCATCAGCTATTGCCATCCCTCCTCCCCAAGAGCCACCACCACTGCTGTAATCAAGGAGCATAAGAAACACTGCCTCCGTCCATAAAAATAACACACGCGCAACATTTTCCCCTGTCCACCTGCCCCTCCATATTAGTGTTTGGTGCCTCTTCCCTCATTTCCCTTCCCACCTTTCGTTCTTAGCTCTCCTGCCAAAAAAAAAAAAGACATAAAAAAGCAACAAAAGAAATGGTCCTTTAGGAACCACCGTTCACAGTTAAAAAATAGAACTAAAAAAAACGTAATCTACTTTACATTTCTCCGTAAAGTACATAGACTCAATAAGATTTTCCAACATTACCATTTGCATTTTGTGCTATGCGAATGGAAAATATTGTGGCGTTCATCCCTTGTTCCAGGGACTGGAACGGTGGAGACCGGCCCAGCAGCCCAAGTTATCAGCCCAAGCAAAGCGAGGGTGGATAACGAGGTCTACGGACCATTATCCCCCCATTCCAGCCCCTGTAATGAGGGATGAAGGCCATTAGCACCCTAGGTTCCCAAAGCGGGAACCCAGGGTGCCTTTGGCGTCCCGGTGTAGGAAGGAAAATCCTTCTCCAAGATGGCCACCATGGAAAGAGGAGGTGGGGTTCCATACAGGGCTCTATTTGCTTTCCATGGCAGCCTGCAGAAGGCGAAGAGAAAACCCTATGTCCATATTACTACGAGCACATTTTTCTTCCCTTTCAAACCTATCCCAATTCCAAAAAACTTTACCACAAAGCCGGTCCCAGGTGGACATGGCCACTTTAGCCCCATGTGTTGTCCCTCGTGGTCATGGCCAGTAGCCAGATTGTCTGGATCATGACCTTATTCCATGACCTGGACAATCTGGCCACTGCCCATGGCTACCGGCTATACCTCAGTCCCCAAAAACATATATCACTATTTTTTGTACATACATTATGACACTTGTTCAGAAATAAAACACCGGCACATTTGTAAAACCATGCTTTCAGATCCTTGCCAATGCTCCTTCCACAAGTTTGCTGGAAATCCACACATGTTTTATTTTTTCAAAAGTGTCAAATGTATGCACATTCAATAGTCATATAACCTAGCCCCTACTTGACAAAATCCACATAGACTTTATGAAAACCGTGAATTTAGTGAAAATCCGTCCAGCGGTTTGGGCTGTATGCACGACAGAAATTTTTTCTCCATTCAGTCTATGGGAAAAAAAGAAACTTTGGGACCCCCCCTATAACTTTGCTCCCCTTGGACCAAACCTCACCAAACTTTGCAAAAAAAATTCAGAGTGGGCCTGCATCAGGGCTTCACTGGGAAAACCAATGGTCCAGGAGTTGCAGCAGCCGTACTCTTCCAGCTCGTCTTCAGTTCTTTCATTCCAGTGGTCGACTCTGCTCACCAGTCCAAAAGACTCGCCTTTTAAACAGTTCTCTCCCTTTCATTCCTGCCCACCCCAGTCACTCACCCAGCAGAGTGGCTGTCCTTGCCGAACAGTCAGCCAGCCAGCCAATCACGCCAGAGTGCATTTGGGCACTTCCCTCACTTCCTGCCCACCCCAGACACTCAGACACCAGAGGCGGTCTTCACTCCTGAAGCCCGCCAAAGGCAAACGAACAAAGGGACCCAACCTAGTTTGGTGCGCAGATACAAACACTAGAAGGACCTTTCCAAAAGAAACAGTGAAAAAAGAAGACCAGGACCTGTTTAAACAAAGGGGTTTAAGGCGCCATCTTGAAAAACATGGCTCCCGTGATTTTTAGCTGCCACCAGCCTTTTCAGTAATAAAGGGTAGCATTTGACTGCTACATGAGTATTTAGACACAGGGGATACTATGTAACCCCTCCAGCACTCCATTGTAAGATGGTGTGTGCTGGGTCTATGAATTTGGAAAGACTAGTAAAGTCAATGTCACTTTACATTCTCTGGGAAACAGTAGTTTACCCCAGAGAAGGTATGTAAACCTTTGGGAAGTCAAAAAGACATCCCTGTAACACACATGAAATGATGATGCTTATGGAGTTATCTAAAACCCCATATTCAAAGAACACAAATGTAAAACACACATCAAAACACATGAACGAGTGGGAAAAAAGGCTCACACTCTTTCCAGGTGAAGAAATCAAGCCCTCAAAATCCAGCAAAGTTGCTGGGGGTCTCTAAGGTGAAGGGAATTAGCACATTAGCACTCACCCCCTGCCCCCCAGACTAAGGGACAGGAGGATTTAATCCACCCCTGGATGAATCTCCTTACTCCAGTCGGTCAAACATTCTGGTGAGACCAACAGCATTTTGGTGATTACACCCTGACCTGTGTTCAATAGTAAAATCAAACCCCTGTACGATGCCTACGGGCTGCTGTGCACTTTAAACATGCTAATAAATAAATAAAATAAATAGATTGACCATTTTAACATTTTAGGATTTTACCCTTTCATTTGCATCACCCATCTCAAGGGTTGGTGGTCAGTCTGAATCACAAAAGCAGATCCATACAAGTATGGTCTAAACTTCTTCAGTAGCCACACAATAGCAACACATTCTCTTTCAATGGTTGCCCACCTTGTTTCTGGTTCCTTCAGCTTTCTGCTGATGAAGCAGATGGGGTGCTCCCTACCTTTCTCATCCAGCTGACTCAGAACTGCACCTACGGAATGTATCTACATCAGACCCCAATTTAGACCACTAGAAATATAGAGAAAGCTTTTCCCTGGTCTTCTTGAAGCTCAAGTGACCAGCCAAAGGAATCTCATGGGCTAACTGTAGCAACTGGTGTCTTGTCTCTAGAGACACTACAAGTCTTCTGTAGTCCCCTGGGATAGACTCTGGGATAGACTCAGTTGGTTCACTGTAGAAGAGGCCATCTTCCCAGTATAACCTATGCTTCCCTGGTTCTTGCCTGTCCAGCTGGGAAGCTGCCTGTTGGAGAAGACCTTCAAGAGTAGGTCACTCTCTCTCTGGCCGCTGCTGAAGTCTGCCCTACAGGGGCCACCTTCTGCCAGTAAAGCCTGCAGCTCAGGATGGTCTTTAGGATCCAGATCTTCAACAAGGTTATGGCCTTCTTCCAGCTCTAAATCTTCAGCAGCTGATTCAACCTTTCCTGGTTGTTCCTCACACACAGCCTCAGCAGGTGGAGCAGTCACAGGTGTGACTGTGGACAATCCTCTTGGGGATGTCCTTTTTGGTAGCACAGGAGTGCTTTCTGACTTTTTCCTGGAGACCTTGGGTTTCCCCTTTGTCTCCGTTTCTTTTGAAATAGCAGTTAGTAGCTCCTGTGGGATAGGTGTTATAGATTCTTCTGTAACATCCTCTGGAGAGCCATCTAAGGTACTCTCCCTGGCCCTTCTTGTCTGCTCCTGTTTCCTTTTGCTGGGAGGTCTGGGTGTGCTTAAATACAACTCCAAGAGTTTTAAGTCATTCCCCAACAGGACTCTCCCAGGCACCTCACTTTGTACACTAACAGGTATCTTGACAGTCATGTTGTTGCACTGGATGAGAGCTGGTAGTCTGGTAAGCATTTGGACAGGGCCTCCAGCAAGCTTAGTGAGGCTTTTGGTTGCCTGTGCAACATCCTCAGCCTTGAGAAAAGATTCATCCACTACAGTAATGCTGGCCCTATTGTCTCTAATGGCAGTGGTCTCCTGACCATTTACAAGTACACTGTCCTTGTAATATTCTTTGGTGTTATCTGGAATTGAAATATAGACATCTAAATTCTGCTGTTCCCACACAGACCCTGAGACAATAAAGAAACATTTGCAGATACTTAAATGGGATCTTCAGCCAGTACTTGAAAGTTACCACTTGTCACATGTACTTCTTCCTCTGGGGAGAAGTCTAAGGAGGCAGTGTGGACCCCTGAAGGTTTACCCTTGCATCTGGGATCCCCTTTAACATGGTCAGTAGACCCACAAGCATAACATTTTCCAAATGTTTTGACAAATGGGGGTTTCTGCTGACCTCCATCTGGTTTGGTACCAGAGATTTCACTAGCCTGATTTGGTTTCCCTTGTGGCTTACCCTTTTTATGTTTGAGGCCCTCTTTTGGATTGGAGGTATTAGAACTCTCTTTGCCATCTTTCTTTTGCGCTTCCCATCATCCTTCTTCTGAGTTGCCCCAGAATCCTTGTGAGTAGCCCTGTTGGCAACCCACAAGTCAGCAGCCTTTGCTAACTTCTTTGGATCAAGTTCCTTACAGTCAGCTAAGTGCTGTCTCAGCTCAGGAGAGCAGGCATCAAAAATAGATTCCAACAAAAATAGATTTCTCATTCCTTCAAAAGTGTTAACTCTGTAACCCTTTACCGACCCATGTCAAGAATTCACCATTTCTGCCCTTTCTGGACTACATGGTCCATCAAGCACTGCAATATCGTGTCCGGTATACTACCAACATGGCCGGCACCATTGAGAAGTCCGCTGTCTAGTATTTCAGCTAGACCTGCCACTGCCTAGAAAACAGACACGCCACGCGGCTCTGCACGTCTCAACGCTACCTTTCCCAGTTACCGGCAAGTGCATACCTAGCTTTTTCCTCTACTCCCGTTCGACCCCCCTTTTTTGCTAGCGGTACCCTATTTCCTTCCTGGCATCCACTCAGTACCGCTCCTCACACTTCCCACTTGTGGAATCGTTTGAACCTCTTTCCTTCCCGGGCCATTGGCCCTGATCCGTGCCATTCTCGCACTCTGTTGTTGGCACTGTGCGAGTTCCCTGATTCCTTCCTGGTTCCCAGACCCGTCCCGGACTTTAGATCTATACTCACCTGATCTTCCTGGATCTCTGAACGTCTACTATCTCTTCGAGGCAGGTATCCGGCCTGCACACTGGTGACAGGGGATACTCGTCCGTACTTGTACAAGTCCCGAATGACCAGAAGGAAAGAAAGACCTCCAAGAAAGAAGACATCAATGGACAAATAGGTGAGACAAGAGGCAGAGTGTGACAAACCATCAAAGTTCTTCAAACATTCACACACCCAGGTAGCCCAAGGGGTACAATCATGCTTTTTGAGGGTCCTAAACCTCTTAAGGTACTGGAAAGGAGGTTTCTCAAATATAGCTATCAAAGCTACCTTCACATTCTCATACTCCAATCTTTCAAGTTCCCCCACCTCCATTACATCATCAGTTGCAACCTTGGGGAGTCTAGACAAAAGCCAAGGAATCAACTGATTCCCTGTGAAACCCTGAATGCCATAGTTATACTCAGAAGCAGCAAACCAATCCAAAATAACTTGCTCACAGCTTGTTTAGGCATGGGAGGTCTCTTAGTACTGGAAGATCTAGAAGACTCTAGGATAGAACCATTTTCAAGAGACAATTTCTTCATTTCAAGTGCATGATGCATTTCCATTTCTCTGAGTCTGATTTCTTGATGTTTACTTTCAGTTTGCATTTGGAGCCTTTTGAACTCTAACTCAAGTCTCATCTTTTCAAGAGAGACACATTCTGGACTCAGTGCTGGAACTGGTAGGGTCCCTGTGGCTGCAGGTTGAGGGTCTAAAGCAGGTAGAGGGGCAGTGGGGCTCACATCTTGAGACTCCTCTGGCTCTTCTAGCTCATCAATACCATTAGAGTTGGACTCTGAATCATTATCATCCTCATCAACACTATCCACATTTGCTGAGAGGATAGGGGTTATAGCTCTACCTTCCAGTCTTTGATGATTCAACAATTTCTCAATCAATTCTTGCCTTTAACAGAGAGAGACCTGCCTTTACACTTATCTTTCAGTGGATCTACTGTAAGAATGATCACGGCTTCCAGCTTGAAGTTATCCATATTTTGCATTAGAAAACAATCATTTTTCTAGTGGTGCTTAGCCTTGTGAAGGTTACTTGAAAAAAAAGTAAGAGCAGCACTCTCAATGTAACAACTGTATTTTATCCTCACCGCTGTACACCAGTGTTAGGCAGAATTGCATGCAGTACCCTCTCGGACCACCACATACAATTAGGACTATAGGTGCAAGTCAAACCAACCTTCAGTATAAGTCTGTATCACACAGTTTTTGGTAGCGAGCTGAGCAGCCAGGCTTATCTCAAGAATGAATGTGAGCAGTACAAGAGGTTACACAGAGGTCATTCAATCACAGTGGTTCAAGTAGATACGTATACTCAAGGTTTCTTGGAAAAACACTTATTAATTTATTACACAATCATTTAGAAAACATTTTACTAGAAGGAGGCAACATAATATTATATACCAATACACTTCAATACAAAATATATAAAAGATTTTGGGACTGTTTGAGCTCCCCTGAAGTAGTAGAAAAATAGCAGTTCAGTTACTTAGAAGTGGTTAAAAGGGGCAAGGTAAGTAGAATAGATCACATATACTTGTTAGACAGTGCAAATAGTTTCAGTTCACCAGAAGAGTTCAATTCAAGTCAATAGGCCTAGGCCAAAGTCAATGGGCTAGTGTTCTGTATAGGAAGGAGCAGTTCTGGTATTAAACGGTAAAGTCTTTGCAAAAGTTCTTAGAAGAAGTTTAGGCGAAAAAGAATCATATGTTGGGTCACAAACTGATTAGGCCTGCAAGTTGGGAAAGTTTCACGAAATTTCACCGCAAGAGTGGCGTTCTCTCAATCGGGTCGACACAGTACCTTAGTATGAAGAAACAAATGCTGCTGAAGATGTTGGTTCCTTTCAGTTCCTGCAGACCTCACTGTTCCTGAGCCTCAGTCGTGGGGACAAGAGGGAGGACATTGGGGGACTCCTGCACTGCACGGGATCATCGAAAAAGCAAACAAGATGGAGTCACTTCAGTTCCAGTAGCTGTAGATTCAAGCACACAAGCTGGTGTCCCTCTCCCTGGTTAATCCTACCCGGCCTTGAGAATGGTATCCAGGTGGCTTATGAGTTGATTGGTCCCACTAACTCAAAGGATGAAGCCGTCCTTGAAGGAGCTTCTCTGTCTAAAGGAGTTCGGCAATTCGGACCTGCAGCAGGGCTTCACTGGGCAAACCAAAGGTCCAGGAGTTGCAGCAGCCGTCCTCTTCCAGCTTGTCTTCAGTTCTTTCGTTCCAGTGGTCGACTCTACTTTCCAGTACAAGAGACTCACCTTTTAAACAGTTTTCTCCCTTTCATTCCAGCCTAGCTGTCACTCACACAGCAGGGTGGCTGTCCTTGCCGGACAGGCAGCCAGCCAATCACGCCAAAGTGCATTTGGGCCTCCTAGGAGACTAAGCACAGGAAGTTTCGGGCACCTCCCTCACTTCCTGCCCACCCCAGACAGTCTGATGCCAAAGCCACACGAACAAAGGGACCAAACCTGGTTTGGCGCGCAGATACAAACACTAGAAGAACCTTTCCAAAAAGAAACGGTGCAAAAAGAAGACCGGGACCTGTTTAAACAAAGGGGCTTAAGGCGCCATCTTGAAAAACATGGCTCCTGTGATCTTTAGCTACTCGTGTTCTCAGCTGGGACAAATCATGGTAGTTCATTGAAAAACCACTGCCACCAGCCTTTTCAGTAGGAAAGGGTAGCATTTGACTGCTACATGAGTATTTAGACAGAGGGGATACTATGTAACCCCTCCAGCACTCCATTATAAGTGCTGGGGGTGTGCTGGGTCTATGAATTTGCTAAATCGATTTAAAGTTAATTTCACTTTACATTCTCTGGGAAACAGTAGTTTACCCCAGAGAAGGTATGTAAAACTTTGGGAAGTCAAAAAGACATCCCTGTGTCACTACACTGAAGGTGCTGTGTAACACACATGAAAAGATGATGCTTATGGAGTTATCTAAAACCCCATATTCAAAGAACACAAATGTAAAACAAACATCAAAACACATGAAAGAGTGGGAAAAAAGGCTCACACTCTTTCCAGGTAAAAAAATCAAGTCTTCAAAATCCAGCAAAGTTGCTGGGGGTCTCTAATGTGAAGGGAATTAGCACATTTTTGAGAATTCTCCCTAACATGACCATAGCTGAAATAGTGAAATTGATTTTAGAAGAACTCTAGTCACATATTCAAAGTGACATGAGGTTTTTCTTGTTCTGCATTTAATCAATTGCAAAGTGAGTGATGGTGTAGATGGGCATAACATGAAAACATTCTGAATACAGGTTGAGAGAGTCATGCACAATGAGCTAACAATGATAAATAAACGGAACTGAAATCCAAACCTCAACAATTACTTCTAAGTTCCATTAATACTAATCCCCCTTAGCACTCACCTAATCATTGCATTCACACTTTCACTGGGTACTGGTAGCGTAACAAGCAGAGCTCAGAGACCCAGAAAGTATTTTCCATTTTTTCTCACATGATTCTAATTTCCGCTGGCTGCAGGGTACCTGCCTGAATCCCTGTTGATATAAAACACATTTTGATGACATTCCTTCTCTTTCGTTTACACATTCTCCCCAGAACCAGGCCTGGAAAAAACAGGCCTATGTACTTGTTGTACAAAGGGCATCCTTCTTTCTTACGAGACTTGTGACGAAATGAATTCTTTCCCGCAGGAATACATGGGTGAATAGTGGCTAAAGCGACTACTCGGCCCTCGAATTGCTACAAAACAAGAGCGATCCCAATCATAAAGGTAAAACAGGCACCGTTAAGAGATATGCCACCTTCACCTTCTGTAGTAACGTTGACTGAGGGAAACCCTTAAGAGGGGTGTGCATTTGATCCAGTAGCAACTCAAAAAGCAAAGCATAACAGTCCAAAACAAAGGGAATGTCCAATGAAGTTTCCATAAAACATATATATTTCATTTGAACACACTATCTGAAATGATACTAAATAGAAAAACAATACACAAAACCCACCTCTGAGCTTGGAACAGAGAATGTGCAAAGATAGAGATATGCAGCACTGCGTATGGAATAAGGGATGAAAGGCAAGTAAAAACTATATTGTTCTTTAAAAGGATATTTTCCTCTGTGCAAAAAGGGATTAAGGTGACCTAACAAGTTTCTAGGGTGCAAAGAAGGACCAAGGGGGCATTTGTTAGTTAATAATGTCTTCCGAAGGTTCAACAGCATCAAACCAGGCTTCCACATGCTGTGAGAGCCGATAGAGCCAATTTCGGGTGTGGTGTTTCCTTTAGGCCAATACAGTGAGCAGAGGATGAGCTGGTTTAAAACAATAACTCAGAGCAGTTTGAGTGATGTAGCCCTGGTGGCTCAACAGGGTTGGTTCAAAGACCAGGTCTGGTTTGTGACGAGATAACTGCTGGTTAGTGTTAGCATGTGATACTCCAGTGGTTCGAGTTGATGTCTGGTAATGGTTCGAAACTGTGATTGTGATGATCCCAGGTGCAATCCGATGAGACAGCAACTCAATGTTGATCGGTTCAAGACATTTGGTAACCACTGGGTCGGGTCAATGTGTGGCTCGATACTTCTAGTAATTTGTGGTGAGGCCAGACAGTGAGTGGTTGATTCAAGCCAAACAGGTGATGGGTTCTTGTAAGACTGCAGTGTTGAGCTGAAGGTTGCTGTGATGCAAAAGGGGCCCAACAGAATGTGGATTATGAGGGCCAGCAGGGTCGGTGAAACAGTCAGTTTGACAGATAAAATGCTAGTGACTGGGTGTGCTGTTCGAGTCTGGCAGTTCGATGAATGGTTCAAACACAGAGTTCCTAGCTGTCTTGACTCTCAGGTTGCTGTGAGTCCAAATTCAGAGACTCAAGGAGAAGATTAGTCCTTTTTCTTGGACTCCCAGCACAGGAAAGGGAAGCACACATCTGTAAGCGTCCTTCAGCATGGTGAGGCCATGACTGGCAGAGAGGCAGATCTTCCTCCAGCAGCAGGTCACCCCCTCCTGATGATTAGGGACCAGAGCTTGCTTGTGCCTTGGACACTCAATCTTCACTTCCAGGGGAGGCCTTTGGAAAGTCAACTCTCCGAAGAGAGGTCTAACAAATGCTTCCTTAGGGGTCTGTTCCAAAGAGAATTAAAGAAGGAGTTAGAGACCCTGGCCTTATTACAAGTTTGGAGGTAGCCATGGTGCTATTCGCGCCATAGCTACCCCCATACCGCATACCGGGTCTGGGTTCCCTGAATGGGGTCTTACCAGGTCATTCCAACGTCTTACCAGGTCATTCCAACCTTGGAGGACCCGGTATTTCCCCATTCAGGGAAGCCATCCCCATTCCCATTAGAGCCCGCATAGGGCTCAATGGGAATGGGGAGGGAGCTAATAACGGGCCCATTAATAATGGGCCCGTTATTAGCTCCCTGGTCCTTTAGCGGCTCCAGCCAGCCGACCGTAGCAGGACCCGCTAAAGGACCTCGGAATTCAGTGGGAAGTGGTTAACGGCACCGACATCCTTACCGGCGCCGTTAACCCCTTACTGCCGCACTCGGAATGAGGCCCCCTTTCTTTTTATTTGTGTAAATCTTTATTTATCAACTTTCTTCCAAGATTCAAAGAAACAAAAGAATAATAGTACTCAAAAGAGAACAGAAAAGACATCAGTGGTACAGCATATTCAGACACAAGCTTGGACCAACTTCTAATTTTCCATCGATACCCATTGTACCAACAAAAACATAACAAACAAATCCAGAAGGCATTCCCAACAAGAGGAGAAAAACAATCCAATACTAGATGATATCATTATGTGTGATGTAGTGGTCACTTCCTTCACATTGATCTTTCACATTAGACAGAGAGAGTTTGAAGCTCCAAAAGCAAACATCATAGAAGGCTAGGTGTCCACTAATGAATGTTTCCACATAACCTACCCTCTGCCACTAGGCAATACCTGTTTTTTCTCCCTGTTACTCCTCCACAATCCCCTCACCTTGCGGGGGTCAACCCTAACCAATCCGGCTGAGCCTATAACACTTTCTCTAATGTCACCTAATTTTTCCATTGAGGCCTGCCATTCCTCATTAAATGTGGACAGGTCATCATGAGCAATATATGTCAGCTTCTCCATAAAGTAAACATTCCACACTTTGAACAACCAATCTATCTTGGAAGGAACTATCAATTGCCTCCACTTTTTGATCCACATGAAGTCTCCTAGCTTATAAAAGGGCCTCACACAACCTAAGGAACTGATGTTCGTCACTATCTATGGGAGGGACACTCATCAGAATTGTCAATGGATCCAATCATAGGGACATCCCTATCAAGTCTCTTATCCAGCTCAACAACTCCTTCCAGAAAGTCTGTATGATTGCACAGGTCTACCATATATGAGCTGTGGGTTATATTGACCCACTCAACAGCAGTTCCCCACATCACTAAGCTGCATTTGCGCAAGAAACAGCAACCTAGCTGCGCTGGCGCCTGTGTGCAGCAGGACCTCAAAACTGCATTTTGGCAGCAACAAAAAGAGGGCTGCACCGTCCTGCCTAGCACACTTCAGGCAAAATGGAACAAGGGGACACACTGAAAAAGTATGCCAATTTGTTCTGAAACCTAACAATGGAATCAAGTGAAAAAGCAGTGTTGCTTTTCTGCAGAAGCCAAAATCCCCTTCAAAATGAAACATTTTCACCCTTTAAAAATGCTGTTTTAATGCCAATTCCATCTGTTCATTCTGAAACCATAAAACCACTGTGATTAAAAAGGTCCTGCCATGCCCAGGATATTTCACTGTGCTTCACCAAAACCAGTAATAATTCCTGAGTGACAGGCCCAGTCAAACCAACTCTAAGAGAAATCAATAATCAGCTTCACTTGCACTCGCACAGGAACACGCGTTTATTTCTTTCCAAATGTATCCCGGCCCAGCAGTTCAAAGAGACTTTAACTCTTTGAGCCAGGTCAGTGGCAAATGTATCTATACTTTAGATAAAACTCCTGCATTCATGGAAATGACTACAGCTGCAAAGACAGTGTGGTCATCTGAGGGAGCTCCCAAACCGAAAGAAATGCTAGCAGTTTTAACACATGTGGAAAAATAGGCTTTGCTGACTGATGAAAAAATAGGCCTTTTTAAAAATAAATTGTGAAGGAAAGCCTGCTTACTTAGCAATGTAAAGGGATTATGTTAGTGGTGATAATACACACATAGGCTATCTTCTTTCACAGGTTTGTTTAAATTCACAACCCAAAATAAGAAATGAAAGAGTTTAAGACACATGGGCTGAATTTGCAAGCTCTCAGAAAAAACAGTCATTCCAGTTGCCAGCCATGAAACTTCCCCAAGGAAGGGAGATACACCATAGATCCAGGACACATAAGTGAACATTGCCAGCTTGAAAAACTTTGAATGGGCCAGGGAAAAGAAAGTTCACACGCTCATCAGACATTCGTCTGTGCTCCAGGCTGGGACAATAGAAGTCCTGCGACACTAACATGTCAAGTGTAAGGGGCAATAGGACCTTCAATTAAGATGAGAAACCCCCACTTTGCCTTGCAGGAGATGACAGTTGGCAGCATTTGAAGTTAAAGAAAAAAAAATGACCCAACAAAGGAACTGCCTTTTGGTGCCAAAGACTATTTTATAAAGAAACTTTAAAGACTTATCTCTGCAGCCAGAATTAGTAAAAATGTAAAAAGTTTGCAGTTTCAAATATAATTTTATGTGCTTTCTTTTAAAACTTGGTAGAACACATTGCCGCATGGGGAACAGAAGTTACAAAATATGACAGATTCCAAGGAAAGTATTAATGTTGCAAACATAAAATTTTGTACATACATCCCTGTGGATAATTCGCATCTGTGTATAAAATTGAGGAATTTTAGGCCAAATCTTTCATGTGTCAAATTACCAAAATGTATCAGAAAGGCGAAATAAGGTTGCACAGACTGGAGGATTGGACTGCCATGTGCTGCACATAATATGTAACCTTTGTGTATAATTTGCCAAGAGATTGCCATGGTAGAAATGTATGTTTTTGGCAAAATCAGATTTTTAATAAAGTAAATGTGGGAGTTTTGGACATTGTAAAACTCACCTCATAATCCTGACATCATTCCCTTAGAAATCCAACCAACTGAGAGCGAGGCGGAGACTCACACTCTTGTCCAATCCCTTTGTTGGGGGTGTGTTTAGTTAAGCCTGCCCCAGTAATATACTTGGATGATCGCACTAGGCATTATAAATAAGGGTCCCTGACAAGATCCTAAACACACACCCTTCCTGATTTCCTGTGCTGCGCTCATGTTCCTGTTTCATCTTCCAGAATCCAGATCCCAAGGCCAAGCATTGCTGATATTACTCCAGGGCCCATTGCAAACCCCAAGCAGTGCTGATCCCATTCCCAGCAAGGCCTACAATATAATAAACCCACTAATCTCCCATTAACCTGGAGAAAACTGTGGTACCATTGGCATCCTGATCCAGATTGGCTTGCTGCCACTCACTGCATGCTGCCGCCATCCTGCTACCCTGATGATCTATATTATCCAGTGACCAGAATTGCCAGTCCAGAAGTGCTACCCGGTAACCAGTCCCTGCCCAGCTGATCCTGTCCTGTTGATTTTGTCTGGCTGTCCTTTGTTAGACCAGATACGTGTGGTGACCAGAACGTTGACTGTCCAGAATCAAAGTGGACTGTGAGTATCAATTTCCACCCTACCTAAACCCATAGCCTATCTTGTCTTTGTCCTCATCCCACTCTCTAAGCCACTTTATCCTTATCCTGATGCCTTGTTCAAACTGTCACAATCATTCTTGCCACCCTGCCATTGAGTTCTAGTGCTAGCGCCAGCTCTTTTAGTCATTGTGTCTTGTGAAATCCTAAGCTATTAATCCTATTTTGAGTGATCGGACTGGGTCCGCCAGGGCGGGTGCTGGAGAACTAGGGTTGAATTCACGAATGAACCCTGAGCTTTCTGTGTCCATCTTTTGTAGACTAGCCTGAATGCTCTAGTGTAGAGTAAAACTGTTCTTGTCAAAACTGGTTTCCTTTCCCTTATCACCGCTCCATTTTGCTCAAAACGCGCCTCACTCTATCTTGCATAACTCACTCAATTTACCAGCTAGAGACCTAATTTCACTTTCATATTGTACCTCTGATCTATAGCTACAGCCCAACATAATTGCGATTCACAGTACTTCACCCGTTTTTATTAAAAAACCTTTTGCTAATTTTCCAATGTGTAATTTGTTGCAAACATGTTTTAAAACCTGCCACTCATTTTCAAACTAGATGCTTGTGCTGATCCATTGCTTGTGATTGTTTGCACCTTTACATTGTTGCTTTAGTGAAGAATAATATTTGTTTCAAGTTTTTTGCACACATTCATTATTTAATTATTCATTTCCGAGTGTCATTTTTAGCATTGCCAGTGTTTAAAATCTGTTTTTTCTCTCTTGTTTGGGAAGGGAAGGTCTGATTTCAATTCTATTTTCCATTTGTCATTCTTGATTACCTGCTGCTTCTGTTTATCCATTTACAATTGATTAGTTGTGGGAACATTGCAGGGGGAAATTCTAACTCAATTGCTATCTTACCTAAACTCAAAAGTACTCATGTTCCCTGGTGTTTTGTAGATGTGTCGATAAAAGGTTAATCTGAGTGCATTGCTTACATTCCTATGGTTCTTATCACCCCATTGGTGATTGCTGCCCCATATTAAAAAGTGTATGATTTCTTTTAATCTTCAAATAAATAAATAAACATTATATTTTATCAACCAGCCTGGTTCATGGTCCATTGTGACCCAGGTAATTTGAAAAGGGTGTGTGATATGAGTGGTGTACCATCTCAATATTGAACCTAACATAAAAACATAAGCATTTCAGTTGCGCGCTGCATACTGGGTTGAGACCAAGGTGTGCGTCGCCTGATTGAAATCCTTAACAGAGCAAGCCGTATTACACAAAGGAGAAGATCTCTAATACATTCTAGATACAGTCTGCAAGTCTCTATCCCACCCATGGAGCACTTTAAAGTTATGCTCCATAGCATGAGTAGAGAGGTTCCCATGAAACGTAATCTTATATATTTTTTCCAAAAGAGCATCTGGGCTGTCCCGATCACACACAAAGCCAAATAGCTTTGGAAGGACTGTCTATTTTCTAAATCACTGGTAACCAGAACTTTATATAGTTTGGAAACAATACCCTTCCTAGATAAACTTGTGTCCAAAATCTTTTCAAAAGGAGTGAGATCACTTGCCAATTTAGTCCTCCACCTGGAGCCTTAAAGATGACCCGTAAGTCTAAGATAGTCAAATATCATAATACTGCCTTTTCCCAGCATCTTCTGAACCATGTCATAACTCTTAAATTCCCAGTCTGAGAAAAGATGACACACCATCTCGAGCCTCACATCCGACCAGGCCTGAGTAGAATGGAACCCTAACCCTCCCAAATCAAGAGGGGTCTCCACAAATAACTCAGGGTTGATGATCAAGTAGAGATCTCCCCATTACTAGACACATCTTTGCACAATGTCCACAGCACCCCCAAGGTCGGATGAAATCGGACCGCAGGGGGTAGAGACTTAATGGGAGAACATCTCAAATCCCTGACCTTCTTCAGATGGACCACTCAGTCCTCTAGGAATGTCCAGTAAGTGCCCAAGCTTTCCCACATATGTTAAGTTCCCTAAATGAAGTGTCTGATAAAGGCATAGGAAGCATTGCAAACAAAATGAAGCCTCTTTAAACTTAACTTTTAACTGCCATCATTCGACCAAGCCAGGAGAGAGTCTGCTTCGACCACCTCTCCAAGTCACTCTTCATAACTTTCAAAATTGGAACATAGTTGAGGTCATAAAGAGCCGTAAAATCCCTAGGGATCATAATCCCAAGGTACTTAATTGCTCAATTTTCAAACGTTATACCATACAATGTCTCCTCCTCTCCTCCTACTCTTTCCTAGTAGTCATTTATTAATACAAGATTTAGTCTGATTTATTTTAAGACCTGCTATCTTCCCATATGCCCAAATAATTGACAACAGTTCCCCTAGGAATTCCGTAGTGTCTTTTAAATAGATCAGGTTATTGTCTTCCAATAAGAAAAGTGTATACTCCATACTCCCACACTCAATAGCTTTAACCTTAGGGTTCATAGTAATAGCCACTGCTAGGGGTTCTATCAACAAAGTATACAGTAGAGAAGGCAAAGGACACCCCTGTCTGGTACTTCTAGAATATCGATAAGACTCTGACACTCACCCATTCACCAGTAAACTAGCAGTGGGTTCAATTTAAAGGGCAACAACCCATCTTCTGAAATGTTCACCAAAACCATATTCCCCAACAGGGCTTCCATAAATCCCCATTCAACCCTGTCAAAAGCTTTTTTCTAAATCACAAAAAAGAAGGGATACATCCAGATGTGTCCTTTGAGTTCATA